>NC_046199.1:5617780-5920811 GCF_011004875.1 Balearica regulorum gibbericeps
ATTGCTCCTCACCAAAGGCCACCTTGACCGTGCTGGGGCAGCAACAGCAAAGGAGTTAAATTTCATTTCCTCATAGGGAAGAGGCTTGCAAGGGAGGCAGAAAAAAATTACTTAGCTTCATCTTTCTCCCATTTTAGAAAAATTAATTTTTGAGAAACCTCCACAGTTTCACTCTTTCTGGTCCCTAAATCACGCAGCCTGACAGCCTGTCCAGGGCTATTTATTGGCTCCCTCGCAGGGAGCCATCTTCAGAGAGCTGGGGCTTGATCTGAAGACCACGAGTGCCATCTTCTGGGAGTCTGCAGCCCTACGTCCCCCTTCCTCTGCAGCCTCCCGTGGTTATGTCATAAATGTCGGTTCAAGAGGAAAAAGTTTCGCTACAACAAGCCTCACCCTTGGGTTCCCCACTGCTGCGTACCAAAGCACCGCCAGCTGTTGGGGCAGCAGCACGATGCTCCTCGCCTTCCTCTGGGGAAACTGAGGCAGAGACACATGAAATAACACAGTTTTTCTGCTTCCCCCTCAGGTGCACAGGGAGGTCTGGGATGTTGTGTGGCCTCTGAAATACCCAAGAGGCTCAGGATCAGGAGCTGCAGTTGTGCCTCAGGCTTGCTCTTGATTTGGAGCTCTTTTCTAGTATTGAGAAATCAACAGGAATCTCCTTTCTCTCCTGTCAACTTTCTATTAAGGAAAGATTATTTTCTTTTTGCACAAAAAATCTGACTCTAGTATTGTGCACTTTAAGATACCCCTGGAGCATCACAAACTCCCAGCCAAATCCCAGTGGAAGGCAACACTGGAATTACACTGCTTAAAATGAAGGAACGGCCTGAGCTGGAGCACGGGACTGTGAGGCTGCAGGTGGAGATGGAGGCAATAACCTGGGGACAGTGCCCCTCTTACAGAGGTCTACCAAGGCTTTAGCTGCTGCTTCTGTAAAACTCAAAGGGTTTTTTGCTGAGGTTTGATTTGTAGTAATGGGAGGGGAGGGAGCAGGTCTGCCTGCAGTGGCACAGAGGGCTGCCAGGCTGGCCCAGAGTAACCGTGCTTGTGGGAAGCCAAAGAACTGGCCTTTTCCGTGACTGTGGCTTTGTTTGCGTACTGTACGGTGATTCCCATGGTTAAAGGTGGGGCAAACGCTTCCCTGATGCTCCTAAGCCTGTGTGGGAAGAGTGGATGTGTGTGGGTGCTGGGTTGTTAAAAAATACTGGCCCCCACTATTGCAGCCCCTACCGCAGTGCCCAGTTCGGTCTGCAGAGCAGCGTGCAGACCGTGCAGCGGTGGGCAGTGCATGCAGCGGTGTGCAGTTCATACAGTGGTGTGGAGTTCATGCAGCAGCCTACAGACCATGCAGCAGCGTGCAGTTTGTGCAGCAGCGTGCAGACTGCAGTGCTGTGCAATTCATGCAGCAGTGTGCAGTGCATGCAGCAGCGTGCAGACCGTGCAGCAGTGTGCAGTTCATGCAGTGGTGTGCAGTTCATACAGCAGCCTACAGACCATGCAGCGGTGTGCCGTTTGTGCAGCAGTGTGCAGTGCATGCAGCAGTGTGCAGACTGTGCAGCAGCATGCAGTGCATGGAGCGGTGTGCAGCCTATGCAGCAGCGTGCAATATGTACGGCAGCGTGTGGGAGGTACAGCAAGGTGCAGTTTGCACAGCGCTGTGCAGTCCTTAGCGCAGGACACAGTATGTTCAGCAGCGTGCAGCACATACAGAGCGAACGCCTGTATGGTCAGTGCCACATGATGGTGCTCGGAGCTCTCACTTTCACTTTCCCAGCAGGCCAGCGCTGCTGGGACTTTCTTCACCAGCTCAAGGATTTCTCCTGTGTCTTTCCTGGGCCAACAGAGAGACTCGGGTGTAGGATGTGGCATGGCTTCCCCCTCACGCTCTCGTTGTTGTGCCAGCTCTGTCTGTCCCGTTCTCCCTGGCGATGGTTCCCATCACGGGCCAGGGAAGGGTGAAGCCTGCTGCATGGCAGTGCCCGTGGCAAGGGAGCATGCTGGTCTGGGGGGTTACAGTGCCTCTGCGAGGGCCTCCCCTGCACCCCACCGCGTAACGGCACCCATCCTGGTACATGCCAGCTCTGCCACCCTTCATGCCAGATGCCCTGCAGCGTCTGGGGAGACGCAGTGGCACGGACACCACCTCTGCAGGCTGGCACAGCCCCCGTGCAGTCACGCTGCTGACACGTCCGGTTTGGGGCTCTTCTATTGCCGGCTGCTCTGCTGCAGGCTTGGGGGTATCTCCACACAGCAGCTAAATCCATTCTGTGGCCGTAATGGGGTTAGAAACCTATTCATCACCTTGCTACAAGCGTGAACCCAGTGGATCTGAAGGAATCTGAATGAAAATAAGGCTGGAGGTGTTTTCTGGAGGTTGTGTCGCTCATCCTCCCCTGCAGCAGGATCAGCTCTCTGTCAGGATTGGACCAAGTCGTTATCTAACCTGCTAGCAAAGCCTCCCTCAGCATCAGTTCTGTTGCTTCGCTGGTTTTATCAGTAGGATCAATCTTTGGACCATACCAATCCATCGGGTCTCGGTGTTGGAGCAAGAGGGCAGGCAGGTGGATAGCGAAAGGTGGAGATGGGGAGTGGTGGAGCCTCATTAAGCGTGTCCGGGAGCACCCATCCACCACTGCAGTGCAAAAGAAAACGTGGGGAGCTGTAGCCCAGGTTGGGGTTGTGGTGGGTTTGGTTTTTTTCTCAAGCACAAAGTTAGAGAGTTTCCCTTGGCGGAGCTGGACAGCATTGGGCTCTGGTGCTAAAAAGGGACTGGAGGTAGAAAACTTGAGCTCAGCTGATCTTCCTGGCCTCCTGAGCAGCTGATTTAAGCTGTGTTTGAAAAACAAAGCGTGTGTAGTCAGAGGCGGGCAGCTCTGCTCTGCAAACAGGGCATCTCAGACCGAACCGTGGGGTGGGTTTGACAGACGTGTCTGTAACGGTGGGGTGGCTCAGGGTGACAGGGGGTGGGGGATTCACTTAACGCTGGACCAGAGCAGAGGTGGCTTGAGCACATCACTGGTACCTGGGGCAACGATTTTCAAAGGAAATAACAAGTGTTAGGGGTTCAAAGCAGCTTATAGCAGATTTCAATATCTGATTTCAGTAAACTCTGCAAATATCTCATGCAATATGAAGTAATTCTTTTTAAAGCTAAATCTCCTCCCCTAACATCAATGCTTATCTCTTTGCTGGGGCAGGGGGAGAATCACATTAAAAAAAAAAAAAAAAATCCTGCTAAACGTGCCTGTATTCCTGATCCTGAACTTTTGATCCAAACAACAGCTGAACTTCAGGTGGGTTTGGAGTGAAACCAGAGTCCCCATCCAGCCTGTGCTGGAGAACAGGGGAAAGAGCATCTACCAAATTCAGTCCACTTGTGGCCCAAGCCCAGATTAACCAAATGCTCCCTGGAAGCAGGCAGTGCCCGCTGCGAAATGATGACTCAAGTGATGTCTGCAAGGGAATTCAGATAAAACTTCATGAGGTTTTTGGAAGAACAATTGCCGCCAATAACGCTATAAGCAAGATTTCAGAACAAAGGCTTTTTCTCATGAGTTAGCAAAAGCAATGCTAGCTATTCGCAACTTATGCTTCTCTCATAAATTACATTTTAAGACTGGAATTCTGTGTCATCAGAAAAGATACATTTTATTTTTATATAGCATCTTTAATACACACTTGTGCTGGTTTTGGCTGGGGATGATAGGATTTATTTATTTTTTTTAACCCAGAAGGGTTTCAGCCCATGAAGCTGGGCGAGAGGACATGGCAGAGTCACCAGCTGATGGATTTAGGGCAGGAGGCAGAGACCAAAGGGAAGAGCACGGTGCACACATCATGCATGTGCGGGAAAAGGCTCCCACGGGAAAGCCATGGCAGATCTGGCCTCTGGACATGTCAGGTCCCACATGTGGATCAGAAGACCCTTTCCACAGTGCCTACACTTTCCTCTGCTCCCTGCCCAGCCTCTCACCCAGCTATAGTTGGAAAGAGCTCCAGGGTTCAAGCCGTGTTTGGGTACCTGTGGCTGTGTTTCCATGGGACCGTCCCAGTGGCACTGACAGGATCTGCACTGATGTGGGATGTGGCCGTTAAATTTGCCACCGTGAATTGCCCAAATCTGATCTTGGTCCATCCAGGACTCTGGTTCATCTCTGTGGTGGCTCTTTGAGCTCTCCGTGTCTTGAGTCATTTTGTAAGAACTTGCAACTTCTGTGGGTTTAGGGGTTCTTAAAACTTTTATCAGTGACAGGGTGCATCCTAGTGGCTCAGAAATTGGAAAGCAATAGGCCAGGCATGTTTAAAAACAATCTCATTGCAGTCTCTTACACTGCAATGCTAGCCTCATGATGCAATCACTAGGAATCCATAGCAATGTAGTCCAAGCCTTTTTCTTCCCCAGAGTTTCCAGGATGAGTTGAAAAAGTAAGGAATTCATTGAGTAAAGCTGTATTCATTCAACAGCTATATTTCCCTCTCATTCCTCTCAGATTTTGTCCTCATGAGCTAGCATGTGGCTTATGCTAAGCGTGAGGGGGGTAGGTCGCTGGTTACCAGTCCCTCAGCAGATGTAGCCATGACTTTTGCATGATGTTTTCTCCCGAGGCTGGGTTAACGAGCTCCCCCATCGTTGCCTTTCACTCCAGAGCCTGCAGGGAAGCAGCTGGGACAGGCAGGGACATAGTGCCAGGGTAAGTGTGGGTGCAGGTCACCCCGCAGCTTCCCTGGGACACCCCAGGCAGCAGATGGGTGTCCTCCTCTCTCCTTTGGCCTTTGTCTTCTTCTGAGGGGCTGAACCTCCCCTCCCGTGTGCCGCTTTGCGTCTCTCCAGCGGAGGAGAGGGCAGCCCTGCTGCTGCCCAAGTCCTGACGGCTCTACATCTCCCTTCCCAAAAGAACTTTTGCAAGCTGGATTTGCAGAGATTTGTTTTTATAAACTTTTTTCCTGCCTGTGCAGCAGGTTAAAGACCTCTGAAAGGGAAGGAGGGGAGAATGGCATATTGGGTCATCTCCATGGGAACGTCGTGGGAAGATTGATATGTGCCCCGAGAGGCGGGTGTACTTATTAGCATGTTCCAGATCCTTTCCTGCAGCCTTTTTTTTTTTTTCCTCTCTCTCTCTCCCTGCTGAGGAGGAAGAAATAGCATGTTTTCAAGGAGGAAAGAATGCGAACATCTGAAATGAAAGCACCACCACACATCCCAGCCTTTTCCGGCAGCGGGTCTCCGTTACCTGCCATGAGCAAGCGCTTGTCACGGCAGAGCTGCGAGAGCTCCGGCAGCCGTCAAAGCCAGAGGGAGCCGGGTCGGTTTGCCCAGGAGAGGACAACCCTGCCGGTGCGGTGAGCCGGTACCAGCCATCGCTGGCCAGACACGGAGCGGCAGTGCTTGGCAAGGCGTGGGGAGGGAGAGCAGCTGGAGCAGCTTGGGGGTGGTCACAACCCCTTGGTGCAATCGGTGTCTTCTCCTCTGCTTGCTGCCCCGCCAGCCCACATCTTTCTACACCGCAGCATCATCTGAGACAGTGATGTGGAATCCAGCTCAGTTTGAGCTGAGTACAGTTCTGAGCACCCAAATCTTTCTGGTGCAGCATTAACCCAGAGGCTCAGAGGAGGCCAGCTCATCTCCGTGTGCCTCAGTTTCCTCCCAAAAGCCCTGTTCTTCCAGGCCAGCACTGGGGACTGCCAAGAGCCTTCACATATGCTAACCATTTTCAAGAGTGATGGTGGGCTGAAGACAAGCCCTTCAGTCTTGCTGGAGCCAAGAATGAGAGACCAGATGGTGCATGACCTGACAAAGCCCCCTGTGATCTTCTGTTTGTTATTCTCCTAAAAGCACATTGCCCTGGGAAAAATCCAAGGGTTCGTTTCCAGGACCCAGACTCTTTTCATGTGTAATAACAACTGCACCTACTCTGGCCACACGCGTTGCTCACACGAGGCCCTCTTGCTGCTGCAGTAAGGTTTTTAGGTGCGCAGGGTCTCCTAGAAAACCAGGCTTTTAGCTCAGCTTTCAGCTCCTCTGGGACACAGCTGCAGTTATCCTCCTGTCCCATGTCTGTAGAGCACCTAACAAGAAAGAGTCCCAGCCGTGACGGTCCTCCCATGAGCGTTACTCTAAAATTAAGAGCAACAAGAATATTTTTTAAAATAGAAACCTCTGCTCTGGGCTATGTAGTAATTAATCATTAATAAATCATAACACTCAGGAGGAACTTAAATGTTACAAAACTGATTTTAAGAGCTTGTCTAAGTGGACTTGAATGCAGAAGCGGATCTGTAACATGCTTCTCAGGTGGAGGATGTCTGCTTCCCTCCTATCCCAATTAATTACTGTCGGGCAGTGAAATTTGGATGGCCGATCTCTGCAGGGCAGGAAATCAGTCTCGGTATCTGTGTGTGCAGCATGATCACAATTGGAAAAGATCAAGGCGTGCCTTTGCGATAATAATAATGACGTCCCCAGAGTGATATTTCAAATGCAAATGAAAAGAATAAAAATATCGGTTCCTGTTACAACTTTGTTGCTGCTGTAACTGACTCCAAGTGAAGACCTGAAGCTGTCCACGCTGCCTGCCCAGCAGCAGAGCTCTGATTCTCTGTTTATTTTCATTCCCGACCCAAGCAGACGAGGACTCGGCCACGAGCTGAGAAACAACGCGAGGAGCTGGGGCTGAAGAGATGGTCTCACGTTCGTGGTGGCACTTACCAGATGTTAATCTAGTATCAGGCGTGCAAAGCGAAGGCTGACAGCAGCTACGTATGGCGTGACTAATAATTAACTCCCCACCCTGGGAGTTCAGCACAGCCCTGTAGTGAGCCCATAAACCCGCCCTGGCCAGGGACCGGCTCTGCTCCCAGGGCTTCGGCTCTCAGGGCTCTGCCAGGTGAGATAGGAAACGCTTGTGGCATGGACCTGGCAGGAAAGATTTCTTGCAGTTTTGATTTCAGTCAGTTTTAACAGTTATTCTTCATCTGCAATATCCGATAGCATCCCCCTCTCTCCCTGCGTTAACAGACGCAGCTTCCTTCCCTTCCCTTCAAAGACGCGATGGTGTTGGGTGTTGGCTGGGGTGTTTTGTTGCCTTTGCACACATGCACATAGACACATATAACTACCGAGGGCATGTTTTAACCTGAAATTACAATACCACATTCAGTTTTAATTTTTTAGTTAGAAACTTTGTGCACAGTTTGCACGTGTTCTGGGAAGAGAGAGGGATTGGGGCGCAGTGATTTGGGCTGGTTTGAGCCCAGAGCCGCGGGGCTGCCTTCATCCTGTACGCAAGGCAACATCCCCCCACGCACAGCTCTGCTCCTTGGTCACACTGAGTTTTTTGGAAATTCAGAAGCATGTCTGTTAATTTATTAATTGCAAAAATAAGCCCTTTGATAGTGATCACTCAGGATCAGAGTTTGGCTAGCTGTAAGAGAAATTGGCAGCCAGGGAGCATAGGCAGGATTGATGGTTGCAGGGCACATGGAGGTAGCACTTATTTGGTCCATGCTCCCAGCAGTTTTTTAAACCAAGATAGAGCTCATAATCTGAAGACATGTTTGGTTTTTGCAGCAAAGAGACTGTGTGAGAATGAAACTGATGGTTTAAAAAACAAAGAGGGGAAAAAAAAAGGAATTGAAACTGCATAGGCTATTTTCAGCCACCAAAATGAATGAAACGTAAAAAAAATAAAATAGCCTGCAAGTTTTGAATTCTAAAAAAGATCAGTCTGAAAGCATGAAAACCCAAGCAGGTGCTGTCAGCTCCAAGCACAGACCAGCCAGGCTTTTCTGCCGGCAGATAGTGGAAGATTTCAGCAGACGCACACGGGACAATTCAAATCTGTTCATCTACAGGGCTCTTCAATTATCGGGGGAGACCTGCGACATGTACGCGCTAATTGCTCTGCTTTTGCTCCTTATTCCTGGCTCCTAAAGCTGGAGGCTGCTGAGGAAGCCACTACGAGAGCAGATCAGACCTGCAACCCCGCTACAAAAGGCTGCAGCAGAGACCAGCAGAAGCAGAGTTAATGCATCAAGTGGGAAAAGGCGATCTGCAGCTCAGCCCTGTGCCCCCGCGTACATCACCATCGTCACAATCTTCCAGCCTCTCGCTGGTCCTCGTGACTTTTGCTGTCGTTTATCTCTGTGTGAAGCAGGGAGAGATGATCAAAGCAAGGAGCAGTCAAGGAAAGACAGCCTCACCAGCATAAGAAAAGCTCGAGATTTCTATTCTCCAGGACTGCTGCCCTCTCCCATAGCCCCCCATGCCAGTTCAAGACAGGAAGCCACGCACAGTAATTCAGAAATGAATCTCAGCTAACCATTTCAGGGTGTTCCCCTGAAAATTCACTTTCCACCGTGTACCGCCATCGCAGGATGTACGTGGGTGGGGGGAGGACTGGGAGGGCAGAACCTCCTGGGTGCCGAACGCTCATCGCTCGCAGCTGACCTGGCTCTTGGTGGCATCCACGGCAAGAAGGAGCTGCTGCAGCGCCGGCGATGGAAGGGCAGCACTTACCCCATGGCAGCTGGGCAGAGCTGGGCTCAGGGGCCTCCGCTTCCACCCCATCTGCCCTTCAGCAAGTCCCAGCAAGTGAAGAGCTGGTGCCGGGGAGCCGAGGATGGGTTGTGTCCTCAGCTGGGCGACACAAGGCTGCAGCCCAACAGCGGACTCAGTGTTTGACCTACGCTGCAATACCTGACCCCAAGCAAACCCACGTGCGCTGCCTGCCTTTCCCTGGGGTGGTTCGTACAACTGCAGGTTAATTATCCGCTGGGCGCCAAAGGGGAAGTGAAGGCAGCTCTGCTGCGGCGAGGGCCAGCTCAGTTTCAGAGAGAGGACAGAAAAATTTTCAGAAAGATGAAGTTGGTGAGAGCTGAGCTGGCTCTGCACCGAGGTCCCTGCACCATCTGCCCAGACCCGGGCAGATGGGTGGTGGCAAGCCAGGTCCCAAAGACTCAGCGCTGAGCTCCGGCTGTTCAGCCCTGTGAGCCCAGGCAGAGACCTCTGCAGAGCTGCTGCTCTCCATACCATGCTTCTGAGCATGTCTGCTGGGACTTATGCAATCCAGATGTTTGCACGGGGCTGTTCCTGTCTACAACCCTCCTCGCACCCGAAAACTGATTGCAGCCAGATCCCTCCATTAGGCAGCAGCGCTAGGACCCAGAAAAGTCCCTTCCAGCACAAAGCCCATGCTAATAGGAGACTGGAGGCCCCAAAGGTCACGGCACCAAGGGCCGCAGAGATTTCCAACCGGCTGCACTTGTATTTGGGGTATCTCCTGCCTTTGTCGGTGACGGTGACCGTCAGCTGCTCCCAGGGCTGAGTCCCAGCCCTGTGCCTGGCCACGGGCATCCCTCGTCCCTGCCTAAGGATAAGGGGTGTGATGGGACACTGTTGTGGTGACACTGGTACGGTCAAATTGCAGCACTCATCCTCTCTGGTAGGTGTTCCCTTGCTGGGACGTGTGCGATTTGTTCTGGTGGAATTATCCTGGTCAAAACAGGAACAGACAGAACAAAAAAGGGCAAAAGCACCTTTTCACCCACAGATTTGGGTCGGTGCTCAGGGGCCAGCAGAGAACCTTTTCTGGCTGAAGCAGAAAACACTTCCCGATGCCCTGCCCTTCTGGTGTCTTGCTCATGACAATTTGGACTGGTGCTATTCAGCTGCATTATATTTAATTCCCCATCAAGCAATTGCAGTGCATGGTCTTAAGCAATACAACCTCATCCGACTGCCCCAGGGGTGCCTGTATCAGCCTGGACGTGCTGACGGTACAAATGCTTTTTGCCCTGGTGACTGTACAGACACACAAACAGAGCGGCCGGGGCTTTTAGAGGCTTTGCTAAAGTTTATTAGCTTTTATAACGGTCGCGAAAATAATTGGATCTCAGACACGCACCTGCAATTTGGTACAAAGGAGCAAAAGAATGAGGGCAGATGAGGTGTAAATCAGGAGTAACTCCAGAGCTGCTGGTGTGGTGTGAGCAGAGCAGGGTGAGCTGGAGCGGCAGAACGCAATGAGTCCTGGCGACATGGGGGGGTTTGGGGAGGCTCCGGGGGTCCGTCCTTGAGGCGGTCTCACAGGTACCTGGCCCGTCTCGGTGAGGAGGGGGGTGATGCTGACATGCCTGGGCCAGGTGTCACTCCATTCACATGTTGCAGGTGTCATGCCACCCTCATGGCATGCTTAAGTAGGTCCATTGAGGCAGTAAGGGCACTGCACGATGGCCACGGGCACCAGCCGTGTTTGCCCCACTGCCTGCCCTGATCCTATAAGCAGCCACAAGCTGCCAGGCTCAGGGCTGCCTGTCTCTATCCACTGGTGACTGCACCAGCCAGGACCCTCTCACCTTGCTCGGCACCCATCCTCACCCTGCCCCAGGGCCTGTGATGCTGATGGTAGGCTCCTGTCCTGTACCAGCACTAGGGCTTTTCCCTCTGAAGCACTTCAAGGAGACCAGCATCCCCCCCTTCCACTTCGTAGATGGGGAAACTGAGGCCCAGAGGAGCTCCCCCACGCAAGCAAGCAGCCAGAAGAGCCTGTGGTCTCCAGGGTTTGTCCTGCGTGCTGGCGTAAGGGGGTTTCCCTGACCCCATGCCCTGCTGTGAGCCCTTCTGCCAGGCCTGCTCTGGGGCGAAACAGGGGAGGGGGGCTGTTGGGGTGTGCTGACCCCGGGCAGGGGCTGGGCGAGCAGGCAGGGGCTCAGGGTGCTGCTGGAAGCCACGGGTGGGCTGAGCCCTGCAAGGAGCACCCAACCGGGAGCTTTTAATAACAAAGCCGCCGATCCTCTTCCCCCAGCTCCCCTCCACGCACACATGCTTTCCACGCCGCCTCCGTCCCAACAAAGCAGTCCCTGTTCCCTGCTCCGTCCCCAGCTCCTCCCCGAGCCCTGTCCCGGCCAGCGCTGGATTTATGAATGAGTCCCCTGCGCTGGTGACATTGGGCCCTGCCAGCGCAGGGTGGCTCGCTCCAGGGACGGAGGCACAGCGGGATTCTGCCGCCGTCAGGAGCAGCACATTGTGGGGAAGGCAGAATTTTGGGGTGCACAGCCCTCACCCCGCAGAGGGCATGGTGCCGTGCTCCCAGCCCCAGCCTGGCCCCGTGCCCACTTGTGGGGACTATTATGGATTATAACTCGTGAGCTGCCTGTGCCAGGTTGCCAGCTGGCACGGCTGCGCTGGAAACAGCTCCTGTGTCCTCACGCCCTGGCACAGCAGCAAAGTCCGTGTCGGTGCCGCTTCCCTCTGCTACGCTGGGCTGGAAACTCCAGCCGTCAGAGGGCTTTCCTGGGAGAATGGCATCCTCGCAGCAGGGATGGGACCTCGGGCAGGCGGGCAATGAGATCAGCTGGCCTGCAACCCATCTGCATCGCCATGTTCAGCGCTTTCTGTTTTTACTACTAATTAGCGCAATACAGATGCAGGATGGCTGATTTCACCACGCTTCATGCAAAACAAAGATACGGAGCTGGCAAAGCACTCGGCAGCGTCACATGCTCATGGCACATCGTGTAAAACCATTGGTGACAGCCCGTTCGCTTGTCCAACACCTTGTCTGTCTGTACTCCTGGGAAAACCCTTCCAACACCTCTCCGAGCCAGGTCAGGGCTCATCAGCACCCAGTCATCCAGGCACTGAACTCTCTTACGCTTCAAACATTTCCTGCTGGAGTTGATGCCCAGTGCCCACAGCCTCCCAGGAGTCAGGATTTCACCCTGTGCTTCCAGGCCATGCTGTTCCCTTCAGCTAAGCAGCTACTCTGGTCTCATCTGTCCCCTTCCCTCTGCGTGCCCAGGTTGGGACCCTATCCTGGAGCCCTGTGAACCATAATGAACCTTTCTTACTGGTTTCGAGTGGCTTTGGATCAAGCATTGTGTCTGTAGCTGGCCAGGATATTTGTGTTTATTTCTTCTGCATCAAGATTGCTGTAAGTGTGGTTGTCAAAAATCAGTTCCCAGGACTGCAGGGGCTGTGGTCGTTGTGGGCAGGATGAATGGGAACCGCTGCTCCTTGGCATTCGGTGGCTGCACAGCCCCATCTCCAGCTCTGCTCCTCCCTGCTGCATCCAAGATGTCTTGGAAAAGGAAAGGGGGGTGGGTAGCAACCAGAGACGGGGCTCAGCTTGGGGGTGATAAAGGAGTTGGTCCCACACAGTTCTCTATTTTGGTCCAGAAAAAGATTTGTGTTAAAGGAAAAAACTTTTTTTGTTTATTTGGGTGGGTAGTTGGGGTTTTTTTAAGTCAGCAGTTTGTTTCCCTGACCTAAAGATGTAATTCCGCAGTAGTTAAAGCCTCCCTTAGCATGGAGGTGTGCTCACATAAGGTCTAATCACTGATCTAATTAAATTGATTTGCTACTGTGTTAAATCAGTGCAGCTATATTGAGCAGATCATGTCTAAGTTTTTATGCCACCTCATCATAAAAAAGGATAGTAAAAACCACCTTCAAGACATCAGTGCTAAGAATTCAAAAAGAAAGTTACATTTATTATTTTAAATCCAGTTTCATTATTTCTGGGATGCGGATTTTTGAAAGGGGCTATGAAAATCCTTGACACTGGCAATATTCATCTCATGTTTCTCTTTTATTAATACTTCTATAGGACATGTAAATATTTATTAATGTTCCAGAAGGGTCTAATGAGTTTATGAATCTAAAGCCCATTGAAGGTGACATCTCTCTTTTAAAAATAAAGAAAAAAAGACAAGCCAAATAATAGTCAAAAAACCCTCATAATTTTAAAAATAATTTTCATAATTATTTTTATTAATGATTTGACATTGATTATTGTTTCCTTATAAAGTATATTACTTCCTCCCTGACAAAATTACTTGAAAGTAGTTATTTCCACTTGAGGTTTTGGTGGATTTCCTGATCAAGGGTTCATGCTCAGGCTTTCATAGCTTTGTTACAATACTAACTAACTAAAGATTTATGTTCCAGCTAAAACCACGATAAATAAATTTTAAACCAGCAATATAGACATTTTTATACGGAGCTATCTAATTTGATAAAATGTACAAATTTGATCAGATTCACTCCAACAGTGGCCCTTCAAACTCTGATTTACGGAGTCAGTTAAGCAGCTGAAATAGCAGCTCAATGGATGTTCAGAGCTCGCAGCCTTAGCCCCATGGCAGGACAGTACCCGGCTTAGACACAAGCATCTCCCAAAACCCTCTCCAGCCTGATGTGACACAGCCTGCGGTCACAGCATCCCACTGCAACATCGTACACGTGATCAGCACCCATGGGTGCAAGTGCCGCTGGCTCACTCTGCGAGGTGAACCACCACGGCAGTCCTGCCCTAAATGAACCATCCTGGCACACTCTGTACTTGCTTCTGCTAATAGTTTGCTGCATCTTGATATTAGGCCAAGGATTTGCACCCAGGCTGGACCTGGGCATGGTCCGATAGGCCACTCCTGGACTGTGAGGGAGTGCTAAGGTCTAACCTATCTCAAAGGAGAGGGCAGCCCTTTGTGGACTCAGCCTTGAGCTACCTCTGCTCAGTAAATGGCACTGTTAATTAGGCTGATGAGCTTAGACCTGAAAAGCCCTGACTGCTTTGAATCATTCTCACCTGATTAGCAGAGGATCCCACACCTGCATTTCTCACCCCACCACCCTGGCAGGGAGGATCTATGAGCCTTATGTGCCAGGCAAAGAGCTGAGGCACAGAGAGGCTCAAGGCCAGAGAGCCCCCAGCAGACTGCCCCCAGTGTAGGGCCAGTAGTGAGGGCTTGTAATCCCAAAAGCAGGGCCTGTCCCATCTCAGTTTTACCATAAAGTGTCAACTTGCAAAAGACCTCCTGGCTTATTTTCCTTTTACGCCCACCCAGAGCCTGGGAAGAGCCACAGAAGAGGATGGACGCTGTATCTGCCTGTTGAGATCGCACGTGGCAGAAACCCTCGGAGGCACTGCTGAGAGCTGAGGCACCCGGTAAGAGCTGCTGGCACTGCTATCCAAGGAGAGCAGCCTATGCTGGAAGGGGGTCGCAGGATGGGACCCCCAAGCAGCCCGGTGCACCAAGCGAGGTGCAGCGCTTTCATGGCAGTGCCTGCTGGCCCATCCACCGCTGCCATGTGAAAGCAGGAATTTGGCAAGCACGGCCGTGTGGGTGAGCGTCTGTGCCAGAGCAGGAACCGAGCAGCCCCTGAAGCCCTGTAGTCAGCAGAACCCACCTGCTTGGGAGGGACCACAGACTGCATGGGACCACGGAAGCTAATAAAGCCATTTATAGGGCCGTATGTCACCTCCTGACTAAGGCATGAGCAATTCGCACCTCAATCAGGCTTTAAAGCCAGAATGCACCCACCTTTGGCCAGGCTCCCCTCCAGCCCCAAGGCAAGCTAGCAAAAGGGCAGTTCCCTGCGGTTTGGGGGCGGGGGCTCTCTTCCACAGGGTTTTCCAGGCTAAACTAAACTTAGGCTGTCTCAAAGCCCTCAGGCTAAAGCTGGTCTTTAGCATGAGTCTTAGGGTAGGAAGGCAATGGCACGCTGACGCGTGGGTGGGCGTAAAGCTGTGCCAAGAGCCTCTACTGAATTTTCAGCTCTTGTCCCTGACTTGAGAGACATTTTTAAAGGCTCCATTTCAAAAGTGCTCTCAGGTTTAGTGGAGCGGTCTCTGGGATATGTCTGGCCGGGTGCTCGGAGTGATGAGTATCAGAGCTCCCGTGGATTTTGGATGGGTTTAAGCTGCTCAGATCTCCTGGAGTTGGGCCCAGCATTCTTCACGTGGCGCAACTCCAGAAATGGAAGCACTCCAAGTGAGCAGTTTCTTTCCCAAAATGGGGATTCTTCTTTCCTTTGGATGGAAAACACTACAGAGAGGGGAAATATTATCTCATTGTACTGTGAAGGAGAATCATTTATTAACTGTGGGTACCAAATTTAACTCTGGGTATGTTTTAATAGCAGTTCTGATATGAATAGAAGTGTTTGGATCCTTTCCTTGCAATGTCAGGAATCTGCATCACAGAATTACGCTACTATGTGAGAAATAGCAACTGAAATCAGCTACGGGAGAAAAAAGAAGTGAAACCAGCTAGCCTAAAATCATGAGAAATTCATTCCAGGGGCACAGATTATATGAAATGGCTCCGTATCTCACTTATATTTGTGACACGTTAACACTCAAAAAGAGCCATCCTATTGCCTCCTACACTTGCCACATTATGCAAGGGTGGCTTTTCTTGTGTGCTCTGGGGCTCCCAAAGCACCCACACTCTGCTGCTAGGAGCCGGGTGATGGGGTAATCTCCAAACACAAGGCACTGCTCTACGCAGTAAAACTAGGAGGACAGGCTGAAGCAAGGTCCTGCTCATGAGCTTCTCGTTGCTTCCTCAAGCAGGAGAGTCGCTTTTATTTGCAAGGAGCAGAGAGGCGATGTGGCATAGTGGAATATATACAATCAACTGCGTTCAATGTTGGGCAATGGTCATACAGCAGCCACAAAGCTGGTTCTATGAGAAAATACACTCTTTAGGTTATGATCCAAATGTTCTTCTTTCCATTATACCAACCTTTCTACCACTACTGGTTCCCTTAACCATGGCAAATGTGGACATAATAAAGTCCAATTAATATCAGCTATTGTTTTCTAACCGATAATTTCCCAGGATTTCTGCAAGCTTCTCCTGTCCCAGGTGAAACTTGGTAATTAAGACTGACCTTTGAAAGCTCCCACTTACAATGGTATCCGCTGGTTCTGCTTAATTTGCTCCCCTGTCTTACATATAAAACTGTGAATAATTGCTGCGGTTTATTAAAGTGGAAAATAAAGAGGTTTCAAAGCACTGAGATCATTTAGTTTCAAAACATTCGATAGTCAGTAATAGGCATGAGTGTTCTGAGCAGGTTATCCTAATGAAAAATGAGAGCGGCAGCGTATATCTCACTGTTCTTATTTTATACAAGTGTCACCTTGTTCTAGCAATAGCAGGTTTACAGGATTACACTGATCGGGAATTCTGCACATTGGGCAGGTCTCTCTGGCTGTGGGAAATCAGACTAGCAATATAAGTACCCAAACCATAGCTTTTACAAATGAGCTAAGACTCAAAAATCATGACAGGCTTTTAAAAAATGAGATTTTCCGGTTTAAATCTGTTTTGTAACTGGTCTTTTGTTACCTCTTCATTATCAGAATGCACTTGATTCATATTCAGAAACTTTTTTTTTAATACATATTTTAATATATATGAGTGCTAGAAACTTGCTGCTGCCTCTAACAAAAGTAGAGATTCTTATGAAATAAAATCAAGGAAAAGAAAACAAGTGAACTTGGATACTTGGGATTGCTATTAAAATTGGGTGAGTTGGCAATGCTGTTTTTCTTCCTGCACTCTGAAAGAAGGTCAAAGACCTGAACTTTTGATACTGTAATAAAAAAATATCAAGATAGGGATGTATTTAATTACCAAATCTGTTTCACTTTCAAACTTTAAATGCATCATATAATGAAGTTGAATATAAAAGAGAATTAACTGAAGGAACACAATATAGATGGCTTTCCGTGAGGCTAAAAGCAAGGCAATGGCTTGGAAAGGGAGCTATGGAGGGCTTAGATTTCATGGATGTATAGATTTCATGGCCTGTGTTGGTCCTAGAGCCTCACTTTTGTATTTATCTTCAGCTTCTTAGGCCTTGTTCTGGCCTGGGCACTGTGCCCCGTGGAGTCCAATGCCTGGGGAAGAAAGGAGTCTGCTTCTGCTGCACGGAGCACTGCCCAGCCTTTGGGGTCACCTTTGATAAAGCCTTTGCAGAGACCCCTGAGAGCCACCGGTCCAAGTGCTGCATGCGGGAGGCAGGTCTGTGGGAGCTGTGGCCCTCCTGAACTCTGCTCCAGCATCCAGAAAGAAGCAGTGCAGAAGTGGAGGCTGAAGCCACCCTGCAGCCACAAGCCTGGTCTGGGAAGGGGATTTCCCATGTTTGCAGCTCTGGTCCATGCACAAGAGTGGGGGGGTCAGGCTGGAGCAAAGTGTAGGATCCCATCCTGACATGGGACTGCAAAGCTGGTCAGGGAAAAGGCACCCACCTCCCTCTCCCAAAACGGGCACCTTGAGCAGAGCGAGAAGCCCTGAGTACACCAAATAATAAATCAAATCTCACAATTCACCAGGATCAAGAATTGGAGGGTTTCCTACAGGTTTTATATCCAGGACGATTTATGATTTAATTTAAACACGTAGTTTCCAGCCGTTTCTTTTTGCAAGCAATCACCTAGGCTACATTAACCTGATGGTGATGTACTGCAGTCCCAGAGAGCCCTGGAGAGACAACAGCACTCAGAGGTGTGAACTTCCCCCATTTATCTTGATGGGGTGTGCACAGCCTCCCAGGGAAGCAGGTCCAGGCGTATTAACCATTTCACTGCCAGCCCCCATCGTGGAAAGAGCTGATTGTACAGCAGCGTACCCTGCATGAGCCTTTCCCTTCCCATGGTAGGGCCTCCCCAGCAACAAAGGATGTACGCTTGGAAGGGGATGAGGGACGTGCAGACTCCTGGAGTGTGATGGTGCAGGTTATAGGTTTGGAGGGGGTCCCATGCGATCAGATGGTTTTTTTAATCATACAGCTTGTTGCAACAGATGTAGCCACACGGGTGTTATGGTTTAATACACTTTTGAACTAGTTATATATCTCCCTGCCTCTTGGGATCTAAAAGCAGAGCAGAGGCTCCTTGCAGGCTCCACTCAGACCCCAAGCTAACCCTATGGGAGAGCGGACACAAAATGTAGCAGGTGGGAAGCAATCCTTGGGAGACACTTCTGCCTGGTTTGGGTACGGATGTCTCAGACAGAGCTTTCCTGCATCATATGAGTGGTATCTCACAGAGGTGGCGCAAGGTTTTGCTTGCCACTAATGGATCTGGCACCGCTACTGTGGGAGTGGTCTATCAGGACCTGAGCTAACAAACAGGGCAGCTCCCTTTACGTTCAGAGCTCTCCTACCTGGCCGTCAGGAGACTCTTCCAGACAGCACAGCACTGAGTCTCTCATGTGCCAGTTTGGAAGCTCCCTTTTGCAATGAGATGTGCGCTGTGGGGATGGCAGCTGCTAGAAGAGGTAGTGATCCTTTCCTCTGACCCGGGCTGGCTGCAGCACACTGGGGGTTGCAGCTGCTCCCTTGCCCATGGCAGCACACATCCACCTAAGCAAGGCAAAAATATGTAAGATTTAACATGAAATTACTGTTTCAAAAGAAAAGGCTTTTAGAAATCTCTAATGCCCGAAGTTGGAGGTGCCAGATCGCTTCCAGGCTGTCCTGCACCGGCGGACACAGCCTCTACCCCTCGGATGGCAGTGAGGTGGGGCTCAAACCTCCGGCTGTTCCCAGAGCTAAGTCCCCTTTCATCTCATTCTTGTGAGCTAGGGGAGAACACCTCTTCCATCAGGAGAGGTGTCTGAAACAGCCTTTTCATTATGTTTATATTTAAAAATCTAACAGTGACTAAAGCAGTTTGCATAATAAACAGCTCTAGAGCCAGAAATATTTGCTTGCTCTCAGTAAAAAAAGGAAGTCCTCAGATCCTCTTCTGAAGACTGTAAGAAAGTGACAGAGTTTTCCCCTTACAGGATATAAATATGCAGTGCAAATAGGTGGCTTCTGTCGCTGCTTACATTTTGATGTATCTCTTCAGATAGCCTGGCAGCGCTGGATTATTTTAGTGTCAAATCAAAGCTCTGGTTGTGTAAAGAAGCTGAGGAAAGGTACAGTCTGTGTTGCAGCACAGGATGGAAGCTCCAAGAAGACTGGAGGCAGTCCTGTGAGACATGTACCAGCCATGCATACTAAATCTGTCATTTAGTACACCGAAAAGAAAACCCCTTTAGTAGAGCTGCTGCAGAACAGAAAGAAATGTCTTCAGATTTGGGTTGGGGCAGGGGGGGTGTTTTTCTAGGAAGATACGTGATTCATTCTCACAAAGCTAAAAGAAAATAAAGCTTTTGTTTCCTTTTTACCCTCTGTTTCCTCGTGAAAGAAAAAAAAATTAAGGGCCTGTTTACGCTGGAAGAAGAATCTTGCTGGCTGATCCCTTTTTACAACAGAAAGCTCTCATTTGCAATGCACCACTGCTGTCCTTGACTTCAACCTCAGCTCAAACCCACCCGGTCTGCATCGGTCCTTAGCATGACCCTTGTCTGGACGCAGGCAGTTGTACAGCACCTAGCACAATGGAATCTCCGCGTGGTTACTGTGGCCTCCGCGTTCCAGCCTGATACAGTCGTGCAGACAAATAACGAGAGGTCAGTCACACGCTCGGGCTCTCGGCAGGACGGATGCGCACACCAAGCTCGGCTCCTTTCCTGCCAAAGGGAACTGACAGCTGCATCATTTTGAAATGCTTGAAATCGAACTGCGCATCAGACCATTTGTGCTCATACAGGTTTTGTAGGAGCGTGACTCAGACGAGCTCACAGAGTTCCTCCTGCCGTGCTGTCCTGGATGGGCAACTCCTCCTGGTTTGCGTCTTCCCTCCAGATGGGCTGCTGGTGGGCTTGGGGCCTGACGCAGGAGAGCTGGTGTAGGAGAAAGGCCGGTCAGGCCCCAAGCCCCGTGCCACAGCCCTGCCCGGAACTGACCAGGATGCCGTGAGCGTGGCCATAACCAGTTCCCGGGCGCCGTGAGGAGATGTCCTGCCCCGGTTCACGGCTAAACCCTGCCCGGGGGTGGGGGGCAGGCCCCAGCCAGGCCCGGGGCATGCTCCGAGGGCCCCCAAGGAAACCCAGCAGCCCGTTCCTCTCGCTGGGGCTGTGAGGTGCTCACGATGTAACTGTGCCCGTTATCTCGGGGATCCGGGGGGGGCCCGCACCCCCACACGGCCGCCCGCCCCGCAACCCCCTCCCGCCGTCAGGGCGCCGCCATGCTCCCCTGGCAGAGCGGGGGTGTGGCCTGCGGGGCGAGAGGCGGGGCTTGGTATGCAAATACAGCCGGCGGCCTGCAGGGGGTGGGATGGGGCGCATGCGCACTGTGCGCGCAGTGAGGCACGGGTTCTTACACAATGCGCCGGTTTCCTTCAGGGGTGGGGCGGGGTCGAGCATGTAAATGAGGGCCGGCTTTTGCTGCGCGATTGGAGAAGAGGAAGGAAGAGGCGGGGCCAGATATGTAAAAAGCGAGCCGGCGCAGCGTGCGCGGGATGGGGCGAGCGGGTCGGTTGCGTTCGGAGGGAGCAGGGGGGCGGGGCGTGGTCTGTATGCAAATGTTGCCGGCTCGCGCGCGGGGGGGTGTGGCTCGGATGCAAATACACGAACTGCCGTTTCCCAACTCCCGTCCCAACGTTCAGTCTTGGCCCCGCCCCGCGGGTAAAAGGCAGCGCGCCTGCGCAGTGCGCCGAAATGAGGACTTAGTCTGTTACACAACCGCTGTGGAGACAGGGCTGCGCTCTCCGTCGCGTCAAGGCTCCGCGCGTCCCCAGCGGCGCGGCTCTCCTCTCCTCAGCTCTCCTCTCCTCCTGCTCCGCTCCGTTAGGCCTTCCGCGCCCTCCGGCATGAGCGGGGACCAGCTGCACAACGATTCCCAGGTAAGCGCCCCTTAACCGCCCGCGGGGGGCCTGCTCCCGGGGGACTCTCGCCACCGAGGCCGCAGGGTCCTTACTTCCCCTTAGGGTCGCCCTGGGGGTCTGGCTGATTCTCCCCCTCCCTCGCCTTAACCCTTCGTGAGGGGAGACGTGCCCTGCTGCTGCCCCCTGCCTGCCCCCGCCCGGGGTAGCCCACGCGTCTGGGGAGAGCCCTGTCAACCCGGCCTGTCCGCCCCCCCGTCGGGATGGGCGCCCCCCATCCACCGAGCCCCACTCCGCCCCGGGCCCAGGTTTCTGCCCAGGTGGGGGGCGGTGGGGGAGAGGGGACACATGTGTGACCCCCTGGGAGAAGGGGAGGAGGGCGGCTGGCTACCTCCCCCTGGCTCGCTCCCCTGGGGGGGGGTGTGGGGGTCACCCCGGGAGCTGTACGAGTGCCGGGGGACGGCTCACCCCGCTCCCCCCCGCCACGGAGGGCACCTTATGCGTCGCGCTGGTTATTTCTCATTTGGTATTTAATTTCCCTAAAAATGAGAATGAAGGAGGGGGGGAAATCCAGCGTGTCCTCCCTTCCTTCCCCCCCCAAAAAAAAATCCCCCGGCGGGACGGCGTTTTTCACGGTCTCTCCCTGTCTCCTCTCCCCGCAGATCGAGGCGGATTTCCGAGCGAACGGTGAGTGTGGCCCCGGCGCGCCCCTCGCCTCGCCGCGCCGGCCGCGCACAGACATGGCGTCCCAGAGACTAAGTCCCGGCTTCTCGCTCACCGGCCCCATTGTTCCCATCGAGCTGCCAAAAGCGCCCCTTTCCCGGCGGCCTCGCTCCCCTCCGACCCCCGCTTCCTCTAGTGGGGGCACCGGAGGCCCCCGATCCGAGCCCATCGGCTCTCCCGGAATCCCCTTTGGGCCCCGATTCCTCCCTGGAAAGTCGCCTTGTCGACGGTCGGGACTTAGTCTCTGCGCCATTTTCTTTTTCTCCTCTCTTCTGTGTGGCTTTCTCTCCTTCTCCTCCTCCCCGAGCTGCCGGAGAGGAGCCTTCTACAGAGGCACCAGGCGGCGATCCCCGGCCCCCAGCCCCTTCTTAACGGAGGGGAAAGCAAAGTTTTTAACTAAAATAAATTCCTAAGCCGTTTTTTATCGCAGCCTCCCTCCCCCCACTGCTCCCCGTCTCTGTTCCTTTCAGGGAATCCCTCCCTTCCCCTAAAATGAAAGGTGATTGCAACATGTTGCTCTTTAAAAGAATCTGCTGCATCCATTTTAAGATCAGTCTTATTTCTTTCTTTGCTACTTAATTGATGTAACTTTACCTTGTTGGGTGGGGCTTTTTAATTAAAATAAGCCTGCATTAAAAAAAAACCATAAAACCAAATAGTGCAGACAATTCCAGAAAGGTAGACAGCATCACTTCTGAAAGTTTGCATGCTAACTGTTCATTTCGTTCAGAAACATTATAGGCGTCCTGTAATTTTATATATATGTATGTATTTATATATGAATATATGCACTTATATGTCTCTATATATTTATATTCATATATATGCACGCATAATATTATCTTTTCTAATCAGCCTGATGGCTGCTAACTTTTTCTGATTGTTTATTCATTTTTCTAGGAAGCAAGCTAATTGTAATTCCCCCCCAAGTTGGTAGGTGACAAATTGAAGGGTTTAAGCAGGGTGGAGGGCAGTTGAGGCCACACAGCCTACCTTTGTGTGTATGTGTTATTGTCACTGTTCGGGATGTGTAAGGAATTCTGAGCTGTCCTCTGACTGGTGAGGTGGTAGAGGACAAAAAAAAATGGTTGAAGATACCTGCTTGACTTATACTGATTTTTAACACATTCTCTGGATGATGTCCATGTGCCTGGTTGCTTTGTAGGTTACTGCGTGTAAATATTTACAAATCTACATTTGGGTGCACCTTTCTGTCAGTTCATTGGAATGTGATTGTGTGTGTGTGCAATAGGAGCAAGCAGTAGCAAATGTGCAGTTTTAGAACTTTTATTTCCATTCTGAATCTATAGTAGGGTTCTAAGAATAATTCTTAACAAAGTGGATTTCCCAGGAAGTACAGAAGGAACTCTTGAAGCAACTTAAATATAAGCATGTATTTGAATACTTGTAGCCTTCTTATGCTGGGAAATATTTGCTTAAGAATCATCTTTATTTAGGGAAAAGTACTCCCTCATAGGTTTTAGTTATGTACTGATTTATATAGGGGAAATGATGCATATTTGACCTTTCCACTCCAGCTTCCAGTGAACATCTTGGAGGGATTTTTCTCTTCTGTTGTAGCCATGTGCTGTTTTATTCTTGTAAGGGTTTTAAGTATACAGCACTTAAAACTCCTCCAGTTTTTATTTCTACCATGTGTTGGAGGAATTCAATACAGAAATTTAATGTAAGACACCTTGATAGAAAAACTGAATTTCTGGTACATCAAGCATACCCAACAAATTCATACTAGTGTAGGTATCGGCACCCTTTTCCTCCTATTATAATTACTTTATGGCAGTCATGTAACATCATTGTGACTGATCAGAGGCCCCTAAAATCCAAAATCCTTTTCAGCACTGAAAGGTGTGTGTAACCCTGTTAGTCTTGTTAAGGGAATAATGCTGAATAGACACTGTCCTCTCTGACTTTGTGACCAGGACTGATCTTCCTGAAAACCAGTCACCACTGCTTGCTCCGAGTTTTGATTCCTCTACACAGGAGTTCTTTGCACCTCTGTGTAGGGAATTGTTGCGTGTGGATCTGAGAACAGCAGCGAAGCTCTAACTCTTATATTCTTGTTTTGATCCTATTTAGTGGCAAAGATTCGGAGTGGGTGGTAGGAATCTCAAGTACTTTTTACCCCCAGATGTTTAGAATTGGGTTGTACTTTGATTATCGTTAGGCCATGCTTAACAGTAGAGCCAAAGTCTCCTTTTAGGCTGCCTTTCCTCTTTACCTTTGGGGGAATGGAAGTTTTTCTGGGGGCTGGTACTGAGTCATTCTAAATGTTGAATGTACCAGCAGTAAACATTTTTGTTAATAATGTTTGGGGTGACTTCTGGATAGCCTATCAGTAATAGAGCAGCTTAAGTACTTTGAAGCTTCCTGTTTTTCCTAATGTTCATAACTGGGTCAATGGACATACTACCTGAGATGGTGATCACACAGGTTGTTGCAGCTGAGGTAAGGTGGGTGGGGGTGGATCTGCTAGGCCATTGCAGGTCACCAGGGAGCACAGTGGTTGTAGCTGAGAGCTTGGATCTGATTACACACCCGTTTCATTGATAGCAGGGTAGTATTAGGTATGAGAGAGGATGCCAGCAGTAAATACGTGTTCCTGGCTATTTCTTGTCGTCAAATAGCCAGATCACTTTAAGCAAGAGTGTCCTGGGCAAATTCCAACTTGGGTAATTGCATTCCATCTCAATATCCAGATTCTCCCTCCTGTTTAATTTGGCCATAGTGGGTATTTTTTTCACCTTAACTGTATTTTTAGTATCAGTACGCACTGTAAAGAATTTTCCATCTTCAGTCCTAGCAGTGCCTGTTTGCAAATCATCCTGAGAACAATATTGCACTGAAACAGGGAGCCTTTTTTGCGAGTAATGTCCTCACAGCCTTCAGCATTGTGGAAGGGAAATGGTAGTCTAAAACTGTCATTTCCAAGTATGGCTTGGTCATTGAAAATGACCCCTTCTTCACAGATGTGAATATTGAGTCACAACTATGTACTTGGAGGGAATCATCCTGATTTATTTTTTCTCACTTGGTAAAATTGGAGATCACTTCAGATGCAAAATCTGTTTGGACTCTATTGAGTTGTCTTTAAGAGCTTTATTAAGGTGGAACATAGCAACCTTACTACTGAGGACAATGTTGAGACTAAAAGTGATTTATCTTGACTTTCTGTTCTCCCATTGTGTTTGCAGAGTGCAGTAGATAAAAATTACTTTTGTTTGCAAAATAATCAAACTGTGTTCCAAAGCTACTAATTTCCACTAACTGCTGTTAGTGTCTTGGCTGTTCATCAGCCTGCGATCAGAACTCCTGTAAAATCCACCTCTCTTCTGTGCAGGAAGACATCACCCTAAGCAGTTTTTTCTCCTTTGGTTGACTTGACCAATAATGTTAAAATGCAGTTTACAGCCGGTATCACTGTAATAACCACTGTGGTATATTAACAGGAGTAAAATATGAATTTGATTGTCCAGCGTCATAGAGATGGCTTCTGGAAATCAAACATGCTTGAAGGGAGGGGCTTGCTTTAACAGTGAATTTTTTTTTGGGGGGTGGGGGGAAGAAACCCTTGCTGCTGCAGCATCTTATCAGAAACTGGCAGGTTTTTATGTTGGCCTGAGTGCTCATATGGCACCTCTGTATATATCGGGGTGAAGATATGAAGGGGAGTAAGCAAGAGGGAAACTTAAATTAAATAGCAAGAGTGCTGAACAAATGCCCTACAAGTTACAGAATTTCAGCGTGTTTTGCATTAAACTTAGGTTTTGTGTGTGTTAGAGCTGTGCATGTAAAAGGTGGGGGCGATTTAGATGCTAGCAAACTGAAAAGCACCCTAGTGGAGATCCTTAAGATTTTTCAATGGCTGTGAAGTAGCCTGTTGGAGACCAGATTTGTTCTGCCTCGCTGCTGCTTCGTTGGTGCCTTCTGGATGGGCGAGAGGTTTTTTTTGAAGGAGAGCAGGGCCACTTCTGACATAAGGCTCTGTGTACCTTAGTGCTGCTGTTAGAGCCACTGTACTAAACAGACTTGGTGAAGTTAGGAAGCTTGAAGGTAAACTCTCGTGCTCTGTCTTGTGCACGTCAGGGCGAAACTGTCTTTTAAGTTCCTTGGGAGCGTGTCCTCACCAGCGTGTTTAAATGTCAAATGTTTGGCAAGAGATCCAAAACACAAAAGGTAGTTAATGGTATTTAGATGCAGATTGATATCTCCACTGAAAATTTCCTTTCCCTTTTTTGTGATACATGGAGATGTGAATCCTGAAGAATGTAATTTGTTCCTTCCAATACAAGCCTTGAGTCACTCCCTGTTCCCTTCCAGACTGCAGTGCTGGGTGATGAGCCTGCATTGTAAGAAGTGCTGCCCGCAGCCGCAGAACAATACTTGGGGTAGTTTTAAGTCTGAAACCATTTAGCTTTTTTATTTTAGAAGTATTTAACGTCAGACCCCAATTGCTGCAAAATTTCTTAATTTGGTTTTGTGTTGATTTTCAACATGTTCACAGCAGTCTGTTGCAGGGCTTGTAGAATGTAACAGTGTAGCTTTACTGTAGGAATCTTCAAATTGTTACAAGTGAGGGTGCTCTGATGTTAATGGATCATTTCTGATGCCTCTCAGAAATGTAAATAAATGTATTGTGGAAAAGCTGCTCCTAAATATCATGTGCTACATCAGTTGTTTGCGTCTATTTTCCCAGCGGTAGCCTCAGAAGGGCTTTACTAAAGACCTTGAGGTCTGTTGTGTTAATTGTTCTGACACATTCAGCGTTCGGGTTAAAACTTAATGGGTGTCTTGTGGGAGTGGGGAGTTGAATGCATTTCTGTTAGCTCTGGCCAACTTTTGTTTTTGTTAAAACTCAGCAGAATTACCTAAATGTGCTGGAAGATGTGTTTTGGGGGTTAATGGCCTGTGTGCTTCCTACTTCCAGCAGATTTTCTTAAGATGTTTTTCCTTTTACTACAGTGTTAAGCGATATCTGTTATTAATATGCTATCAGGGCTACTTTGTTTACTTTGTAAAAAATGAACAATTTTTAACCAGGGGACCAATGTAAAAGTGCAGCTTTTTACATGGCTTCACCTAAATTAGGCACACAGTTCATAAATATGATCGAACACAAATTCAGATTTAATTTCATTTACAACTGTGACTTCAGATATTTGTGGGATAGTTCATTTAATTCCAACCTCCTGAGTTGTGCTGTCAGCAGAAACTGCAATAATATGTAATTATAGCAAGTACTTAACATCTCATTGACTCAAATTCCTCTGTTAATGATTTCACTGGATTCCTGTTAAAGTAATACCTGCTGAAATAGCACAAGCCACTGCCCTATTAGAGAGAGGCTCCAGGTCAGATTCTTACCACTGTTATAAATTCCTGTAGTTCTGCTAAAATCAGCAGAGCTCTAGCAGCATATCTGCTTTTTTGTTATTGGACTGCAGGGATGGACTTTAATGATACAGTGACTATTTAAGAAAAGGACAATTTAACATAAGAAATCAGTGCAGATTTTTTTCAGTGGCTTTTCAAGATGGGTTGGTTTCTCTTTCAAGTCTGCTTGAGCTGATTGTGCTAATACAATTTCTCATATCCTTGTAAGACATGCAGTCATTCAGAAATATTTATTGGCTTATTAAATTGAATTGCCTTTGCAGCTGCTAGTTTTATAGAAACTGCCCCAAATTTTATAGAAAACCTCACACTCTGAAACATGGGAGCAAAATGCTATTTAGCATTATGTATTCTGCTCCTGCCTGTGGTTTTGAAGGACTGTGTCTTAGGTTTCCAAATCTGAGAGAGGATATTGGTTGTAGAAATTGGTGTTTATCACCTTGCTTTTCTGAGGCTGTTTCATTTGACTGAGACAGCGGCATATGACAAATATGCCCTGCCGTACCTTCTCCCTGCACGACTATCCATTCTGAGCTGTTTAGCACTGTCAGCGTTTAAATATGTATCATCATTAGATTTCAAAATGCTTCTTCCTGTTAAGAGAACAGGAAAAGGACATAGACTTGAAAGAACAACTAGAAAAATCAGTTTAAACCCCAGTTCTTTGCTACAGCAGGATTATTCCTTTTAAACTGTATTCCCAGATACTGCTGTCCTTACTCTGCTATTAACTGCTCCAGGGAGCTCCCACCGCATGTGCCTCTGGTGGCTTTCACTGTCTGTCACTGGTTGAACATTGGAATTAATACTGTGTTGAAGTGCTGTTCTGGGCAGAGCAGAGTGAGCCTTTTCTGCTGCAGGCTCCTGCTATTTAGTAGTTGAGCTGAACAAGTTGTAGTAGTGGTTTCCCAGTGTGTATGAGACTACAGTATTTTTAGCACAACATTTGTTCAAAATGTCCTGGCTGACATAAATACTAAATAGTTCCAGTGGATTTAATCAGATTTATAGTTGGAAATATTTTCATCTTGAATGCTTGCTTTTTAAACTAATGATCATAGAGTGAACTGCAGTAATATCTTCTGGTGCCACAGCGAGAGTTAGGACATTTGGAAGTGAAAAGAAAGGGTGAAGTTAAGCTTGTATTCCTGTGACCTGCAAGGTATAAAGTGCTGTTGAAAGTTACTGTTGACTTTAGAAACATGAGCATACAGGCATATTCAAGTTAATTTTATTTCTAAAATTGGCTTCTGAAGCTACTCAGCTGATGAACAAGTGAGAGCTCCAGATCTGAGAATGAAAGTGGTGAGTATGGAGCTGCAGTCAGTCTTCCTGACACTTGTGCTTTTGTAACACCTACTTAACATCAATGAGTCTCGGATTTCTTTGGGATAAAGGTAGTATTTTGTTAAACCTCAGTCTGTGTTGCAGTGCCAGCAGGAGTGATGATATGAAATACAGTTTTGTGCCAGTCCTTGCAATAAACAATATTCTGGGAGATCCTCCAGCACTACTGGTGGAGATCAGACTTGATGCTTTTGGGGATGTGGGAGACCTTGGCAATTAGTTCCTTATTAATACCTAATGATAGAGATGAAGTCCTGTGATGAGGAAAGATGAGTAAAAGAGGGACAGGGGTTCAAATAAGAATTGCCTCACAATTTGTTGGAGTGTTACTGCAAAGTTCTAGTGATGTCTTCCATCACCTCAAGGCCTGTTTGTCTGCTAGGATAGCATACTGTGTGTGAAAGAGAAGAAATGGCCAGACAGCTCTCATGAATACCATGATACTGTTGCTTCACCCTGGGGAAGTTTCCTTTGTTAATTGTCTCAGTAGGTTCACTTGAAGATGGTCCCAGTATTAGTTCAGTTTAGACAATTAACTTATACTGACAGCTGCTGTTCTTTCAAAGATGCCAGTTCCCAACATGGAGTCACAAGGATGGACAGCACTGAGTATGCTTTACTCCTGTGTTGAAAAGCGTTGGAGGCGGGGGCTGGAAAATGTCTGAAATGCCTATCTGGATGGGATGGGGGCAGTGCAGGCTCAAATATGGGAGGCATAGCAGGAAAGTTAGTGCAGGTGCTTGTCATTCAGCCTCAGCAGGGCATACCTCATCAAGAAAAACAACCTGTGTCTCCACCTAAAGTACTTAAATATGTTTTTAAGTTTGAAGATGGTAACTTCTGAAATTGGGATGATTGCAGGGTAAAGAGGGACAGCATCAGGCCATTGGGACATGGTTTTAATAGAAGGCTCTGTCAGTCTTGGAGCCAAAAGTTGCTTCTCACAAAGCTTCTGACTGGTAGATCTTTTTGGATTCCTTATCGGTATACTTTACCTGAATGTATTCATGTTCACAAGCTTACCATATGCTTTGTGCAGTTGTGAGCAGTGTGGGTGTACATGTATTTTTACCATACCTTCGTCAGAGAAGGGTTTTTTTTAGGGAGTGTTATAAAGACAATGGCTTCCTTCTCTAGCAGTGTTGCAGAATGCTAAGCTTCATGGTGCCCACGAAAAGATGAAGATTTGCTCCTTCATAATTGTACCCAACATAGATGATTGCCTGTTAAAGACAGATGGACATTCATGGAATTCAGTGCTGCAGCAGAGTGATTCTGCAGCTGGCTGTATCTTTCCATGACTGAAGAGAGATTGATTTCTGCCTCAGGAAAGCTTGGAGTGTACTTGTAGATTCACTAAAATATTTTGATCAGTCTGTGTAACTCATCTTTGGCTTGGTCATATCTATGTCCATTAAAGACACGCTTCATGGTGAGAATATACTAGCTAAGTGTCTGTTAGGTCTCATCAGCTGCAGTGTACAGCTGACACAATCTCTTACAGACACACAATAATTAGCAGATAGTACAACTTTATTTGGGGGAGCAAGACTCTTACATTCTCAATGAAGGCATAGTTGTGATTCTTCAAAATGTCCCTTTTTCTCCTGTAATGCAATTTCCCCCCTACTTTTCTAAAAATAAGACCCTGGTGACTTTTACTACTTATTGCTCATTTTGAAATACCAACCATTGATTTGCACAGTCTTGCAAATTTTTGCAGCAAGCATCTGGGACCTCAGTGGTAGAGCATTTTTCTGTGTTAGGGAATAAATGGTAGAAACAAATGAAATACGAGGTCTCGTGTTCAGTGTGGATAAGACTGCATACATACAGCTTGTCCTGTCTGAAACCCACTGGGCTAATGCATGAGCATGGCTTGTCTGGCTGCTCTGCAATGAGTCTTATCAAAAGACTTGTAATTTCCAAAGTGTTGGGCTCACTCCACTACTTAGTGTACAGTGCATGGGATTGGAAGTTGTCTTGTTTCCATCCAAATGCTGGTCAGTTTGGTGCAGCTAGAAGATGTGTGGCAGCGTCTAATTGGAATAATTTTAAGAATTTTTAAAAAGAATTTTTTTAGACACTTGACCAGAGACATGGCTTCATGGTAAGAAGTCATGAATATAATTAATAGGAATGGAGCAATACCCAAGGACAGACAGCTTTTTAATTTTTCCTGGCGTTTGTCACTTACTCTGATCTATTAGCTAACACTGCTTCTGACACATGAGAATAGGAACTTGTAGGGTATTATCCAGGACCATTTTTCTTCCTTTATTTGCCACTTTTCTTCTGTACACCTTTTAAATTTGAATGACAATGTGGTAGTTTTTCCTTTGTATGTAACATGGAATAGATGACCTGTGCTTTAGGGCCAGGGCAATGTACTTTAGTTGAACTTCTTATTGATGGTAATGTATTACTACTCAAGGCTTATATTCCAGTATTTGAACAAGGGCCGGACTTGTCAAAACAGCTGTTCATGTTCCTCTGAGGTTGCAGTTTCTTGTTTTGGACAGGTGGCCTAAAAAGACCTTTTAGGGGACAGGGTGAGGGAAAAGTGGGTGCTCTTGTTTTTTTCACCATTGAAGTATGGTATATGTTGCAGACTTTTAAGTATCTGGAAATAGCGTTGAGAAACATGTAGTGGTCTTCTAACTGAAATGCTGAGATATCTGGAGTTAGGGTAGAACAGCTAAGAGGCTTCTATTTTTGTGGTCTGCAAGCAGAGTTTTGGGAGGAGAAAAGTACGGGTGGTGGCAGGGGGACACTCTGTTACATAGCTTGTGACATGAGATGGTTTGGACACCTGATAACCAGGTAGGAGGGCTACCTTCCTTCATCTGCTCTGCAATGGATGGAGTTCTTTCTGCCCTTGGGGAGATTAGTAGCAAAGTAAGCTGGCAATTCTTATTCCAGCTTCTGGTTTTGTGTGAATGCTGTCTTGCCAGCTATCACCATAGTCTGTATTGCTTGGTGCTCTGGTCAGGCTATGTGAAGATGAAGGGTTGAATACGTAGAGGCTCTTCTGAAGCTGAAGACAGGGGAGGGACATTCTGTTACACAGGGATACTGTTCCTGGGATTAAGGTCCTTTGTGCTATGCATTGTTATTCTGTCCTGAGGGCATGCTGTTTAAATAGGCAACAGGGTAGAAGAAGAGGGAGTACTATGCTCTTCTCAGGGGTGGAGAAATAAGAACAGGGTGAGAGTGATTTCTTCCAGCACAGAAATAGATACCAAGCTGTCTGGCTAGGACTAAGATTCAATTCCAACTTGGACTTTTGTTTTCAATTTTTAATTCTCTCTCCAGCTGAGGACTGAGGTGGTTAGCAAAGGGCAGTGAAAAAAAAGCTTCTACAGTTTTTGCATATGTTGTAATTTTTTCTTGAATGCAGAACTCATCTTGGGACCTAAAGCCTACATTTTTTTTCTGTGGTACTAAATTATTTCACAAATACTGAAGTTTTGCAGCTAGTGAAGTTACTGGATTTACAGCAGGGAGATCAGTGGTTTCCTGCTCTGTGTGCAGCATTCCAGTATCAAGTACTCTCCAGGTTAGTCTCTTGCACCATACATGCCACCTTGTTATGAGTGTCTCCTAACTGTGCCTTGAGCATTAGGAAGAGCATACTATGTCTTCTAGTTTGTGAATGTTAGCAAGTGTGTGAGTAAGATCAATTATTGGAGAGATAAAACAGCTGGGATGGGCAGGTACCAGTTTTAACTTGCCTAAGCAGGTACGCTTACAAGTTAGACGAGCACTCTTCATTTTAATCTAGCCTTTTGGGAAACTGGAAGCAGGAGCTCTTTGGAGATCCGTGTGAGGGTATGATTCACTGCAACACAAGCATTGTGTACAAAATGGAGGGATGGAGTAGTACTAGTGACGTACTCTGAGATTTGTACACTAGAGTTAATGACCACCAGATGGGGAATAAAAAGCTGCCTGCTCCTCTTCTGAGGACTGAGAATGTCAATGAGGCTGTTTAGTGTGCTGTATCTGTTGTAATGCATCTTGTACACAGGAAACCCTTTTATGTGTGGATCAGAATAAGCTTTCTTTACTGATGTTTCTCCTTGATTCTTAGTCAAAACCAATGCTAAAAACTGAAGTCCTTCAGTTTGCTAACAGTGCACCTCCAGTATAAAGAGCAAAAAGTTTTGAATGCTTTTGGGCAGTAGAAAAAGTAAGGTGCAAGTTGTGCTCCAGTACACAAGTGTAAATTGGTAGATCCAGAGGCAGTAGGTTCCTATGACTACAGATACAATGCAAGAGATGAACTCTTAACAACAGTGACCTCGATTAACTTCTGCAGTGTTGCCCAATCTGGTAGGTGTCATCTTGATCCATCTTTTTGGTAAAGAAGCACTGGCACAAATCAGAGTCAGGATGTAATTCTGATATTTGCAAGTTGTCGTACTGGAGCTGTGTAGGTGTTTGGGTTACTTTGTCTTGCTCCAGCAGATTGGAACATCTCTCCAGCTGCCCAGGATACCTTTGGATGTGAATGTGGATAACAGGCATTTTTCAGGAGTCTTTTTCGCTTCTGCTTTCTTACATCCTTCTGTGTTCTTCCTACTCCAAACCCAGGAAGCCTCTCAGATGAGCTAGCATTTTTGTCTGAATCGTATCATAGCTGTGTATGTCACCTGCACTTCATTAGGGAAGCATAAGCAAGCTGTCCTTGAAATACCTGTTTTTATGAGTAGATACAGTCTTCTAATTTAAAATATGCTGTTCTCTGGAGTTTGGTAGCTGTCATAAACAGTGTTTTTCTTTTATAATCATAGTAGGCTTATTCAGCATCACTTGTATCTAAAGGAAGCTTCTTTCTAGGTTTTAGACTGTTCTAATTGTCTAGGTATAAAGAGGAAAGTACAGCTTGGTGCTTGATTCCCTATGCTTGGCTTCAGTTGTCAGCATGTGGTCTTGGGAGAACCCAGCGTGGTATAGTCTTGTTTGCCCCAGTCTGTAGGTTGTCTGGCAGTGGATGGAGACTGCAGCTAGCAATAAGCTGGCTATCCCAGTAATTTAATGCTTAAGTTGAATCTTAGGCAAAAGGCAGAAGCACTTGAATTGAATCCATCAATTTCTTGTTTCATAAATGAGGATGTAAAGCTGTCATTCTTCAGCTTTTTCAAGCATTGCCTTCTGTGTCTAACATGTTTGCCCCTTCCCTCCTGCCCAGTCCTGTGTTGACTCTTGTCCAGTGATGCAAAATCTTCAGTTCATGGTTTCACTATCCATCACTGTCAAAGCGTGAGCTTGCGTGTGTAGAGAAAAAAGTTAATTTATTGTTGAATGATAGCCTGAGTTAAATACTGTCTTCGCTGTGTTCATGAGTAGGCCTCTTTTACAGCACTCATCCAGTGCAATATTTACCTCTTTCCGGAATCTGATAAATTTTTCTTCAAAGCTGCTGGTGTCGTCTTTGCACGTGACTGAATCTGTTCTGCGTGCATTTGAGCAAATAGGTTACGTTTGGTGTTGACGGCAGGGATGGCTAGTTCAGAAGGGGGATTGGATCTCCTAGGAGCTGATTTGTGTTGGGCTTTGCCCATTGCTCACCAGTGGACTTGGTTAGAATGAGAAACATACTAATGCCCTGGCCACATTTCCAAAGGATCAGGAAGTTTACAAGGTCTTGGTGTCCTGAAGCTAAAGTGTGTATTTTTAAACAGATTCCTTTATAGAGAATGAAGCTGTGGAGCATTGTTTTGTGAAATAAGTTCCCTGTAGCTGTATTTCACAAGAACATGAAACAGTGTTCAAAACAGATGTGAGCCCCATTTATTAACAGCAGAATTAGTTTGTTTTTAATTTGAGTTCTTGTGGGTTTTCTCCCTTTTTGTAAATACCCCACCCACCCACCCAAGCACAGGAGCCTCATGCTCAGGCTCTAATCCAGGCTAAGAAACCTTAAATTCCAAAGGGAACTCATTAGTGTGTAGTTCAAGGAGTCCTCTTTGCATAACATCAGTGTGTTTGTGTTTTGGGAGGGCCATTGAACTGGGGAAAGGAACACTTCTCCATTTCATTTTTATAGAGGAGTCCTAGGGAAGAAGTCTACTGACTTGCACATGTCAAATATTTACTTTTTGAGTGGAGCTGAAATAAATTTGCTATTTGATTTTTTTTTTTCTCAACTGAGGTTTTATAGTGGCTTTTTGTGTGTATTAACAGTTTGGTTTCAGCACAGCTCTGGAATTAGTTTTTGGTAATTAGCTCTGTAGAACAGAGTCAAAGAAGCCCTCACTAGCTGTTTTTCCCCAGTACTGAAAAAAGTACTTTAAAAAAATTGTAGTACATGGACTGCAAACAAGTATAATTGTGACTTTTATCATAGTCGCTTCAGAGACTGGAAAGGTAACTTTTCCACTAGCTCACAGTTCAGACAAGATCTGGTATTCAGAGGGCTTTCTTCTAAGCATCCGAGAAGTGTTCAAAGGTTTAAAAATGAATGCAAGTTTGTGTCATTTCTAGGTTTCTCATAGGTCTCTTATTTCCATGTTCTGAAGTCAGTGTCATTTGGTCAGCAAGTGTCAATTGATGCTTTCTCAGTTCTTCATTTGATAAGCTGTTTCTTAAATCTTAACTGTCTCTTCCCCATCACTGCCAGGTATCCAAATAGTTTATTATTAGGTAGCATGGTTAGCACTTTGCTAACTGCAGGTATGTGATTTCCTAAATCCCGTGATCTGAATGGGTTTGTTTATGTACAGAACTAAATTCAGATCAAATTACTTGAGGTGATTGATACTCCAAAAAGGCATCAGTACAGAAATAGGTTGTCAAGTGTCTTTGCACACAGAGAAGCAAATGATGTTTCCTCCCTGTAGGTCACTACAGTTTTCCCTTGCACTTAGAGCAGAATTACTTTTGTATGTCAGATGCACATGTAGTTCATAAAACAACTTCTAATGCACTCCTTGTTGGAACAAATGCTGGACTTGGCATTAACTGCATGGTTTTCACAGTAGCAAAGTTAGATTTTTCTGGGAATGTGATGTTTAGTATTAGCAAATTGTCTCCTTGTCTTACTTTTCTGTGGTTACTGCTTTCACCTACAGAAACTGCAATTTATTTTTTTTTTATCGGGGTAGCTGTCTTACTGTAAAGTGCTAGCAGACCAGATTCTAGTCACAGGCTGTAGTGGCAGAAAGTATCTTGTTTTATATTTTAATCTCAAGGTAATCTCAAAGTCTCTTGCTGTGAAAACCTACGTTGAACTGTTTTTCTGGTCGTAGATCCTTTCTTGAGCGTACTACTGAGCTGTTTCATCTCTAGGAAACCAGTTTGAATTTGTTGTCCCCAACAAATTTGGGAGACATTAGAAGAGAATGTTACTGTTCAATTTTACTATGCCTCTTTCTCCAGGAGTACCTTGATCTGTCCATGCAGCTGCTTAGTTTTGAGAATGGCATGTGAAGTTAAGTATCTCATGTCATTAGCTGATTTTCAGAATAGGTTATTCCTATTAATTTTTCTTATGGTGTTAGGGCTACTCATCATGCAGTTTTCCCACTTACAGGCTTTACTTAGTACTACCACAATCATTAAGGAAAGCTTAAGGCTCCAGTGTTGCAGTATGGGTGCATTTTACTTCTGATAGTATCAAGTAAAAGGTGATCACAGGTCACAGTTGTGATCACAGGAAAAAGAGGGAGTTTTTTCTGGTCTGCCAGGGACTGGAACACAGGAAGTAAGATAATTGCTAGTTGTAAAACAGATCCAAGTTCAAAAATAAATTGGTACACTTTAAAACTTGCAAGGTAAGGGTGCTGAAATGCATGCAAACTCAAACAGGTTAGATGTATTTGGGTTGCTGTGCTCTTTGGGGTAATGCAGAACTTACTCTGAAGAGTGTGAGCATTGCTTTCTGCTGCTGCTGCGTACCTGGATGGGGCTTTCACTCCCAGAAGTGGTTTTGTCTAGCACAGGCTTGAAATAGTTGGAAGGGGAGGACAGAAGGGAACAGTACGGCTGTGCTCTGGGCTGTTTGCATAGGAGCAAGCAGCTAAATCAGCTGGAGTGGCTACAGCTTTCTAAGTGATATTAGTCTTTAATGTAAAAATCATAATAAATTTTCACAGGTGTATTGATTTAATTTTGACTCTAATAAGAATCATAATAACATTTTAAAAATTTACCTCAATATATATAAAACTGGCAGCCAAGAAACTTTTAAAAATAGTTTTTCCTAGTCTTACAGCTGAATCATTCAGGAATAAATTATCAGATTGTAAATAGCCTTAGACGTTCCTCTTGTTTCCTTTGCCTATTTCTGCAGTCAAGTAATCAAGTGGAAAGAAATATTTCTTAATTTTTCATTTGGAATACTCCTGAAAATAAGCTATATAACTTGTTTTTCTCATTTTGGGTTATAGTAAAGAGGAGAAGCAAAGTCTTGGATCTGTATGGTTACTTCTGTAGTGCTCATAGCTTTTCGAGCATGTGTCTAACCCTCTCACCAACCAACCTCTTAAAATATTTAGATAATGTTAGGTTTCATGTTCAGAAAACTTGAAAAGTAGAGAGTGTGATCATGTTGCAGTATTATAAAGCAGAACCTCTGATATGATGGAAGTCATTAGTTAAGCACTTGGGAGTTTGAAGTGCAGTGATAAACGAACTTTTGATGACTGCACCTGCAGCATATTTCCTTCAGTTTAAACAGCTTTAGTGACTATGATATTGGAAGCTATTTGAAAACTGAAAAAAAGAAAGCTAACTTTTCACACCTAGTTATTTCTGTATAGGTAAAAAAAGGACTACTCTTAAAATGGAGGAAAGAGGTAACCAGAAGCAGTTGGTGCAGATCAATTTCCAAGGATTATGCTTGCTTTCTTTCAGTAGACTTTAGATGTGAAATAAATTAAGTAAATGTTTTTCTACCCTTCATAAGTCTCATTCAAGGCAGATGTGAGTTTTGCATGAGGTGGAATATGAAAATGTTGGCTGTGCATTTAATAAAACTCTGATTTCCATCCAAAGATGCAAGCCATTAGTTTAAAAAAAACAACAAAAAACAAACAACCCAAACCAAACCCAATAAAAAGCCTCAACAAACTGATAATATATTGTGTGGAGCTTTTTAATTAAAAAAGTTAGGAGTTTATGCATAACAAAACAACCACAGCATATTATCTTGCATTAACAGTTACATTTTATATTCAGGTATCAGTATCAGTGTGATTTAACAGTTGCCAGTTAGTGAGACTTAACCTGGATTTAACAAAATAAACAGATTACAGGTGCATAATGAGATTAAAATCAAGGACTTAAAGTAACATTTGGTGTCTACTGCTGTAAAGTAACATTTGGTGTCTACTGCTGTAAATTGAAGACTTGCAGTGGAATTTGGTGCACCATGTCTAGGAGCTGTACTTAGTAGTTATTTAAGTATTGCAATCATAGCCTTAATTTAAAACTCACTTTTAAAGCTACTGTGACCTACAGTGCTGTGGTGATGCTTTGTTCTACATCTTCTATCCCTTCCTTTCAGAAGACTCAGGAGTACTGTTAAAGCGTGGAAATCTCAACTGTCATTAAACATTTACCTTTTGTTTACTTTCTTGTGTATTTTAGCTGGAATCAGGTTTCTTCTTGTATGCTAATTATGGTAATGTCTCAAGGCAGGGGAATTGAATTCCCTCCCTTGTCTTGAGAGTGGGACTTGTGGCAAAGCTGACTGATAAGATGCTTGCAGACAACGGTTGGAATTAGCCTGACGTGGGTGAGCCATCACTTAACTCACCCACAACGGGAATAGAGGTGAAATTGGGCTGTATCAATCCAGTGCAGCTCTAGACTTGAAATAAATTATTGTAGGTAGAAAAAAAAACCCCACCACACCAGCTGGAATCAGTGTGGGAGTTGCTCCTGCAGTGAGGAACCAGCTTGAGTGTGATAAAAATAATATAAATGCCTGGTCTTCTGAAACAAACTTTTTATAAGATTTTGGTTCATGCTTCCCCATCAATTCAGGTTAGTAGGCATGATATTAAACAAGTAGTAGTAGAATCCAGATGATTCCAGTGTGTAAAACAGTAGTACAGCTTGGCAGAGGTGATTTAAAGCTTGTACCAACCACCTTTCTGTCTTGCCGGCTCAATTTATACTCTAATACTGAGGATTGCAGAGGCCTTATGTTGTTCCCAAGGGTGCTGCCTCTTCAAGTCTTTCCTCCCTACAGCAAGCAGCAGACGAGCACTGGCCAAAGCCACATCATGTTGTCAAAGGATGGTTAATAAAAGGCTTTGAACGAATGCCATTAGAGCCTCTCCACGGAGGACGCTGAGCACAGCTTGTACCACTCCCATGTGTATAAAGTGTGTGTGATCCTGACTGCTGACAGGAGGCTAGGCATTGCTTGCTGCAAGAGAAGCATTTCAATGCAACTGCTTTTTTTGATCTTCTGTAAAATTTTTGCTTGAGGGGAGCTCTTGTTCTGGGTCAAACCCAGGATAGTCAAACATGCCAGCCGTGCCCTCTGTGGTGGTGGTGTGAATGCAGGCCCTGCGTGAGCTACTGTTCAGACATAGCTCTTGCACTGAGGAAGTGTCAGGATTTCAGGGAGTCTTTACAAACTTTTTTAGTGAATTCAAAAATTCTGGTGATTTACACAGCCAGCAAATGAAAATATTTTTCTAGTTGACATCATTGCAGTGTAATTATTTCTGACAACACAGCAGTTTTCCTGTTGGCTAGTGCAGTTTTTAGAACTGAAAGTCGTCTTATGCCCCAAAATAATATCAATTTCAGATATATTAAAAAATGAAGAAGTTTCTGTTAGCCTCTCTAAGGACTAGGAATTAGAGTTGTTTGCCCCTGTTTTTTCCCTGATTCACCTGTCTTGAAAGTTTGCATGCAGTAAGCAGCTGTTGACTTTGCATCACAAATTGTGTTGTTTGCACCTTTCTAATGATGGTACAAAGAGCAGTTGGAGGCGGAAAAACCTTCTGCTAGGGGCACTGACTCAGTATAAGGATGGAGTACAGTACATGAAGTTCTCTGTCTGCAGTGTGAATTTGTCACAGATTGCACCAAAAGATTTTCTTTGCTCTTGACCCAGTCTACTGAAGTAACTCTGAGCTGTTCCCTGAGCAATTCTTTGTCGAAAATCTCCAGAAGATGATTCTGCCCACCTGCCTGTGACTGTGATGCAGGCGGGAGCACGTGCACTGCACCCCTCACTTAAGGTCTAGGCTTGATTCTTACGCTAACAGTTGAGCATAAACTGTGGCTTTCTGAGCTGTGAAGCAACCAAAGAGTAAAAGTGTCTCTGGTGTAAGTGTGCTTGGTGGCTGAGCAAAAGCGAGTGTTTCAGTCCACCCTGGCTTGTACGTCCTTCATGAGAGGGGATTGACGAGGAGTAATGTGTTGTCCCAAAAATTCTGCAGCCCAAATTGCTAGCCAAGAACGCCTTAAGGAAAAGGATTCCTCCAAACCAGAAAAATAAGGGTTAAGTGAACCATTTTGCTTTAGATTGTGTTGAAGTAAGGGATAGGTTATCTTCAGCAGTTCCTGATAGCTCCGAAGTCTAAACATGACAGTAAATGTTGCAATTGCCCTGCTGCAGCAAATGCTTTGGAGAACCAGGACAGGAGGCAGGAGGGCCTCCAGAGCGACTTGCGAGTGACCCTGGGCAGTTCATTTTGTCTTTGTCCTCGTCCTTGGTGGGGCACATCCATCCCTCGGTGCAGCGCGTACATCCCTCCCTTTGTCTCTTCCCAAGAGAAGATTGTATGCGACAGCACTGCATGATGGTTTCTGTGCTAAGTCTTGGATCTGTGCTAAAGGTTGGCTGCTTTCTAACTCTGAAAATAGGATTAGTCCCTCTTGCATTATCTGTGTGAGTGCACTTAAAATTTACCTTCTGTTGTAACTTTAAAGTAGTTTTACACTCCTGGATTGTGTAGCATCCTTCTGGATGCTAGACTGGTTTGTGAGCAATTGTCCAGGCTTTCTCAGTGAGTCTGGCCTTCCTGCTGTGCCGGTTATGTTAACTGCGTTTTGCACAATGGGGAGGAAATGGATGCGAATTTGGAAAAGTCAGAGATTAGATGCTCTAGTAAAAATTGTTTGGTGTTAGTGCATCTAAAAGAAATCCACAGGGAACTTACCTGTAGCTACTTTTTTATGCAAAATTTTTTTCCCTGAGCTGATGATAACAGCTGTTTCACCTCAGCAACATTTATATACCCATAAGTCCTCCAGGGTCTCAGTCCTCTATAAATGTGTATTAGCAAATTGGAAACCAGATTTATTTGCAATGAATGTAAGGCTTTTGTAACCAGAGAGATAAGCTCAAGCTTGTGTCTATCCTTTGTTTGCTCTTACCTTTTGCATTTTGGATCCGGTTGCGATATTGGGATACAGGCAGAGTTGGCTTTAAAAAGGGTCATTGGCTGATACAGTTGCCTAGCTTTCGACTTTTCCAACCCCTTCACTGGCTGTGGGAAGTAGTTCTGGGCTAGTTTGAGGTGGGAGGAGGAGGAGTAAGTGCTTACTGAAAGCAAGGCAGTTGTTGGGCATAACAGCTAGGAGTGAAGTGGGTTTAGATATACCATATAAACTTGCATGTGCTTCCAATGTGGCTTTATTTCTAGCTTTTGAAACTCAAGGCAAAAGTGTATCTTCAGTTTTGCTGCTTCTGTAAAGATGTACGTGCAATGCATAACTCTGTTTATTCATGAGTGTAGACTCTTAAAGCAGCAGGGAAAAAAATTTTTGAAACTCTTTCTACCCCGGTACAGGAAGGGGAGAGTGTTAGTATGCAAGGTACTCAAATTCTGAATGGAGGAGGCTACGAAGAGTAAGTACTTCTCAGAAAGGAGTGTAGCCTTGTAAGAATAAATATCACTAGGGACAAGAATGGAGTTGCTCTTACCTTGTTTCCTAAAGCAACTACTCTGGACTTTTCTCTCTTCCCTGCCAGCACAGCAGCATTTTCAGCTGTACACTGATGCTGGTCATTTCCCTGAAGTTTTAACTTGCTGGTTTTTATTCTGCTTTGTTAGTGGAAACATACTAATGGGTTTCAGTCTCTGACTCTTATTTATACAATTACAGGAGAATGTTTTGCATCTTGGGAATCCCTGGAAACACATGTTTCTGTTCACGTTGAACTTTTTTGTTTTTGAATGCAAATAATGGATTGAAACTTCATTGTTGCCTCTCAGTTGGGAGCCCTTTGGCATGTGTAAGAAGCAGCTATTAATTTAGCCTTTCTGTACTGATCAAACATGTATTTTCATGCTTTATAAGGCTTCCTTAGTCTTGTCCTTTGTATAGTATCATCTGCTGCGATTCTTCTTGCAGTGATTTTATGCGTTTGTTACACAGCAACCAAGATCTGCTGCACAATGGGTGTATGTGAATGTGCCACCTCTTTCAGAAGAAGCTGTGTAAAAGGCACAGACAGGTCATTAAACTTGCTGCTGCTGTCTACACTGTTAGTTGTTTTGCTGCAAAATGCTTGCAGTGTAGCAGTTTCTTAAGGTCAGCATCTCTATACCATATAGCTATCTCAATTACTTCAGCATTAAATACCCACAGAGTATTTAGGTACTTCCCCAGCAGGTGAAAAAAATCAGGTGCCTAGAAAATAAGTGATTAATCCAGGCTAAAAACATTTGAAAGGCTCAAAACATGCACCAGAGAGTATCTGTCCTTCACTGCCTGAATAGGCTCTTGCACCATGTCTTGCTTACCTGCCCAGCTTCTGCAGGTTGGTTTAGATTGATGAAATGCCAGCAATGATGTTTGCTTCAGGTTAACTTCATGTCCCGGAGCCTTCAGTTGCACCTGATGGGAGTGATCAGCCTGTGGGTTTTTTGGCCGCCTCAACCTATACATGATAAGCTTTTAAAGTTTGGGATGGTTAAATGAGTGTACAGCTTAACTTGCAGACTTGGTCCTGTGCCCACTGTGCTCTCACTGTTAGCAGTTCTGTCACATGGTTTACCTCTCTTCCTTAGATTGAAGTTGCCCCAGGATTTTGGTGGAGCAGAAGGTGCATTGATCTTGTTTTGCAAACTTTGTTTTTAAAAAACTGTGTAAGATCTTCGCTTGCATAATAAAACTTTGCCAGAGAGTAAGTAGAACTTCTCAAGAAGTTGGTAGGAGCTATTCTAAAGGACAGAGAATGGCTGGAGACAATTCTTTTATCCATTTCTCTCTCTATTCCCATGTCAGTATTCATCACCCGGTCATTCCACAGGTTTCTTCCTTTCCCTCTCTTCCACAGCAAGGAATACAGGGCCTTCCAATTACAAGATTAATAAAGAATGCAGTAACTGAGGGGTCTGTCTTGTTCTGAAGCCAAGTTTCCCAACACAGTCCTTTTAAGGAAAAAGACATAATATCTGTCTGTCCCTGTAGTATCTTTTGCCTCAAGTAACTGCTGAAGTGTGGACAGGGGTTGTAAGGTCATTAATTTTTTTTTTTTACTCTGTTTCTATCAAAAGTACTAAGTTTTCAAGATTGGCAGAATTGGATACCATGTGATGTGTGGTCAGTTCTGGCTCAGCCCAGGAGGAGTTTTGTCTTGCAGTAACTACAGGCTGGAAAATAGGTTGACTGAAATCTCTTCAGTGATCATAAATGTCTTCATTTGATCCCTTAGAAAAAGGAAGAATGCACACTGGTGGAGTCTTACTTTTAGTAATAAAGTTCCTACCTTAGAAAGGATAAAATGTTTGGTTATTCTGCTCTACTTTCCCAGGCTCCCTTTTCATGAAGGTTTCATGCTGGTTTTTTTTTCTATTCCTTTGTTTGGATGGAAAAATGAATCACTGAGGATCTAAGCTTCACAACCAAGAGTTGCTTTGTGTGTTCTCCTTGTGCTTAGTCAAAATTAATTTGGTTGTTTTGCAGTGAATTATAAAACTCAGATTTTATTCTGGTTTATGGAGGGAAACGGCACTGTTGAAGTGTCAGCCTCCCTGAACTGGTGTACCTGAAACGAAAGAAGTTTGTGATAGCACAGTAATTGTACTTCATTTGAATTTGACTTCAAGAAGGACTTTAAGGATTTAGAAATAGCTTTCTGTAGCAATGTTGATTGTGGAGATGTCTTTCAACACTGGTAAAGGGTTGCGTGTCAAGTTGCTTTTGAAAGGTATGTCTGTGCCATTAAGGATGGCACTCTGAGGAAGCAGAAGCCTGGCAGTCTTGTTTCAGTATCACTGTAGTTTCTTTCCTTTCTTGATACCTACTGAAAATCCAGGTCCTGCTTCTTTTAATGAATTTCATGCTTAGGTTGTGGGGGACTCAAATCATAGTCTTGGTGTTTCAGTCCCTCTCACTTCAGAATTCCAAATATTTTGCAGTCAGCTATTGGAGAAATAAAACAGCACAGCAAACAGACCTGCAATACCTTTCCAGGGTAAATGTTTTATGTGTATTCTGTAGTTGTGTAAATAGGGCCATTAGACCAGTAAGTGACATATCCTGTTTCATGTGGGAAGTTTATTTTAGATTATGGTTTTCTGCTCCAGTGTATCCACAATACCATCATCTTTCTCTGAACAATGCCTTCCGGGTATGTTTTTCTGCTTTTGACACTTCTAGCTGCATATAGAAGTTTTCCAGTTTCTGTATCTTTCATACCTACAGTTCTGTTTTCTTTTAGTCTGCCCTGCTTTATTAGGAAAGGTGGTGTGTCCATCCAATACCTAGCTGGAGTTCTGCTTTCTGTCCAGTAGCTTTTCTTTCCTCTTTTTTGGGCTACAGCAATGGCAATCCATTTAAACAAACTCTAGAAACACTGTGTAATCAATTACTGAAACACCATGATTGTACTGTGACTTCCTCCAACTGGAATACAAATATTTTAGTAAAGTATAAACCTCTTACAGACTGGTTAGGTGGGCTTACTGTACATTCCTCTAAAATTGTTAAATCAAAACATGTAAAGTCAGATGACTAGTCCAAAGCCATAACCTGTCTATCAGTGAGGATCCTGATCCACTATGCCTCAGACTGTGCCGCTTTCTCCATATGGTTGCTCTTCTGAGCCATATGGGGTCTGCAAATGGGCTTTTTATCTTTGCACAGTAGTTGCTTTCTCAGTTGAACAATTTATCAATTGTCCAGAACCTGACAGAGCAACCTTTACACATGGGATTACCATTGCCTGTTTAGGTAATCTGCTAACCTCGTCACTATGCGTGTTAAAGATCCTGGATAACGACTAAATGTTGCAGTCTTTCTACTTGCTGATAGAATCTATATATTGTAAAAGTTAGTGCAACACTAAACCGTTTTGATCAGATGCCTAAGGCAAAAGTACATGTTCTTTTCCAGGAATATGAAGAGTATTTGAACTATATTTGCATGTTTGAACATTCATAGCCATCATTTCAGCAACTGAACCTTGATAATTTTAATAGTAGTCTTTTAACACCCAACATATAAGAAATTAAAACTCTCAAAGTAATATGATTTGGCAAAATAAATGGTAACAAATGATAAAGCTTGAGTAACTTGAAAGTGAGAGGCCTTCTTCTGATAATCTGCAGGTTTAAGATGACTACTTTTGAGGAGAGCCTGTTGGGGTGGAGAAAGATCAGTAAAATTGTTTCATTTAGGTCATACAGAGTCTTTTTGCTTTGCTTGCTTTTGCATCACAACAGGTGAGAAGGAAATCAGCTTATATAGTAAAAAAGCTGCTGTTGTGGAATAAATGGTCAAAGATGGAGGTGGTGTTTCAGCTGAGAAGGGATTAACCAATTCTCAAGTGATAGGAAGGCTCATGAGAAGCTTTTGAACTTGACCAGCTTTTGAACGAATCCAGTGTTACTGAATGACCTCCCTTTCAGCTGCATAATTTAGCAGTGTAACTGGAGAAGTCTTTCTGGACATCCATGTAGAGAAGCATTGACATGAGGCTTTGAATGGATAGAATACCAACATACGTAGCAGTTGAGGTATTTCTAGGCTGTCTAATGAGAGTAAAAGCAATTGTGGTGTTGCTGGAACCAGAAGGAAAATACAGAAAGTCTTTATCCCCAGAACATAGGAAGACGTTTCAAAAGAACAAAGCCTGCTGGCAGAAACCTTTCTGTAAGCAGGTTAATGAGGTATTCAAATTGTGCCCACAAAAACTTACAAGAAGGTGAACTGAAAGATAGCAAATATGGAAGGCTAATAGATTTATCTGGAAAAGCTACTTTTGACCAGAAATTGGGGTTGCCAGGTGTTAATTTGCCAGGTATCTCACTTAATTTAGGAGAAATGAGAAGGACCAGATTGTTGCTCACATCTTTTTTTTTTGTCCTCACTTCTTAAAAAAAAAAAAAAAAGAAATCTAATGCAAAGTGATGAAAATGGGATAAAATGGAAGTAGGATAAAAGTGGGTAGTGAGAGTGGGATAAAACAGCATCTATAGCATCCTGTATCATGTGTCAGTGATACTCTCCCAAACAATATTGATAGCTGTACTGATTGGGCCTACAAGAACTTATGCCCCTCTGTGGTGTCAGTATTTTATTAGAAATGCTGCTGTCAAAACTGAAATATTAATGTAGGAAGTAGGCCTACTTCCCTTGATTGTGATATGTAAGTAATCTTTTGGGTGTGTGTGTGTGAAGAATGGTGTTAAAAAGCAGTTTAAAAGCAAATGGATTTGTCTCACAAATTAAAACAGTATAGTCCCACATAATTGTTTTGTCACCAGGCTAATCTATTAATCCAGGGGTCATTCTCATTAGAAAAGGAGACTGCTTGCCTTTGCTATCCATGGGCACTCTTCCTCTCCAGGTGGCAACTGCCTGCTGGAGGAGGGCTTTCTTTGACTTCATCTCTGTTCTTGTCATGCTGTAGTTAGAGATACCTAACCTTTTACAGCTCTATTCCTGGATAAAGAGTAAAACTGCACTGTTCCAGTAATACATATATACAAGTATTGCAAATAGGGTTATGACTCAGCCTTTCCCGAGACTTAGCGGTGGAGCGAAGGTGGTGGTGGGGGAACAAAACAGAGCCACAGACCAAAAGTGCTTAGAATTTCCCATCCTTAAATTGAGTGTCCTTGTAATTAAACAGAGTTGAGAGATGAATCAACGTACAAAAATGCAGAGCTGCTCGTGATTATTGGAGGTACAGGGGGAATGGCAGGAATAGTACGGGGACTGTGGTAATCTTTTGGAGACATACCAGGCTCAGCATTAACAGACAGAGATACAGTGCCAGACATATCAAGCTTTCTAGAACAGAAGAGATGCCAAAAGCTCTGTTTGGGTTAGAGGATACTGAAGGGAGAGCCTTAGGGGTAATGGATCTTTGCCCAGTGACCATAACCCCTGTCCTCACTGTAACCTTGATGCCGTAGCAAGACTTTTTGATTTCCAAAATCCTTTAAATATCACACAAGCTTTTGGGAGTTTGAACTTTGCTCACAGTAGAGAGTGGATTTTGCTAATGCTCTTGGAGGAGGAATAGTATTTATCTCCTTGTTTAGTGTTAGAGGGAGCAGACATACTTAGTGGAAGACATAAAAGGCAGGAAACAAATCTGAATGTGTGATTATGTCTGACCTCATCCTGTAGCTCATGTGAGGCTGGATGTAGTCAACTGTTAATCAGCTGCAAGCTAGGAGAGACTTATTGGAGGCTCGACGATTTTTCTAAGAATCAGTATGCTAAATATATCAAAGAAGCTATGTTACAGACAGGGACATGTCTGTTGATGAGGTTTGGTGTGAGGTGGCCCGCTGTCTTAAAGTTTTGTTCCCAATTCAGTGATCTGTTGCCTGTGTAGTTCAGTTGGAGGTGATGCTGTATTGGTTTCTGTGAAGTGGGTACACAAACTGGAGTGAAATGGCTCAACTTGTTTCACGTCAGCCAGCAAATAACCATCAACTTGGACTCCTAAATAAAGCCAGTCCTGGAACAAAGTGTTTTTGTGTGATACGCCAAAAAAAAGAATTCAGTCCTTTTTAATGGCCCAGTCTCCTGAACTTCATCCAGCTCCACCCTAAAAAAAAAAAGTTCAAGAGCTTTAATGCCTTCTGAAGACGTACATATGTCAGCTCAAGACTATTTAATAAACGCTTTTGAAGTAATTATTTTTAACCTATCTAATGGCATTGTGTCAGAAAACACCACCATTGAGTCTGAATACTAGGCAAATATTCCAGAATAATTTAATTCTTAGCAGATGCATCAGGGAGGTACTACACTTACCTCCAGGGATGTACTGAATTTAGCGTTGTCTAGTGTGAGAGGCCAAGTACCTATCCAGCACTTGGCTGAAAGCTCTCCTGCCAACTTTCCCTTCTGCTTTCAAGACCATGCGCACGACCTCCTGTTCCCAGCCACTTTGGCCTGCCTTTTAGCCAGAATATCCCTATGAAAGACCTTCCTGCTAGAAATCTGTTGGTAGGCAGCAAAGAAAAGCTGAGCAGTGACAAATACTACCAAGCAGAGCGAGTTTAACTGGTCAGGCACTTTTTTTTTGCTGTTGTACCAGGTTTTAGTTGTCTGAAAATACCAAATCATTGTAAGGAGTGCAGAGGATTGAGGAAATAAATGTCTGACTCCAGTGTTTCCAGGGTATAGTCCTGGAACTACTTTTCAAGACCAAATATTAATTTCAGCTGGAAAGCACGAGTCAGCTGGAAGGGAATCTAGTGATGGAAGGTAAGACTGTTGTGTGTTGGGCTTCTTTTTTGGTGAAAAACTATCACATGGTTCTAAGTTCTAAAGAGAATAGCATGGAGCTCAGTTGCACACATTTTCCGTTGATTGGTTGGTAGAAAAAAATTGACTCTATGTTGGTATGTGCCTCCTGAAAAAACGAGTATGTTATAAAATGAGTGTACATAGTTCTATGTATAGCACCATGATGGTTTTTCTAGCAATTTACCTATTCATCAAGTGTAAATAGATGGCTGTTCGCTTCAGCCAGTGCTTTAGGAATCAGTGAGTAAATTCTCTGTGGAATAAAACCTAGGCAGTTTGCAAACAGCCTGAGCTTCCAGCTACTGGCTGAACTGAAGAATCCTAAGTGTGAAATGCACTGCAAAAATATTTTTGCCAGTGAAATGTGTGTTGTCCTGGTGGGAAGAAGGGTACTGAGAAATTGCTTCTTGGCGGTTCAGAGAGTGTAGGTGTCCGGTCCCCACACAGTTTGCCAGAGATGACTGCTGTGAATTAGATTTTGCTGTTTAGGTACTTGAAAACTCTTAGGTGTTTTATGATGTAACACCAAATGTTCCACATAACCTGCCACGTGCCTGTGTATCAAAATACAGAAAACTAAATCTTGTGCTTTTGAATGTATATACTGTATACACTATATACATTATAAATGCTGTAAGCACTAGGAGGTGTTGCCAAGTTCAGGAGGATCGAGGAAAGATGCAGGAGGCAAGGTGAAGGCTTGAATGTCAGCATTGATGTGTTTATGTTGTCTTACTGCAGGTGTCTGAAAACAATACCTAAAGTTATAGACAGTGATAGATTAAAAACGTGTTCTGTAGAAATGTAACTGAGGGTATGTTTCCACTAAAACCAGTTGCACGTTTTGAGGTTGTGAGAGGTGGTGTCAGTTAAGGAGAAAAATGAATTTGTGGTGAAAGACTTGGGAGTCAGGAGGATGAGGCTTGTTCCTGGCTCTGCAATGCATTTCCCACGTGACTGTGAAAGTCACAGGATCCTTGTGTTGCAGTTTCCTCTCCTTAGTGTGGGGGATATAACCTTTTTAGAGGCATGGTAACATCTTTAGAATTAATTAAGCATTCCTACCTTACCTCCAAGATCTGTGGAAATTCTGGCACTATCATCTGAAAACAGTTGCCAAAGCACGGCCTTTTAGGTATCCTGAGGAACTTACTTAATTTTAGATGGTTTGAGAAGCATGTTTAAAAAAATAAACAAAACCCCCAAACCTGGGGGAGGGGGAGAGTGATGATTCTTTGGGTCTGTACCCATTCTTCCCAACATCAGTGACCTTGACTGTAAATGATAGTGCCTTTTGAGGTGGGTTTGAGGTGCTAGTTCAGTTTCAGCTCCATAAAGAACATTTAAAGACCTAAAGATGCTTGTAAATGAGTTTGTTTACAATTCAGTGATTTTGCTCTTTCTGTGCTGGATTTATTTCCTTGGTGCTTTAAGGACTTTATTGTACGGTACAGTTGTCACTGAGAATGGGAAATATCACTTGAAGTAGAAATTGATGCCAATAAAATTACAGTGTTCATGTAGGTTTACTTGAGTGCCATCTCCCGTTTCTGACCTGTCACTTAATTTGGACCAGTCCTGACCTGTGTAGGTGGGTTACCACCAGCACATACTTATTACAGCTGTCATGTTGGATTTTCTCGGTGGGGCTGTTATCAGAGGGAGGTAAGTGTCTCCTGCAGAAGAAGAAGCATGAGGAGAGAATTCCTAGTCCTCTTTTCTTTTCACCCTTTCTTTTCCTCTTCCCTCATTATTCCCCCTTTCCCTTGCTGTGTGCCTGTCATGTCATGCACTGTTGGGGATAAGAAGATTAATTTTGGGGGGAGGCTGCTTTGTCCTAACTAGATACTTGCAGAAGTAGCAGTCTAAATTCTAGGATTCAGCAGGCCTAACATTTCAGCTTTATGTTCTGTTCCTGTATCCTTATAATCTATTTGACATGAAATACTTACAGGCATAGGAAGCTAGGTTTCCCGTCTGCCAAGTAAGATTGAACTTTCTATAGCCATTCTTACTTATTTAATAAGAAGGGTTGCATTTCTTCAGGGTCTGTAAAGATTTAAAGGTCATTGAACTAAAGACCATATAAATGCAGCTGTTGCCAAGATGAATTAACTTGTGCTGCAGGAATAATGAATCCATTTAGGACCTCTGAAACTTTTAAGATTTTTGTTAAAAATTTTGAATCACAGAAAATACGGGTATGGGGTGGGTAAAATGCAGAGTTTCATGAGGGAGGCGTGGAGTTTTCTCCCAACTTCGTTTCTTAATTTTTTTTGCCTCTCTGCTTGCAGATTCTCACAAACACAAAGATAAACACAAAGACCGAGAACACCGGCACAAAGAGCACAAGAAGGACAAGGAAAAAGACCGGGAAAAGTCCAAGCACAGTAATAGGTGAGGAAAAAGTTGGAGTCCTCATAGGCTAAAACTGTTGCACATGCATTCTTACAAGAATTACTCTGATAAAATATGAGGACAGAATTGCTACATTTTGAGTGTGGTTTATGAGCGTAGGTGCTTTAAGCCTAACTTCTGTCATTGCATGCATTTCCATATGGGTAGGTGAAGTACTGTATCTCGCAAATGTGAGCAAATACTAATATCTAAAAGATTATTGTAGCTTAGTGTTATTAAAGGAATTGAAAACTAGTTTAACTCCATGAAGACTGAATTTTGTTCATAATCTTGTGTGTGTGTGGTTCCAGTTGTTTGTCAGAAATGTGGAGGTCCCTTGGGTGTTGGTATAAACTCTGCTGTTTTGGCATAGATGAACCTGATGTGACTACTCAGCCTCCTGATAATTAAAGTGTCTTGAAAGACAGTGCCTCAGAATGATGGTGTCCTTGGCCTGCTACTACAGTGGCTGAATATCTCAACACCGAGGCAGTGTTATGAACTTCTGCTGGGTTAGATCATGAATTTGAAAGGATTGCAGGCTCTTGTGTCTGATATGATTGATACACTACACTGCCACTACATGGAGAAGGTGTTTCATGCCAGTCACCTGCTGTATCATCAACACTGAACATAAACACTTATTTACGCTGTGATGACTGTAGCTCTTGAGGTAGTGGTGGTGAATTCCACAGTCCAGGTGATACCCTAGCCTAGGCTGTGAACTGCAAGAACCAGGATGTGCAGGTCTGTCTGTGGTGATTTGGTATGATGGAACGCAGGGCAATACGTCACACACAGGATGTTACTCAGAAAAGCTTTCCTAGTTGTAACTCCTGATGTGCAAGTGCCACGGAGCCTACATTGACAAGGAAATTTGCAAAAACCAGTCCCTGGAGGGTAAGTTTCTGTTGTGACACTTGCTGAATGACAGATAGTGTTTATGCTATGGCCAAGCAAGTGTTACTAATTAATTGCTGTGCAACTGTGATAACATGATCTAAAAATGAATAAAAAAAGCTTGTGTTAGCAATGATTTCTATTAAAAAGAAGCGTGGAAAGGAGGAGAGAGTCTGTGCTGAGCAGCGGGTTTGTTTTATTGGGGTTGCACTTTGAGTTTTCTGTGACCTTTTGAGAAGTTATGGAACCTTACTATTCCATAATATGTCGTTGGGTTTCTTTGAAGTAAATGGTTGATGTGGGGGGGAGGGAATCTAGGCCAAATAACTTGCAGCATTTACTGGCTTCCACAGCAAACATGAAATGCTTTGAACACATTGTTTGCACTCTTTGCTCTATACTGCCTTGATTTCTGATTGTCATTTTTCTGATCTTAAGCTTGCACCCTAAAACTGACTGTCTTGCGTTTCGAGATGTTCATTGCTTCACTTGAAAAGCTATTCTGCAATCTTAGTGAAGAACATCCTTTTGTAAGGAGTAATGTAAGCACTGTCTTTAAATTTCCAGAATTCATTAATGATTTGACCTTATTTATGTGGGAGTTGGAAATGGTCAGTGTATTTTTAACTGGAAGAAATAATTAGGGCTTATAACTTGAAGCTGCATGCTACTGACTGTGTAAACAATAAATACCAAAACAGTTTAAAGGAGATAAGAATGGCTAATGTGTCTTGTGAGGTGTAGTTCATGAGATATGTAATCATGCTTTGTCTTGAAGTAATTCTTTCCCCCCCCTACAGTGTTGCCTTGAAATTCCTGTGAGAAAGGCATTGTGTTTTCTTGGCATTGTGCCTAAAGCTTCCAGTCGCTTTCATTTATCTATTAAGTGTTCATTTGTCCTGTGACAAATATGCAGCACAATATACTGCATCTTTGAGTCCTGTGACAGGGTACACATACATGGATGGCATGATGGAGTGTACGCATGTGCAGGGGTGTGTTCAAGGCGTGTTTTGGGGAGAGGTGACATAATATTGCTTTGTACCTCAGGCCCCTATACAAGGTGGGACTTCATGTCCCAGGCTGAGTGCACAGCTGGCAAAAGTTTTCTATAGTGTTTTCTGCCTTTCAAACTGCCACCTTAAAAATGAATGTATTATAGCACTGAATCATGAGATCCAGTCTTGAAAGTGGTACTCAGGGAAGATAATGTAGGCAGACACACACGCAGTGCTCTGGTTGGATTGCTCCTTCAGGAGTATTCAAAAATCTTCACTGCCCCATTCGTGCTCAGTCATGTACAGGATATGTGGCTGCTTGCTGTGTAAAGCCAGCTGACTTCTAACACAAACATTTTAGAAATAACTGACCTCATAATTGAAATTAAAGTATTTCTTTCCAAAATCCATTGATTCAGCTGTTGTCCACATGATTCTATAAATGTAAGTTGTGTCTGTGAGGATTAGGCTTTAGGTGACCATTGTCTAGTGAAGGAAAGAGCCCAGCAGCTCACAACATGGGGATGGAGGTGGAGGAAGACATGTGGTGAGCAGGGAATTGCATAGAGGGGAGTTGCTGGAAGGCCCTGAACAGAGCACGTGCTTGTGGCCAGGCGACTGCCGAGTGTTTGCATGGAAGGTGTGAATCTAAGGATGGCGCAGGCCGGAGTGGTGAGTTACAGGGAAGGATTGAAGCAAGCCGAGTTTCAGTTTAGGCTTCGTTACTACAGTCACCGTACCAAAATACTTTCCTGGATAGAGCCAAGATGAACAGAGAAGTCTGAATCGTAGGATGGTCTGTGTGACTGTCCAGTGTCCATTGCCATCATCCTGCTAAGGGGATGGGTTGCAATGCAGAGGGGAAGGGAGCATTTCATCACTTTGCCATTTTTAATAGCTTTTAATTTTGCCAGCAGTGGGAGGGGAGGAAGTTGCTTTGTGAGGAAGTGCTGGAGAATTATCCTCTTTCAAAAGGACACTTAGCTGTGATATAACAAGACCTGAAGCAAAATTCTTCTTTAGAGAAGAGGAGTGAGGGCTCTGTGATTGCCTACACTTCATTAGTTTCAAAAATCTTGGCTTAGGCCTTTGTGGTAGAGCCATCTGAAGGGCTGGTTCTAGTTCCAGTTTATTTTGATACTTCATTGTCAGGGCCATTACTGCTGAAAAAGATTCGTTGTGCAGATATGTATATGCAAATTGAAGAAGTGCATAGTCAGCTGTGCTTACTGAACAGGGATGCTATTTTTTTAACCCATCTACTGCTTAGACAAAGGGTTTTCTTGGCACTGAGCTGGCAAATGCCTATCTTTCCTGGTGTCACCTAGTTGTGCCTGGAAGCTAACTGAAAGGTGTTGCATTTTTAGATTTTTAACAAATGTGAAATTCTTGGCTTGGAAGATTTTTCAGACAGGTTAGAAAATTGTTTCCAAGTTTTCAAGTGCACAGCTAGGAGAGATTTTCTTGGTGACGCGCTTGCATTGGTTTTGGCGACCAAAATCACGTAGTGATATACCTGTTTTCATGATGCTGTCTCTGTAGCACCAGTTTCTTTCAAAAAAGCAGTTACTTTGACCCATAGTTCAAATAGTACCATCACTTTGAAAGGGGTGCCTTAAGTGTGTTTATTTTTTCGCTAATATCTGCTTAGTAGCATGCTACTGACAGCAACTGGTCATCAGCAAGTTTGCAATGCTTGGGTTTAGTTTTTGTGGTAAAAGAAAACTCCTTGTTAAGGTCGACAGCTTTAAGCCCCTTGCAGCAAGATAAGTGGTGAGCCTCTATGATACGAGAGGTTTTCATGGTCACTCCCTGTCTCATTACAACTTCTTGTAAAGACTGTACTAGGCTGAAGGTCTTATTTTTCTAAACAATGGTAACAGTGCCCTTTCCAAAACCCAGCCCCACAGCAGTGCCAGCATGTTACCGTTCCTCCACTGTAACCATCCAGCACCTCCTGTCGGCAGCAAAACCATCAGCTGAACCCAAGCGCAGGGGACCACAGTGGATCTCTGAGAGCATCTGCCCTGCTCAGGGTTGTAACAGCCATTCTGATAGGGGATATTTCTTCACAGAAGAATTTTGAAGGAAAGAAAACTGCCTGCTTGTACTGAGCTTTCTCCTTTGACAGTGAAAAATGAGTGAAAAATAGCCATTTCTCTGTTAGAAATTAAACAAAAAATTTCCAAGGTAACAGGAGTGTGGGTCTTACCAATGGGTTTTTTTACCTGTATGGGAAATTTTTAAAGCACTTGATAAAAACCTGTCACCTGTTGCTAAAATTGAAAATGAATCCTTCAGAAAAGTTTATCTTAGATTAGTAGAATTGCATGTAAATCTTCAGAAAATCCATTCTGTACTACAATAAAGCTGCTGTGTTATTGCAAAAGACGTGCTGGATCTTTGATAATTCTCAAAGAGCTTGAATGGTGCTTTAGCAGAAATCCAGACCATTGTTTGTTGGTGGTGAAACTTGGGTCTGTTCACACACTCTGTATAAAATGTCACAGAGGTAGAGTCCCCTAATTGCATTCTGAGAAGTACAGTACTGCATTGGACCTGGTACACTGTTCAGAACATTGTCCGGTTGTGTTTGAAGGAGATAATTTTTATGTCTGTCTGTAATAGTTTGACAATTTCATTTCCTTCCCTGTACTTGAAGTCTTAAAATAAAACCTACATCAAGGAGGCAGAACAACTCCAATGCGGAATAAATGTTTCCTGTATCCAGACTCTGAAGGATCTAAACCGCCAAGACAAGTCTCAGAAATACCTAAAATATGTAATTTTGATTTCATATGGCAGAAGTGTGTGGAGTGGTGTGTAGAACTTCTTAATTTTGCTCCTTACTTTCCTCCTCTCCCACTCACAAGATGACACTTCTGTATCTTAAGCACTCATTTACAGCTGTAGTAAACTGGGAGAGAACATTTGTGTGCCTCAGATCTTCTCCGTCACCCCTCAAGGAAAGAAAATGCAAAGCCCACTTAAGAAAAATCCCTATCAAAGAACAAATCCACATCGCTATCAAGCAATCTCTATGAAGCAAAGTGTTTTCTTTTGCTCCTTTTCTCGGCCCTGTACTTCCTGATCCCCAAAAGAAAATCTAATACACACCCATTAAATAATGTCAGTGGTTTAAAAAAAATAAAATTAAACAAATCTGATGTGGCAGTAGGTTTCTGATCTATGGGAGACTAGCATTTCAAACAAGTAGACCATGTAAAATAATGAAATAACGAGTCCTTTGAAGCCAAGACTTATTAGAGATGGGTTTAGAACTGTTTGCAGTAACAAGTGTCTTTCTGGCAGGTGTCTTGGGCTTTGTGCACTGAGTGTGGGCTGCCAGTAGGCTGGAGAGTGCAGAAACGGCGGTGACGGGGAACGGGAGTGAAGAGGCTGCTCCTGCAGTGCTGAACTGTGTTGTCAATGTGACAAGCATCTGAGCTGCAGGAAGAAAAATCTTCTGTCAGATTGCATATTTTCTCTGTTTACTAAATCTCTTGTGATCACAGCTTGAGATGAACGGGAGTATGGAACACAAGGGATTTATAGACCTGATCTGCACTGGCATCTTCTAAGTTTTATGGGTTTGCTAGGAAAAACACAGATCCCAGGCATTTGCTAGTCATGAATGAAGATAAATTTCAGTTCAGACTTCTTGCACACCTCCTCTAATTTATGATGTGATCCCAAACTGCTAAGAATTGTGTGCATTGGAAGAGGCAGGGATATGTGATGTAGGGGGAAAAGCAATTGTAAGAAAAGATTCCAGCACTGCCTGTTCCCTGGTGTAGGTAGTATAGTTCTTATTCCCCATTGGAGTGCACAGTTCACCTTTATCAGCTTTCTAATGTGACACTGCCTTCTCGTAGTAAAAATTTTTGGTTTTCATTTAGTAGTACACCTGATTCTCACACATCCATAGAAAGTGCATTCTAAGCCTGATCCTTGTCTCAATGTGTGAATATTGTTCTACTTTCTAATATTTTTATTGGCCGTTGATTAGTCCAGCTTTTTATCTTGTTCCTTTCCTTAAAGGCTTGATCTATTATCTGTGAAAACTGGTGAAAAGGCTCCTTTCAACTCTGGCAAAAGTGGTTTCAGGGTTTTTTAATTGTATTGCTGAAATCCCAACAGAACCACTGGGACTCGGGTTCATCCCCTGTAATACCATATGATAACCCTCTACTAGTGAGCATAAAATACTGCAAACCAGATGAAAACTTGTCCTTTGCTGGTGTGCCTTCTGTTTCTGAAATGCTCCCTGCACAGTCAGCTGTTCCTTAGTACATGTTAGCCTGAATGTGATCAGTTTTCCATTAATGCTGTATTACGTCAAACAAGACACAGGCTGCGTAACCTATGCTCTGTCCCTATTGTGTTTTTAGGTTTCACTAAAATCATACCTCCCTGTTATTTTACACTTCCGTTGTATTGTAGCAGCTCCCAAGTAGGCAAGCAAAGCTCTGCTTGCAGCAGGCTCTGGTGCTTGCTGGTAGCAGATTTCCAGTCATGAGCTAATTACAGCTCAGAAAATGAGAGGGAGAGGAAATAAGACACTCTTTAGATAAAGCATCCTTCCCAGCTTGTGATTTTGAAGCTGGAATGGAAAGGGCCTGGGAAGGGATTATTAACATACATAAATGGCACCTGAAGAATGCGGTGTTAAATTACTGCAAATCTGTTGTAGTTTGAAGAAGGAAGCTGTGATCTGCACATCTGCCATTCTTTGGAAACACTTTCCACTTGTGACTTTCCCATGTGATCGTAGCCTGAGCAGCTGCTGCCAGGTGCCTGTGCTCCCTTCCTCTCCTTCTCATCCCTCCTGTCCTCCTGCAGACATCCTTCCTGGGAAATACAGCCATGCTTTCAAGGGAAATGGTGGCTTCTGTTCCATTCACTGCTTCCTGAGCTTCAGCCTTGGCTCTCCAAGGTCTTCAGATGTCTTTGTTCACACTAAAACTCTAAATGAAAGACAGTAAGCAAGCTAGCAAAAAGGCTGTAGTGCTTTTGGAGATGCATCTCTACTCATTTGGCCTTTGTCTGAACTAAGCCTGTACCACGATACATCTCCAGATGATGTAATCCTTGGTTCTGCCTATATTAATACAGTGTCCTGCTGTGCTTTGCTACCTTTAAAAAAACCCAAACAGTCCAGGTTGTCAGCATTAGGCACCTTCAGAGGGGTAAGGCTCCGAGTGCTGTGCAGCGGTTCAGCTGTAATGATCTGGGTGAAAAGGAAGATTTTATTTTATCAGCAAGGCTGGGTGTTTCTAAAACAGATTGTGAGCGACTATGTTATCATCCAGTTGTCCTCTTTTCAGACTAACTTGCACTGAAATTTCCTGTTATCTTATGAGGGTTTTGCTGTCTACTTCAGTGGCTTCAAACTGGCGTGTTGGCAGAGGGGTAAGTGCAGGAAAAGTAAGTGTTCTGAGAAACGAAGTCAGGATAAAATCATCTGGGTGCATATGATCTTGAGACCTTTTTGTTTGGTTTTAGTGATTTTTTTTCCTTCATTTTTGAATCTGCCAGGAAGACAGACTTCTGATCTTTAAATTGTTCCCAGTACCTCCTAATAATAGCTTTAGGGTTGTCTGGAAATAACTTTCTGGATAGAAGGCTGAAACTCCTTCTTTGGGGTAAGGATGGCATCCTGTTGCCTTTTCTTTTGAGATTAGTGTGCTGGTTAAATTGTGTTCCCTGGAGGTGTGCATAAGTATCTTGGCCAAATGAAAGACCAGAGCAGCTTGGCTTGCTGACTGAAGTTAATATCTGAGCAACTTGCTTTGCTTTTGGAGGAAAAAAAAGTTAGTTTTCTCAGGATTGTTGCTTGAGGCCTTTGTTATCCGCATGTTTCCAAACGAGCTTTTCTGGGAGATGCAGATTTCAGGCCCTCTTGGGGAAGAGGGGCACCTGCCTTCATCATTGCACATGTCAGAAAATTTTGGACTGTTTTTGAAGTGAGAGCTGTGGTCCACTGTCTAGAAACACGTGGGACTGACAAGAAGTCTGCTTAAAAATGAGGGAAAGAAATTTATGCTGCTCTCTTCCATTGGAGCAAGTAGCACATGGAAATCAGATTTTTATCTGGGGAATTTCTTCCAGTCACATGCCAGAAGCAGCAGCAGGCAGGACCTCAGGGCCAAGCCACCAATACTGTTTTGAAAATGAAGGCACGGAATGAAACTGGAGACAGAGTTCCCTTGGGTTATCTGAGCCCACATTGCTTTGGTGAGAAATTTACTGCTTGCTGCAGAGCAAAGGGGAAGGATAGTCTTGTGATTTTAAAAAAAAAAAAAAAAAAAAAAAACCAACAAAAAACCCTCCCCACAGCTAAGACTGAGTCAGAATCTAGAAGTCTGGATTCCTGACTCTAGTGCTGAAAAATCTTTGCTTTAGATTAGATTGCATAACAGCTTTTCAATGGTGGCCACTTGCTCTCTTTCAAGAGGGATGTCATTTGAGCTTCTACTTAAGCAAGCCTAAGTTTTAGCACTTTTTTTATTCCAGTTGTAGCCTGTAAGCATTCAACACACATAAAAATTGTCACCGCTTCTCTAAGCAAATGGATTTTTTGCCTTTTGCAGTATTAGCTTTGCAGATGTAGATTGTCATCTATTAATTTGCTTTTAGTCATGTTTTGTGTACATCCCAGGACTCTACCAGTCACATACTGAAAGCTAGTGTTTCTGGCTGCTAGAATGAGTATGGTGCTTTTGAAAGCTTAAACTTTTTTTTTCTTATTGCTATTCCAAACTCCTAAGCAACAGGCACTGCCATGGACTTTACGATAGAGAACTAACTCCATTGATTGCAGTGTGTACCATGCTTTGAAGATGCAAATTGTTGTCTGAGTAAAGCATGTTATTTCAGGTAGGATTTAAATACCAAATAAGAACAAGAAAGAGTCAGAAAATAGAAACAAGCAGACTTGCAGAGAACGAAATGGGTCTAAACCTTGTGTGTTTGTTCGTTATGGTTTTTCCTGTATGATGATATACCTTTGTCACTGTAAAACTTAAATCTTTGGTAAATGAGATACCTAGCATACAGATAACAGTACAAGCTATCAAGTCAAAATTTCCAGACCTTCCTGAGTTTAAAAATAAATAACAACATGTGACGTTTGTGCTTTCAGACAGTCAATGAATCTAGTTAGAGCAAAGGAAAACGAAGTGGGTGTCTTGAGTCTGAGATACTGATGAACAAACAGGGTACAGAAACTGGGATGTCAGATCTGAGCAGGACTAGCAGGCATCTCGTGGATTTCCGAGATCCAGTGTCGGGATGTTCCGTGTATGTACTTGCGTGTCCTGATCACACCCAACACAATCTGCTGGGTAAGAATAGTCTGCAGTTGTTGCATCTTCACTCACAGGCAACATGTGGTGCTGTGTGTCTATCTGCAAGAATTTCCAGAGTGCCAGTTGCCTTTTAATGTTTAGATTCTCCTTTACAGTTTATTATGTAGTATAAAGAGGTTGTTAGAGAGTTAAAATGAAACTGAGTTCTCTTCCTCCCTCCTGATCTCTTCTAGTGCGACACAGTACATGAACATACTGACTTCCTTCAGAGGTGGATTTTCATGCTTCAGCTGCTTGGCCTTGGAAGGCCAGTGTGTATTTACAGGAGTGTGTGCTACTCTGAGCTTATATAATTTAGACCTTTTGCAAGTTCGAGTCCATTCTTGCTAGTGTTACATGAGGCTCTGAAACTCCATGTTGGACTTTACTCTGCACTTCTACAGCTGGATGTGGGTTGGCATATTTGTAACTGTGGTTGCCTTTCTCTTAATCACATGCAAGCTTTTTAGGAGCTGGTTAATATGCTCCTTGCTTTCTGTAGCCATCAAACATCCAACCCTTTTGTAATCTGTTTTTAAGACAGAAGGAAGACTTGAAGCATATATCGTTTTTAAAAATCATGCTCTTACCTGGTGTTCCAGGCTTGCTGTTTTTCAGGGCTATGTTCCCCCAGATCGGTTTGAGCTTACACTTGAGTGTTGAAATAACTGAAATAAGGATGCTACCTATTTCTAGTAAAGCTTTGCATTACATTGCATAGTCCTGAGAGAGCAGAGTGTGTCCCAGAGAGCAGTAGTGATGGGAGAGTCAAGTGCTGAGGAAGGAGGAGCGTACACTGCCAGCATGAGGAAGGCAGCTTGCTTGGTGCCTAACTATGCCCAGTAGAAGACAATCGGATTTCCACTGTGCCTTTGGCTTGCTTAAGCCCACGGTGATCTCAGGGAGTCCATACAACTGATAAACGTGTATTGAAAGCCTGTTGAATTGACGGGCTTACTGCTGGGCTTTCCACAACAGTGCTGCTAATCCTCGTAGCCAGTTCTTGCAGTTTATATCGTGAATCTCCTGAGAGAGCTTCCTTACTTTCTGGCTCCAAGGGTCAAGTCATTCCCTGAAAAAACTCATTTTCATTTGAAAACAGCCATGGGTCTTTCTAGTTGGTAAGAACAACTTGAAAAAAGTGATTGAGACTTACCCAGATGTCTCAGAAATCAGGAGGAGGTAGAAATGGAATAAAAGGTTAATTTTCTTCTCTTTGGGGCCATTTTTTCTTCTGCTCTAATGAAAGAATTTTGGGTATTAAAACTCTCCATACTGTTACCTGTAGCACCAAACTGAGTGGTAGCAGACCAGATTCTCACTTGGAAACACCTTTGAGTTCCCATCCTGCTGAGGCACAAGTTGACAAAACAACTCTGGCTGAGGACTGCAGCATTATTCCTGCCTTTTCTGTTTGACTTTGCGTAAACACAAGAACATCACACATCCTGTTTGCTCTGGTTTTCTCATCTGTTGGGGAATAATAGAGATCAGCGGCTTTTTCTTTAAGTTCCAGAGATGAGAGCTGCTACAATGGCAAAATGTTGTCTGAGCAAAAGCTGACCTGGGCGTTGATGGGACTGGCAGCTCTATTCCACTGACCATTACGTGGACTAGGAAAAAGGAAAAGCAGGGACAGTGGGAATTCAACCTAAAGTGTTGAGCTTTAAGCATAGGAGCTGTGGATTTCCTCAGCAATCCAGGCTGATGGGGGTTTTCCTGAAGCGGAGCACTTGACGGCTGTGGTTTTGTGGTATGTTCCCCTCCTGTTCCTCTTCCTCCTGAGGAGAATGGATGACACGTGACAAGAGTAGGTGATGGATCTTCCTGTTAATGTGATCCCTTATTTTGTAGGGTTTGTAATTATCAAAACCTGTGACTCTACTGCTGGAAGTTGTCTGTATTGATCAAAATCTCCTTGTGTTCCCCTCCTGCAAACATACTCTTTTGTCTTGCAGTGAGCACAAAGATTCCTCGGAAAAGAAACACAAAGACAAGGAGAAAACCAAACACAAAGATGGCAGCTCAGACAAACACAAAGACAAACACAAAGATAAAGACAAGGAGAAGAGAAAGGAAGAGAAGGTAGGTGTCTCCTGTGGGAGAGACAAGAGGATGGTTCTGGTTTATACCACGGAATGGTACAAACTCAGTGGGTTAGATGTGGCTTATACTTCAAGTTTTTTATTGACCTAGAGAGAATTGTCCCCATGCTGACCCAGAGCCTTGGTTTGTGGAGTGCTAGATATGAACTTAAGGGCTTTATCTGCAGGTATTGTGAAGGGAAACAGTTCCACAGTAGAGCTGTGTCTGCTGGCTCCTTCCCGTTACTTTTCATTTTGCCAAGCTTAGATGCAGAGACAAGGGAGAAAAATCTGTTAGATCATGTTCATTCTGTGCAAGGACAAACGTAGACAAGTCGGACAAACTATACACTTAATTCCTTCAATAGATTTGGATTTGGAGGGCCAGAAAATACTGAATTGACTGAGACTTATAGAAAACATTGCTTTTTTGGTGTGTTGTGTAGGGCTATAGGGAAGGAAGATACAGTCAACAGTGCCTTTTGGTCCTTCTGCAAGTTAAATATCCTGCCTGTGTTGCATGTTGGAAAAACATAAGGTGCTCTGGGCAGTGCTAATCTGTTCCTACTTTTTATGTTTTTTAGATTAAATCCTCTTCTGGTGATATAAAAATAAAGAAGGAAAAGGAAAATGGTTTCTCCAGGTAAGAAATCGGGTCTATGATCTGAAAAAAATAGCAATTTTACTTTTCTTAGGTGCTCACTGTCTGACTCCTCTCACTTGGTCTTGGGGAAAAAAAGCAATGCTTTTGACCCCTTCAGATGATACATTCTCAATTACGGGAATTGGTAATTCATCTGTTTACCTAGTAACTCGAGATGGGTGCTGTTGGATACCTGGTGTCTGCCTGCATGTGCTGGGTTTGTCCAAGTATTAAATAGTTGAATTCTGCTGAGGATGGACTGAACCATGCAAGCATTGGTAGCTGCAGTCAAAAGAACTTCTACTGTAAAATTGGTACTTGAACCTTGCAGGCAGTCTTCTGGAGGCAGGGCCTTGTAAAGACAGTCCAGATTGCCTCTGAGTGTCTCTTCTGTAAGTGACTACACAGCTTAAAGCCTTTGCAAAGGAGTGATGAGTAAGGAGGTTGCTTGTGTAAAATCAGAAGTACCTTCAGAAAATGCCTCCATGTCCTACTCTACTAATAGATCCTCCTGGACATAGGTTTTGTTATCAGTCATCACTACAGAGTCTTACTAAAAGCCTGAAGCGAGCAATTGATAGAAGAGTGCTTTTTCTTCGTAAGATCTCTTATGACTTGTTTAAATCCAGCCACTGGTTATTTTTAAGGTGGTAAATCTGGTCCACTGACTTACTGGAGGTCTGTGGTATTGTGGATGCATGTGTTCATATCTGTTAGTCAAGAATAGTTTTCAATCATGTGTCCAGTTTTATGAATCCATTTAAAAAAAAACCCCAACAACAAAAAAACCCCCAAACCCAACAAAATCCTTCTAGTCTCACCATGTTCTGTGGACGCAGAGAGGTTGGGAGAAGACACCTGTCTAGTCCATGCCTGTTAGTTATTCTTTGCATATATTGAATGTGCCCTCTTGACATGAGTTCCTCCATCTGTTTCATTTTCTTACTAGTATTTAAAAATGCAAACTAAGTAGTTATGCTTGGCACAGGGAGGAGGCGCCCTCTCCAGGCCCTTTTGGGGATACTCTGGAAATAAAGCAATGACATTTAGGTGTTTCATGCTGTAGGAGACAGTTATAGTAACTCTTTCTAGCCTCTACTATTCAGCAGAATTGCGTGCGTGTGCTGATCTCGCCAGGGATGTTGGGTGTTCTCATATCAAGGTGACTGGGTCCTCTTTAGGTCCAAGAGCATTTTTTTTGTGTATTTGAGGAAAGCCTGAAGGAGCCATCACAATTGTGCCTTCTTCAGGGCCAAAAGCTGGCTAAGAGTAAAGTAATTATTTTTCTTTTTTGCTGTTGAAATGTTCTTTTACAAGTTCACCAGAGAAAAACTCAGATGGTTTTGATTTTCTTCCTTATGACTTGGTAAGATGAGCAATGTTACAGTCTTGGGAACAATGCAAGTCAAGGTTCAGCTTGGTCGTACAGCTCCTTTCTTCTAATATAATCACAGTTTATTTCTCACTATTACAAAATGTTGCGAAATATCTCAGTGTTAAAATAGACTAGATAAAATTCCTAGCAGCTTAACGAACAGTATTTCTAGATTTCTGCCTGGAAGAGAGAGTAAATTAAATGGGACAGATACTTTTTTCCATAGATGTTTTGCAACTGTCTACATGCTGCAGGCTTGTGTCTTAGTTAATTGTAGGCGATGCCACAGAAATGGATTCTTACAGCAGCACGTATATGTTCCCCTGAGTTGCGTCTGCCAGCACTGCAGTGACTTTACAGCTGTGGAAGTGCAAACTACCTTGTTCTGCTTCATGGACACGTTACCACCTAAAACAGACTCCAGTATGTCTCTTGCTGACTGTGATCTGCAAAGCAGAATGCTACTTGTTTTCTCCCACTCCATCCAATTGCGAAAATCTGCATGTTGACTTCTAAACTGAGTCAATTTGATATAGAAATTGCTGATTGAATATGAATGGGAAAGCCCAAGATGGCACTGTTACTTTTTTCTACCTGAGTGGAGCAGAGCTAAGTGCTTCAAAATGTAATTTTGGACTCTTTGAGACATCTTTTTCGTTATGAAGATAAGTGAAATGCTTCTGTGAAATCTAGAAGTAATGAGTTTGTTTAAAAGGATACTCTCTCTTGCACTCATACTCTTTTTTTTTTTTTTTTTTTTTTTTTTTTGTATTACTGGTGTCTTGGGACATTAGGACTGAAATCGCTGAGCCTAATTTAATATTTGCGGTCTGTTGAAAGGGACAGGATTACTTGCTTCCCGCAGTTTGGATACTGAAGAGAGACTCATCAGTTTAACTTTGCTAGATCTTTGTTTCTTTCTGGTTTTCACATGCCTCAGTATTTAGTTGGCAAAAGATTCAGGGGAATAGTTTTCAAATCTTTGGTTAGTTGATAATCTTTTTTCTCTTGTTAGGCCTCATAAGGATATTGAGTTGAAACTAAATAGTGTCCTCTCTTTCACTGCACACGTGCATGCATCTCAGTTTTGTTTTAAGTATATTTGAAAGTGCTGGAAGCTCCAGTTGTTTTAAGTAAAAACATCAGAGACATAGTGAAATCTAAACAGTTGAAATGGATCTTGATGTTGTTTGAGAAATGGCAAATACATAGATGCTGAAAGACTCTCTGCTTATGCTGTCTTGTGGCTATTCAGAGAATGACACACCTCAGGTGTTTGGGGTCTTAAGATGACAACACATTCCAGGACTGAAAGATTTGCCCATTTTGCAGACGATAGTTTCTTAAAACTAAGTTGCTGCTGGTTTCCAAGAATCTTTGCCTTTGAAGTTAGAATCACCTTTCTTTGCTTCTTTTTGCAGTCCACCACGTATTAAAGATGAACCAGATGATGATGGGTTTTATGCGTCTCCTAAAGAGGACTCCAAACCCCTGAAGAGACCTCGAGAAGATGATGAGTAAGTGGCATGGGTGCTGGTGACTTGGATGTTGCGTTTAGTTTTAAAAAGATAACACTGAGGGAGCAGGTAGGATTTCAGGCCATTAGCACGAATTTGTTCAGATGGGTGATTGGTGGTCTGAGACCAGACTCCTTATGCTGTTACCGGTTCTCTGAGCAGGGCAAGGATAGTATTTGTGATGTCTGAGGCAAAATACCATTACCTGCTTCTGCAGATGATGCTGTGAAATGTTGCAGATCTAGTAAATAAAAAAGAAAAAAACTGAGAGGGTAGGTAGTAAGAAGACACTGATGAAGATTGTGAACCATAAATCTGAGGAAGTGAGGTATTAATGCTAGCTAAGCGGCTGCAGTGGTTTTTGTTGGGTGAGGAAATGACTGCACAAGAGGAAGAAAATGCATTGTCAGCCTTTTTGGGGGTGGGGGAGAGGTTTGCCTGCACCACTTGGCATAATTCACCTACAGTAGTCTGTCGTGGGTTATGCTGAGGATTTTTGTATCTAATTTAAAAGAAAAATACACACAATGTTTGCCTGATACAGTAACCTACCCAGGAAAATAAAAGCCCAGTTACATCACACTGCGATCTGTCACCATCTGTGTGCATCCACCTCTTTAGGCAGTGTGACATTATTAGCAGTCTGGAGCTAGAGGGTCAGAAGGGTTTAACCATAGTGACATTCTGTCCCTATGTGGTATTTCTCAGTTTCCAAGAGAGATGGGTGTGACATCTTTTGTGTAATCATTTGCTGCCTTCTGTTAAGTTTTTGTGACCTCCCATCTTCTGTCTGCAATGGAAAGATTAAGAATTTGCCAGTAGTCAATTTTGCTATTGTGTGAATTAGTGAGGGATGCAAAAAGTGAGCCTTGTGGGCAGATCCCAGACTGGTGACTGGAAAAGGAGTTGGGGATAGAACATGCCACTGAGCTTTTGCCCATTTATCCCATCCTGTGTAATCACTGCGTGGCTACTAATGCTTCTGAATCAATTCTTCATCAAGGAAGATTTTTGCTTTAGCAGTCTGAAACTTGTGGAGAGGTATTCACAGTAACAGTTTATGAATTTTAGGGTTTTGTAGGCTGTTTTGCTGGATAGGGATTATGCAGTCTTCTGAGAGAGTGGGGCATAAAATTATTCTTCAGAAATTAAACGTGCCAGAAATATTGTGAACTTGTGCCCACAAAAACTTTGTATAATATGACTTCTCTTTATTATTTTTTTTTACTGGAAAATTGATTATTTTCATCAGCTGGTCTTTTTTTTTTCTTGCAGTGCTGATTACAAACCCAAGAAAATCAAAACAGAAGACATCAAGAAAGCAAAGAAAAGGAAACAAGAGGAAGAAGAGGTAATGTTAATGAGTTTATTTCTATGATCAAGAAAAGCAAGGCTGACAATTTGGTGTTATGTAGAGCAGGGGGAATCTGATTCAAGGGGAGCGAGGCAGGGGCCAGTCTGGGACAAAGCTGCATGCGGTAGATCCCCACCTGTGGTACAGGTTAACTTACCTAAACCATAATGTATACAAGTCAGGAAAACTCATAAACCAACGGATGGAGAAGATGGCTCCAGGATGTGGACTTCTAGCCTGTTCCAGGCAATTCGCAGTCCTCCTGTTAAGTAGCTTGTAGCGGGTAGAGGAGCCTTACTAACAACATCTGGTTATTGCACAGATGATGTAACACAGTTCAGAAGCAGAGGAGATGAAACAGAGATTAGCTGCTAGAAAGACACTTAAAGCTTTTAGATGAAGCCTAGGGTGGAAATTTCTTTGGAGAGGGACTTGGCAAAGAGAGGTTAGCCATAATTTGAGACTAATGAACTATGCTCCACATCTAGCAAAGATACCCTCGTGAGGCACATGGTTAATTCTTCCCTTCAATGAAAGTGTCTCTATAGCGAGCACATACCAGCACGTTCTCAGAAGCCACCTCTGTGTAAGTGTGCTCTGTAGCATCTGCCAGGGTAGACGCACTAGTGCAGGCCAAGGAGGGTGTTTCTATAACTAAGCAATCACTTTGCTATGGCCCAGACTTGCTGCTTATCAGGTGAGGCAGAATAACTGGCTGTGGCTGCACTTAGCATGTCCTAAGTGTAAAGTAAAAGAATTTGGCTTAAAATATAAGTGGGACCGTCAGCAGACTTTGACTTAATAGGATGATCTAAGGGTGCATTTATGTAATGAGGCCACAGCAATTCAGTTGTTTGTGGTCAAACTTAGATACCCCCAGAGACAGTCTTTTAGTTTTAAAACATGTTTTCAGGGAAGGGGGAAACACAGTAGCTTGTTCTAACAGATTCTTACTCATTTTGCAGGACAGCAAAGTAAAGAAAGCTAAGAGCAAAGATAAGAAAGTCCCTGAAGCGGACAAGAGAAAGAAGCCGAAAAAAGAAGAGGAGCAAAAATGGAAATGGTAACTATATATCAATGATGTAGGCTACCCTCTGCACCTGGACTTTCCCTGTTACCTCCCATGCTGACTGAGTAAGCACATCTGGCTTTCTCTTTCATTGATTAATGAGGATTTGTTCTGAATAATTGGCTTATGTTCTGGTAAGCTCTAAATAAATATCTCATTCACTATGTTCATCCTCTGAAGTAGAAGTGAAATACCTTTTTTGGTGTACCAAAACCAAGTTGTTTGTTTATTTTTTTTGTTTGTTGGGGGTTTTTTCCTATCTGTAGAATGTAGAGGCTACCCATAATGATCAGATACTGGTATTTTTGTGCCTGGAACCTGCTCCTTGCTGACACTCTTCAGAGCAATATGAAAACTTGTAGGATTGGTGTATCAGCAGGAATACATAAATATGTGCAGATGTGTTAACTAGTATGTGTAATAGATCCTATCTGTGTTATATAGAGGGTAGAATAGGGGAGGATGTCTACCTTTTTTATTCCTGGATATCAACTGTGTGTGTCTTAAAACTGCTCCTGCCTCTGGCACAGAAATGAGAGTTGCTCAAGTGACCAGGTAAAATTGGGCTGTTTGGAAAATGAATTTTGAAACTAAGTTTTGAATGGAAAGCATTTTGTCTTCCCCAGAATCCTAAAGTAACATGCTGAGCAACTGAAGTTGTGCTTTCACTCACTCTTCAATTATTTTTTTTTAGAACCTTTTAAAAATAAATCTGAACTTTGTGGTTCATTTGGAACACAGGCCTGTGCTGCATCAGTAGTGCTCTGTGTAAGAAACCTGCTGGATTTTTTTTAACTATCTACATTAAGCTATTGTTCTTGCTGGATTTGAGGAGCTATTACTTTTGCGTTTTGACATTTGGGCCTCGGTACTTCCCTCAGTTTAATGTATATGTGGTTTTCAAAAGCGTGTGTGTTTTCTGCACTCCTGTAATCTCCTGTAATGTATTTTTATGACCTTTGGGGGATGATGTTTCCATAAGCGTTCTCTTTTCTCAGATCATTTGGCTATTTCAACTAGATCTGTAGTGTTGGGGAATGCCTGTGCAATCCTCTTCAATCTTTTCAGGTTCGGTCTTTACCCCTTTATTGTTACTCTTATTGATTCACCTTTAAAAAGAAAAATTCTTCTGCAGTGTTTATAGTCTTTGCATATTTCTTTGTCACAGCATCCTCAGAACATCAGCACTTGCATTTTTTTTCCATACTTGTATACTCTCTTAGAAATTTGGTTTTCAGGCCCCTCCACAAACCTGTCTTGGTGTTTGGGTTTTTTTGAGCAATCCACATTTTTCTTGATCCCTTTGACAACATATTTTTTAATGTGCTTTGACATTAACAGACAACAGGGACACGAAGCAATAGGAAGCCTTAACGATCTGTTGTCTTCTTGGCTTTGTCTCAGCTGCCCTTGCTGGTTCTGTCTAACTTAATATTCTGATATCACAGCTCCCTTGTATTGTAGTCTGTATCCTCAACAGCAAAGCTTTACTGGAAAGCCATACTGTTCGCCTCTCACCTGCCTTGGCAGCACAGTCCCAGGTAGCTGTGTTAAGCTCTGCGATTTCTGCTTACTGCTGAGGAAAACTGCCTTTGAAAGCATGTTTTGCAAAATTTGGCAGCAGGTAACTGTATCTTTCTGATGTTCCTGTCGTCCATCTGCAGCTTTGTATAGTGTGCCTTTGCTGGACAGGGTTTCATCTGCACTTCAGTTGTGTCTCCTAAGGGCATTTCATGTTCCATCTGAGCCAATTTTCTGAATGTCTGATACCTTTTTTTGGCTGCTTCCTCAAGTGCTTGCTGCCTTGAGCATTTTCATCCTCACTTATGTGAACACTTGATGCTAGAGGTTCCCAAGACATTGGCCTCATTCATCACCATATGGAGCTCTTAGAGGTCATTTTCACACCCTGTCAGTGTGTGAAGAATATGTGATCCAGGAAGTATACCTTATAACCACATCTCCCACCTTGTGTTATAGCAAGTTCATTTCCTTGAAATAACATCCCTGAGGTATATTCTGATTTTTTTTTTCCCCTAAGAATCTTCTCTATTTTCATTCCACTTGATAAACTCTCCTTTTAAATCTACCTCCCAGGACCACCCTGGCATTCATAGACAGGTTTGATATGGGATTTAATTGAGGAACTTGTATGACTGATTAGCACAGTTTCTGCTGAAATCAGTAAGACAGCTTTCCTAATAGGCGGCATTCTCCATGCTCCCACAAAATAATTTGTAGAGATTGCTTTAGGACCAGGAGATGCTTTGGGCAGTGTTGCTGTAATGCTCTTTTTGTTTAAAACCAAATAAGGATGAAAAATTGGCCAGACTCAGGAGGCTCACTTTTACCTTTTGTCTTAATGCTTAACTACGAGAGTTTTAGGAAGGTGGAGGTGGGGAGTGGTTTGTCATCTTTTTTGAGGCAAACTTTCTGGTAGCTTTGGGCTTAGAAACCACCCCATGGATCCTATGTTTCCTTGTAGCCCTCCAAAAGGCACAAGGTTCTTCAGCTATCTGTTTAAACTACTACCTTTCTAGTACTCCTTTTACATGCATCCTGTATAAAAACAGGAATGAGTAGAGGAACAGAATTTCTCATCAAATAAATACCAGTGATAAAGCTTAAAAAGCCATGGCTAAAAAGGCAAGAATGACAAACTTACCCTGTAAAGTAGTAGCTACTGGGAATGATCCCCTCATTTTTTCTTGCTTGAATAAAAATACTCATTGTCAGAGAGGATAACCTTTTTCTGGCTGGGAGGAGAGTTGAATGGTTTAGATTTGTTTTGCTAGAAGGAGCTTCTGGGTGGAAAAACCTAGGCCTATGTTTGACAAAATATTTAGATTTCTAGCTTCTAATTAATTTAAAAAACAATCATTAGAAATGTAAATATTTAGGATCTAGACTTCAAAAGTCAATATTAGTTTCTTATATCAACATAGTTTACTCAAGGCATCTTCCTGTGCAGGGACTGAAATCTGACATGCAGGTTTTGTACTGATAGCTGGGATTGGGTGCTTTGCTGTGAAAGGTATCACTGTGCTTCTCATAAGAAGAAGTCAGGTCTAGTGCTGTGGTCAAAGATGGAGCCTTTCTAACTGAGCAGAGTGCTGCATCCCATACAATTGTTGTTGTTCCTAAATTATTGATGTACAGGCACCAGTGAAGCATTTTGAGTGTCTTCTAGCAGCAGCTCCTTTATCTATACAGTGAGTGTGACCCTGTTATCTCGTTAGGGGTGAAGTGATCTGTATTTGTGCATCACAATTCCTGAGATGCGCACAGTACATACATGTCCTTTCTCAGCTGCTCTTGCACCCAGAATGGGACTAATCCATAGAGCTGACATCAGAGGGAAGATTAAACTTTTTTTTAGTGTCATGGCTGCTCAACAAAGTTGTCTGGGCAATTCAAAGACTGGGTGCTGTGAGAGGTTAATGGTCTTCCAGCTGATTAATTACTGAAGTAAAATAGTCTTTCTCAGCGGGGAATCCCATGCCAGCAGCATGTAGCAGTAATGTTCTGGTAATTATGAAAGAAGTGTAAAGGGGAGGGGAGGAGGGTGGAATCAGTAGCTTGGGCACAGGCTACTGGGAACTAGGGGTTCTGGCCTGGCAGGACCCCTTTTCTCTGTAGATGAATTGCTGAGCCTGTGAGTTTGGTTGGAATGTTGGATTGGTGGCACATACCTTGCTGTGTTGTGATACCTAATGCATCATTTGCAAAACATTTTTATAGAGGTGCTTTAAGGCAAGTTTGCAATTTTCCTGTGCTACTCCGTTTTTCTTTGAGTATGCTTTTCTTACCCAAAGAATTGGAATGAATTTAAAATTATGAGAGCAGGTTTCAGTCTTTTTTGTCCAAGCAAGTTTGTTCTCATTTAGGTCATAAATGAACATCTGTTTCTTTATCTCTGCCCTTAATGGCATACTTGTCCACATCTGAAAGCAGCTGCATAATACACTATAATTGTTTGGCTTTGCTGAGCCGGCATCCTGGGCCTGATGTTAGATCACAGCTGACTCTAATTTGGCATGATCCTAGCTGAATTCTTCATTTTCTTAAGTTCTAAGCTTTTTCAGCTGTTTGATTTTGTGAAAAGAGCAGCAAGTGGGCAGTGAGGACTATAGTGTCATCAGACAACCTGTGACCCAAGGTGTTCTGTTTATGGACATGGCTGTGCTTTTATAAAAAAAAAAGGGGGGGGGGTGAGAAAAGGAAAATAAATGGTCACAGTGCATTGAATATTTGTACTTGATCTGTGCCTGGCAAAGGAATGATTACTTGCTGATTTCCTTTAGCATACTCTTATACCCACATAGTAATATAGTAAAGATTAGGAGCTTAAAATTGATGTGGTTCCTATTTCTCTCTTGAAGGTGGGAAGAAGAGCGCTACCCTGAAGGCATTAAGTGGAAGTTCCTAGAGCACAAAGGTCCTGTATTTGCTCCACCATATGAACCTCTGCCTGAAAATGTCAAGTTTTATTATGATGGTGAGTTAAGCTGTGTTTCCACTTACTGGGAAGAGAAATAAACATTCTCAGGGCATTCTTCCGGGGACTGAAGAGATGAGGAGGTGGTTTTGTTTTAGTGGTTAGCTTAAAAGAAGCTCCTCAACAGTTAAGTGAAGGAACGATCTGTGGAAGTAAAGTAACAGCCTGCTGAATTTGCTAACCGAGTTGACGCAGATGAACTAGTTCTCACTCTGTTATGGTGGTAAATCTCTCTGATTACTTAAGAGTATGAGAACGTCTTATGCCTGAGACTAGCAGCATATAAACAATAGATTACATAATTGTAAATACTTCATCACCAGTCACCTTTAGGCTCCCTCTGTTTTCTTTAACCTTATGAATTACAACTTCCATCATTTGTGATTAAATTCATGATCATTTGGTGACATGAGTGGAATAAGACAATTGAATTTTGATACAGGTGATTAGGATCTTGTAGGAATGCATGGGATGACCCTGGCCTTAAGGACACTAAGTCATGGTCCCACTCATTAGCCATTGTGTGTGGTAGAACTAATTGATGTGGGATTCTAATATGCTGGGCTGACTGGTTGTTAGAGGCTCATGTGGAAGGGATTATATGATGTGATGCCTGCTGGAGAGCAGACTTGATGACCTGTGTGCTTCCTTTTAGTCCTGTGATCATGTTAAATGAAGGATCAAATTAACGCAGGATTGAATTAAGTGGGAGGCATTTGAATGGATGAAAATGTAATTTTTGGTGAAGGGGACATCCGTGGATGGAACTCTACCGCGAGCAACACGCTGTTGTCATGTGACATGACACAGTGTTTTTAAAGACTGAGAAATAGGTGGCATTCATTTTCAGCGACAATGTAGTGAAATAAACGTATTGCATCCCATTGAAGTCTGTCTCCAAGCCAGTAGCACAGTGGTCAGGGATGTCTACAGACTTCTTTCTTAGGGTTTGATAAGAACTTTATATTAAGTTGGAATTTTTTTTCTCTGAAGAATGTGTAATATCTCTCCTGTCTAGAGAAGGGGAGAGGTAAATTGCACTGTAGCTATCCCTTTGGTGCAGGCAGCAATAAGCTTCTCTCCTATCTAGCCGTATATTTTGTGAAACCTCTAGGAAGTGCAGGAATTTGTGCAACCTCTGTGTCTGTCATGGCAGAAATTCATCAATAGGCTCAACAGTTATGGGGTGGGCAGGGGGGTCTGGCAAATAAAGCATTATCACATAAGTCTTCCTTGAGAAACTAGGCAAAAAATCAGATGTCTGATTTACACAGCAGCTGCTGAGAGCCACTGTCTGTGCTCACAAAGCATTGTCTAATTTCAAGATTATCCTAGGATGATTTGTAGAGCCCGATAATCATGCTGTGGTTGGCCAGCCAGCTGCCAGGCTGCCGGCTCTCACTGGAGGAATCTGTCCCTTGCCTAGCAATTGCATTGCGGTGAGACTGCCTGTTTTCATCTAATGTAATGACTGCTGGAGCTATTGTTAGTGTCTACAATACCAGACTCGGTGAAGGAGCTTGAAATGCCAAAGCCATCTTTTAGGGCTTGACTATATGTTTGAGTTACGGTGGGTTAACGATATACTGCTCATACCTCAGAGGTGCCTTGAACTTGCATGTTGTTCTGTAGAGGGGACAAGGTAAGAGTGTAGATGGTGGTAGTCACATTTCAGTCATGGGCATGTGGTCTCTTCTGCTCGTTATGTCCTCCAATTGCTCTCTGGTTTTCAGTTTTTAAGTCAGGTAACTAATATTCATGCCTCTGGAATAAATAGCTTTTTTTTCTTTAAATGTCCGGCCCTGTCACTAAGAGCCTTTTCAAACCGTTGTAAAAAAGTAGAAATTGAGTACAGTGAAATATATTCTAAAGTGATTAGATAAAGGTGACTGAGCCTTCAGCTATTTGGGAAAAAGATCAGTCGTTTTAGCCCCATAACGTGTTACTAACTCGACAGTGTCTTTCAAGCTAGACTTGCAGCCTAGAAAAACCGTTTCCCTTGCTGTCTCTCCCTTCCCCCATTTCCTGTTATAAGCAAACAAATGCTGTATTTTAGGTTGCAGCTTAAAAATTGGCAGAGTTACTGTTGGTTTAATTTAATTGTGGAATATTCTCAGATCACTGGGAGGACCTTTTGCTAAGTCCTGTTTTACGAGGGTTTATAGATCTTAAGGCTTTATATAGCTGACTCCCATGCTTTAATTTTGGAGATGATGCAACTTTTTAAAATGTGTAGTAAATCAAAAGTGTGGGGTGTTTTTTTTCCGAGAGCATAGAATCAACAGTAGTGTTTCTTGTATTGACTTTTGTGCAGTAAAATGGTTGTTAAAAAGTCCACAGGTGTTGACGCTCTGCCAGGCCGTTGGGACTTTAAATATTTCTTGCAACTAGCTGGAGATGTGAGCTGCATGCAAAATCCTTCACAGGGATCTCTGGCACTTCATGTGTCATCAGGAATGCAATCTGGACCAGAAGGATGCTCGATAGGAATGTTAGATTTCAAATCCGCAGCTTCAGTGTTGCAGCAGCCTCTTTTCCCTTGTCTTCCCAAGTCTTCCCTTGCAGCAATTTCACCTTGTACTGCAGTCTTGCAGATAAGCTGAAATGTGACCTCTCCGTTCACTGAAAGCTCAGTCTTTCTTAAAAATTACTAGCTTTCGAGCCTGATTTGGATACACAGGAGTGCATTCCCACAGCAAAGGGAACGACTAGCAGAATCCTGACATGTTTCCCTGCAGTGAAGGGGAGTTGAATATTTGGCATTGCTTTCCAGCCTATCTGTGGTGTATACATAGGAAGGGCTCTTCCTGGCTAGAAATAGCTAAAGGCTAGAAGGGGTGTTCCAAAGCGGCGTCCCTCAGTGGGTAAAGAGGAATACAGAGGCTGTATTTCCTATATGTTTGTGTGCTGGAATATGAAATTTAATGAAATCCCTTGCTTCTTTCACTTCAAACAGTTGTATCTTCCCAGGACTGTATGCGCTGCCGAGATGTTTCAGCATAGGGTTTCCTGCAGGAGGCCTTTTCCCCTTCCTGCCCTGCATCTCTCAGACCTATCTCATCAGATTGCTATTGCTTTTTTTAATGTTTAGATTCCAGAGGAAACTTTTTTCAAAATGTTTATCATGAAAGTCAAGCAATTGTGCTCCTCTGTTTCCGTTTTCCACCCAATTTGGTGTATTATGTAATGTTTTTAAGAAAAACTCTGTGGTGAAAATACAGTGTCCTTTAAGGTAGTTACTGTGGCCTGCTTCTGGCTTTAATTCCTGTTTACCATTTTCTTTAAAAAGAAAACCTTTCTTTGTAGGTAAAGTCATGAAGCTGAGCACCAAAGCAGAAGAAGTTGCCACATTCTTTGCAAAAATGCTTGATCACGAGTACACTACAAAGGAGATCTTCAGGAAAAACTTTTTCAAAGACTGGAGAAAGGTATACACGTAGTCCTGGGCTGCAGTGACTGCAGGCACGGCCCGTGTCTCCTCAGCGCTGGGCAGTGAAAAAGGGCTACTGTTCCATGCATAGAAAAGTCAGCTTATGGCAACTAAAACCTGCCTCAGACTGTAGCTGCGAGGTTTCCAGTCTGTCCTGTAGCTTCACCAGGAAGGACCCTATTGTAAATACCTTTCTAAACCAACAAAGTCAGACTTCTTCAACCAAATTTGCCTGTTACAGTCTGATGGGGTATAGCTGATCTGACTGTTACATGCCTTGTTGAAGAGCCAGCTTTACATCAGAAGGAAACCCCTTCCAAAGACCTAAACCTCAGAACTTCACCTCAGTCATCTTCTCAGCTGTAAGATCAAACCTTTAGATCAGTCAGTGCAGTTTTCCTCGATGGGTTACTGGATTTTTCTCCCTGTCCCTCAACAGTCCCAGCCACCTTTCAGGGCACTTGAGGAGGTGGTACAGTGTTGTCCAGTGCCCCAGGTCAAACTGCTGGAAGGCCAGCAGTCCATATGCTCTGCTGCTTGTCCTTTTCTCTTTGACCTTAGCTGTGGTGAGCGTGTGCAAGAATTTGGGGGTTCTTGGGGGTTTACTGTGAGAACCTGTCTGTTGTTCCCGATTAAATTGCCTGGGGTGGGGTAAGCTCTACTATGCATGAAAACTTACTATGTATGAAAACTTAAAGTGCTACTTTCTTTCTGCAAGGAAATGACCTCTGAAGAGAAGAGCACTATCACCAGCCTCAGCAAGTGTGACTTCACCCACATGAGCCAGTATTTCAAAGCTCAGTCGGAAGCTAGGAAACAGATGTCCAAGGAAGAGAAACAGGTACCAGAGGGAATTCTAGGATGCTTCTGGATTCTTAGCTGGCTTGTAAACATCTTTGTATAATTACTCCTCTGCCTGCCTTGCTATGTATAAGTCAGTGTTTGCTAGGTTTCAAATTATACTTCCATGTTAACTGTAGGAGTCTTTACTGTGCAGCCAGGGTAGGGCAAGCACTGTGTTTACAGCTGAATCTTCATCCTGACTTAAAATGATATTGATAGGGCTAAGGCTCCTGATGTTGCTTACGTAAATAAAGAGAATCAGAGGTGCTACCTCTGTGGATAGCCTTGGTCCCTGGCCAGGAATGAGCAGTGGGTAGTCAGTTAAGGATAGATTTTCATTTTAGAAGCTCCTTGGGTTTGGAGGGTGGAATTGGGGATGGTGGAAGGGATGCAGCAATGACATCAGTGAATAAAACTAGAGAAAAATCTTAAATATCAGGTAATGCAGTTTCCTGAATAAAAAACAAATTTTATTTTCCAGTAGCATGGCTACAGTGGCTTGTGGGGAGAGAATTAAATAGTTTTTAGATGACTGAGACTTACTGCAATGAAAGTTAGAAACTTGCCCCAAGTTCACAGTTGATCTTTTGTAACGCTACAGTAATTGTCCTTTGAGTAAGGGGCCTGGTAGCTTGGGAAGTGTGGCCTTTGGGGTCAGAGGAGTCCCACCCAAAATAGAGAGCCCATGTCTTACTGTTGTTTCCATGTGATAAACGTGGGTGAGCCTTTCCCAGTTCCAGTCCATGGTAGCTATTGCAATGGAGAAGTGGCGTTTTCTGTTAGTTTCTTAGCTGGCGCAGCAGTGCTGTCTATGGGTCAGATGTTTTCTTTTGAGCGGCAATGTTTTTATTTTTCCTTCTATATAATTAGAGTTCAGGCACAGAAGTATGCAGTGAAATCTCAGCACATTTTTACTTAGGAGACTGTGTTCTGCTTATGAGACCATTTGCTGACACAGGCTTGACATGCGGCAGACTGGAGACATTCCTCCGCCTGCTTTGCAATACTGAGTTCAAACACAGAAGTCTGGGGGTTTATGTATAAACAACAAGATGTAAAGTCCAGTGGATGTCAAATGTGGAATATAGACTATAAAGCAGCAGTACTGTGCTGGGGCTGCCTTTGTAGCTGTGGTATGTAGATAGAGGTAAAAGCCTCTATTGTGGCAAAATTGTAGCTGTCTTCACCAGTCCTAATCTGTTTCCCTCAAATACAAGTTTTAAGAGAGTTTTTGCACATTCTTTCCACTTTCTTTGTGCTGCTTGCATTTTATGAATGCTTTTCTTGACAATCTGCTGTTCTGTGTGTGGATACAGCATGTGGCATGATGGGGATCTGGTTTTGAGTTGGGTCTCCAGCATTAGTGTGGTGCAAATATGAATTTTTTTAAGTGTTGGTGTTTAAAGATAGTGTGTGGTGCCAAGTATAGCATATGATCTTTGCTTTTGGCTTTTTCCAGAAAATCAAAGAGGAGAATGAGCGGCTATTGAAGGAATATGGTTACTGTGTGATGGACAACCACAAGGAGAGGATTGCCAACTTTAAGATTGAACCCCCAGGTCTCTTCCGAGGTCGTGGGAACCATCCCAAAATGGGCATGTTGAAGAGACGCATCATGCCAGAAGACATCATCATCAACTGCAGCAAGTGAGCACTGGGTGCTTCGCATCTTGGCTTTGCTTTCAAGATAGGATAACTTCTTTTTTAAAATCCTATACAGATTGATGTTCAAGCATGTAGAAATACACATGCTGCTTATTTTCTTATATGGATAAGCAACTTGTTCAGTCTTTGCTTGTATGACTAAGGCTGTCACGGGTTTCGTGTAGAACTTTGTCAACGTATTTTCTTCCTCGTGCCTACAGCCACTATCTGCTTAAGCAGTCTTTCCTGCTAGTATTGCCAGAAATTTATTTTCTTCTAAGTAGGTTGCCCTACTTTGTTGTCTTTGATATCGAAGGCTAAGGTTTGGTGGGCTTCCTCTTCAGTCTTGTCCTAGTAAGTGTCCACATTATTGCAGTATCGCAAATCAAGGCTGGTCCTAGCAGTATGTGTTCCCACCAGTAGTATAATTCTTTGGCAGATGCATGTTGATAGTAGTTACATTTCTGATCTTTGTTCAGTTTGATTCACTTGATTTCCTGCTTGTGAAATAGGTATTTTATGTTGCCTCAGTTTCTTTCCCTCTGCTTTCTTTGTGTGATGGTCTTTATTACTTCCACGTTATCAAAATAGAGAAAAAGTATCTTTGAATAGTTTTTATTTGCTTTTTTGTAATTCTCCGCAGGGATTCCAAGATCCCTCCCCCTCCACCAGGACACAAATGGAAGGAGGTCCGGCATGACAACAAGGTTACCTGGCTGGTGTCATGGACTGAGAACATCCAAGGCTCCATCAAATACATCATGTTGAACCCTAGCTCAAGGATTAAGGTAAAGATCTAGGAAAAAAACATAAAATCTTACTGGTCATGTCTCCAAGAAGCAAATGTAACTGTTGGCCAGGAGAGAGGGAGGAAGTAAAGCTGTCTTGTTATTTCATCCTACACTGATGACATTGTGTCATTCCTAGTAGGAATCCTTTACTCTGTCTGAACTTAAAAGGAAGCAATTTATGCGAGAACAGACTTGCTCTGGCAGATATTTTACCTACTTTTGCCCTAACTTCCCCTGCCTGATCATGTAGTGAAGTTCTAATCATGGGTTGCTAATTAGTCAATTGTAAAATTAAAATCGCGGCCAGGCTACTGACTGAGAAGGCTGGTAAAGAGCCCATGACTAACGGAAAACAAACCCCACTGTGGGTGCAAATAACCAGTCAATGCATCAATTCCACAAAAACAATGATAAACCTATTAAGATAAGTAGCCTTCAGTTTCAGGGGTAGGATTTAAGTTCTTCTCATGAAGTCTTTTTTAAGAGATTTATTTTTCCTGGATTGGAAGCGAGGGGTTTGTCCTACAAGTATAGGGGAAAATCGCTGTTCTTTGTGAATTCATGCCCTCTTTTTGCCATGGCTTGAATATATAATAATGATGATGAACTGTTGATGTTGCTTTTACGTTTTATGGGTGTTTAATTACACAGCTGAAAGAACATAAGTGTCATATGAATAAAGCAGAGGAAACCATTTATGTGTTGAGAAGCATGGAAGACATAATATCTTTTGTGTCTTTATAGTCGCTTCCGTGGAAGCGTTTAATATCATGGAAATCTGAATTACCTACAGCTGTGTGGTAGCATAGTTTGATGCTGAGCTGTTCAGCAGCAAAATCTCAGTGCTTCGGTACAATGAGACCACTTGCCACACACAGACTTGCAAAGCCTTGAGGTGCAGATTGGAACGGGTCCTTTGCCTGCTTTCTGATGCTGACTCTATTCCAACTTTCTCTGCAGGGTGAGAAGGACTGGCAGAAGTATGAGACAGCTCGGAGGTTGAAGAAGTGCGTAGATAAAATCCGAAATCAATATCGAGAAGACTGGAAATCCAAAGAGATGAAAGTACGGCAGAGGGCTGTGGCGCTGTACTTCATTGATAAGGTAAGGCTCGTTCCCCAGCATGCTCTTACCTTTCCTGTCCTGCTCAGGAATGCTGTGTGTCTGTTACTAAGGCAGAATTGAGCCCTCTTACTAAGGTATCCTGAGACTTCCTGGTGGGCAGGCTCCCGTCTCCTTTTCCTTCCCATTACCTGGAATCCAGAGCAATAAACTATTGTACTGAATGTGGCTATTTCAGGCAGCATTGTTTTCATTCAGGCAAAATTCACAACCCATTTCCAGAATTGCCCAGTTGTATTACTGGGAAGTTTGTGTGGGCCTTTTGTCTCCAGCTGTTTCAGTTTTCCTGCTGGTTTGTCACCTCTTTAGTTTGAGGTTGCAGTCATGAGGCTTCATAATTATGCTAATTTTTTCACCACAGCATAAAGAAAACTGCAGTTGCATTGATGCATTTAAAGCTACTTAAAACCAGTTCCCAGAGAGCTGTTGCCCTGGTAGCATATGGTGTCTTGACTAACTAAATTAACAGGTTTTGTTCAAAATGGTTTGGTGTAAACCAGGGAACTTTGATTTGGATAAATGTAGTTTCATATGAACACTGAAGATTTTTCTTCAAAAATCAGAAATTGGTTTAGCCAGTACTGTTAAAACATACTTTTAGGCAGCCAAATATAGTCTTTATGTTATTTCTATAACCCAAAGTGTCCTATGTGCTATTTAAAGTGTATATATTTAGCATTGCAGTGAAGAGGTAGGATCGTGAGCAACTGAACTTTGATTTTTTTTGTATCAAGTTGAGTTCACATGGAAGTCAGTTTGATTTTAAAAAATATCAAATGTTTTGAAATGGATTTCCTTTAGTCGGAACTGTCTTACAGTTTGAGTTACCTAATGAGTGAAAGTTGGTAAAAAAATCTTGCTTTAAACTTCTCTTAATAAAATTAGGTTTTTCTAGTAGATTTGTGACCTTAGCATAGGGTTAAAACAGATTTAAAGAGAACTTAAGGTTGTTTTTATTAGAATTTTGTAAGTGTCAATTTTATCCACTCAAATGCATTTTTTCCCTTTCTCTTCTATGGACACTACTGATTATAGGCCAGGTCTGAAAGTTTCCAGCATCTATACATATACTGGGATGGTTTGAAATGCTTACCTTTCTTGTCTTGATTTAAATGTAGCTTGCCCTGAGAGCTGGTAATGAAAAAGAAGAAGGAGAGACGGCTGATACCGTGGGCTGCTGCTCTCTGAGAGTAGAACACATCAAGCTGCATCCTGAACTGGACGGCCAGGAATACGTGGTTGAGTTTGACTTCCTCGGAAAAGACTCCATCCGATACTACAACAAAGTCCCTGTTGAGAAGAGGGTAAGGCATCTCCACAAACACATACAGATGGAATTGCAGAAAAGTGTGGTTAACCTGGTTTTGGTGGCAGTAACAGTGTTTTGTCACCGGTCAGATACCTAGCCAGAAAATAAGTTAGTTAATGTTCTTGCCTTTTTATTGGCAGTGCCATGGAAGATAAGGCTGCTGGGGGTGCGACATAACCCAGCAGCTGAGATATTTAAACATCTGGCTTTGGGCAACGTGGTCTAGTGGAGAGTGTCCCTGCCCGCAGCAGGGGGGTTGGAACTAGATGATCTTTAAGGTCCCTTCCAACCCAAACCATTCTATGATTCCCGGTGGTCTCAGTGTCAAGCGTTGGCATAACATAACTCTTAACGGCTGTGTTAGATTAGTTTCTTGGTCAGCAGAGTTGTTTTTGTCACCTGTAGATGGTAGAGTTCTAGGCCCATATGACAAGTAATAGCATGAAAGGTTCTGAGATACAGTGCTGGACGGCATTGTTAGAGTAGCAGTTCAGCTTGGGCTTTGACAATACTAGCTTCTCTGTCACAGTGGTTTTGCTCATGTCAGAGCTGAGCCCTCACTGGGGTAGGTCTAGATCTTGGGTGCTCCAGAGCATACAAAGTGGGTGCACTGATACTTCTGGCCTATGAACTAACCAAGACTTCTTTCTTAGGCAATGTTAATTCCTTTATTTCTTTGTTAACCACCAGTTTCAAATCTGCTGTGATCTTGACCTCATTCCAGAATAAATCCCCACCTAGCAGTGTGAACTTGGAGGGCACTATCCAAAAATACTTGGTTTTGTGGGTGTGATAGCTTTGCATCTGGCCCACAGCTCTGCACAATATTTTAGATACCACATGTATAATACTGCGGTAATTGTAATGACATTCAGCAGTAAATGTTGGCCTCTTGGGGAACAAAATAACTGCAAAAAACCCCAAACTATGGCTGCTGTATTCTTATTTCCTTGTTTAAAGATGACGACATTTTTCCAGTTTAAATTTACTGGTGTTGGTATCTCTTGGTGTCTTTTCGGTGCTTACAATGGGGAAGTGATTATTGAGGAACTGGAAATCTTTGTATATTAGGTGTCTATAAAAGAAAAATGTATGTTGTTGAGAAGCTGGTAACTGGGGATTTGGAGCACACAGAGCTGGGATTTGTGGTCTCTGTATAATCAAAGATGCTTTGATTATTCTCCCTACCCCAGTGAGACTTGTTTAGGATGGAACTGTATGAAAGTTTTAATGCAGCAATGAGGAGGACTGTTATGGTAGCTTCACTCTCAGGGGTCTCTCTGGTTGAAGTAATGATGGAGAGTAAGGGAAAGGTGGAAGCATTGGGGTCTCTTTCTCTGTTAGACAGGTAAGCCAGAGTAGAATCAGCCCTCCTGCAATCTTGATCTAAAGGATGGAGATAAAGGGCCTAGGACTTCTGTTGCTGGGGAGGAACCTTCAATACAAGTGTTGTATTGAGAGATGGGTCTTTGCCTGCTGGGAAGTAACGTCCAGCATTGTCACTGTTGCCTGAAAACAGTTTAAGTGGCTCCCTGGCAGTGTTGCTTTCTTATGTATTACTGCTACCCAGCACTGTCTGGTCTGTGTACTTGAAGTGACTGGTTTTCTTTTCCTGCAGGTGTTCAAGAATCTTCAGCTGTTCATGGAGAACAAGCAGCCTGAGGATGACCTCTTTGACCGCCTCAATGTAAGCACATAGTTAATGGTGAGGGATGGTGGTAGAGCACCATGAACAGGCTCACTCTGCACCAGGCAGTAACAGCTGCTCTGTTCTAGAAATGGTTTCAGTGGCAATTTTCTTCCAGAGCTGGCCTGAGGGCCCTGAAAGCATTGAGAGTCTGTCTGGTGTCTGTATTGTCCACTGTGCCCACAGGTTCCTGAAGCGATGGGCTTTGTTTCTGGTGAGCCTGGCTGGCTCTGACTTGAGGAGGTTTTTTCCAGAGTTCAGAGAAGGTGATTGTGTGAGGTGACAGATTTTCAGATGCCATCCCCATCTGCACGTTTGGCTCTATGGGAGCACTGTGGTGGTTCAGGCACCTTCCCTGGGACAGGCAGATTTCTACCTGTTGGGGACCAAAACCTCTCCACTGAAGAAGAGTTTTTTGGCCACCTGTGGTACTTAACACCAATCTAATTCTTGTCGGTTCTTTGTTCACTTTTCATGTGGTTTCAGTAATGTTGTGGCCATTCTGTTGTGGTCAGGTCCGAGTACACTAGACTTCAGCTGTGAGCTGTATGTCTTCGTCAGCTGTGTGTCCAGAAATGTCACAAATGCTGTGGAAAATTCTAGTGCTAACTGTCATCTCCTTTCTGCTTCCTTAGACCAGTATCTTAAATAAACACCTTCAAGACCTTATGGAGGGACTGACAGCCAAGGTATTCCGTACTTACAATGCCTCCATCACGCTACAGCAGCAGCTCAAGGAGCTCACTAATCGTAAGTCTCGTCCTTGAAACGTGAGGGGAATAGATCTTATCGGGCAATACAGACCTGGTTTCCTTGGCTTAGCCATAAGGCTTGTATCTGTACACCACTTCCTCATTGCAGTGCTCCCAGTGCAAATGTTGGACAGCTGAGCTCTGACCAAAAATCTGCTGCCAGACAATCTTTTGGGGTAGCTGAGCAAGCCTAGCACTGGGGCGGGCAGAGCTGACTTGTGAGCATACCAAGGTGTGCCTGCTAGTTTTTGCCTGTTCTTTACCAAATCTCTTCTTTGCCCTCTGTTTATTGTAAAGTGCTACAGGTGGCAGGCAAGCCAGATGCTTCTGTAACAACTCCATGTTTCTCGGCAGCTCATTCACAACCTCTGTCGAGCGCTGCTAGCTCGCACTTTAACAACTTTACAAAGTGGGCACATTGGATCTGTGAGGTCCAACAGTGTCTTGAGCAGTATGGTCCTGCTGTCCTCTGCTCTGAGCATGGATGTTCTTCCCCTCTTTTGAGTGGCAAATGCTGTCTTGTTGCTATCAAAGAAACCATCCCAGAAAGTTAGGGCCCAGGATGGAAGTGGTCAAGCTGTTACGACTGTAATTAGACTGCAGTGCTGAGACTGGCCCATCTGAGGGGCAAGTCAGCTCTGCAGTGACTGAGCTTGCAGAGTCGGTGGGACACTGCTGGGGCTGCACAGCCCTGGAGAACCCACTTGTTCACCACTATATTGTACTTTGCAGCGGACGACAACATCCCAGCAAAGATCCTTTCCTATAACCGTGCCAACAGAGCGGTTGCCATTTTGTGTAACCACCAGAGGGCTCCGCCGAAGACCTTCGAGAAGTCCATGATGAACCTGCAGAGCAAGGTACCCCCACCCTTGCCCAGCTCTTGGGTTGGGCCAGGGCTCCAAGTGCCACGTCTCGGGAGTCACGTTTCCTTTCACTTGGGGTGAAATGGAAGCAGAGCCTGCTTTTCAGAGATGGGCCTGCTTGGCGGGTAGTAGTGAGCTGAAAGGGACACCGTTCAGTTTGAGTCATCCTTTACTTGTAAAGACCAAGACCAGACCCTTTTTATCTGCCCTTCATCCCGTAGCTATGTGTACTGCTGCCTGAGCTTCTGAGCAGCAGTCTCTATGATTTGTCCCCTAAAGAACCCAGAGTGGGCATCCACTCCTGTTGCGTGAATCCCAGGCTGCTGTCGGTGCAGCCTGTGTACGTGGTACGTTATGCCCCTCTGACTTGACCTCTTCCTTTGCAGATTGTTTCTGGTGAAGGCCATGAGGTCCAAAGGGGTTAGGTCTGTTCCTGGTCTGGCTTTAGAGTAACCTTCACAATAAGGACTTCTGGTTTGGCACTGTAGTGTCCCCTGCTTCTGTAACACCTAACATGGCTGTCTTCACCCTAGATCTTAGAGCTTGGGGGATATTTAAGGGGAATGGTTGAACAGGGGCTGCAAAATGAATGCTAAATCTCCCTGAATCTGAAACTTACTGGACAAGAACTGCCTGAAGCCTTAATAGCTTTCAGCCTGTAGGATTTGGGGCAAGAACTGGTTCCTGCTGAGGAAACAGGGATCATCCTTCCATGTTACTGTCAGAGAGCTGGTACTCGTGGGATACAGGGGAGGTGGACAGGCTACCTGGAGGGGCTGTGGCCAAGTCCCAGGCCAAGCCAATTCCTTTGTCTGCTTGGCTGTAGCTGTGTGAGAGGGCTCCCAGTGCCACCTTGTCTTTGGAAGTGAGTGGGGCCCTCTGTTCTGAGGGGAATATTTCACCACACGAGGCTTTGCAGCAAAGGCCAATGGCCTAATTGTTCTGCGGAAGCAGTTCTGAGCACTGGTAGATTCTGAACGTGGTCACAAAATCATTCCCTGGGTCATGCTGCCCAGGAGTGACTGCCACAGCTGTCAGCAGCTTGTTCACAGTGCTGCCATCTGGTTTTGCCTCTCCTAGATCGATGCCAAGAAGGAGCAGTTAGCTGATGCCAGGAGAGAACTGAAAAGCGCCAAAGCTGATGCCAAGGTCCGGAGGGATGAGAAGTCTAAAAAGTAAGGCTGGTGTTACTAGGCTGTGCAATGCTCCCAGTGCTCTCAGCTCCAAATGGCTCCTTCACCCTGTATTCTGTTTCCCCAGCCTGTATCTGGGAAGACTTCCTCAGGCTTTCTGGTCCCCTCTTCATTCTGCGTATGAAGAAATGGCCTTTAAGTTGAGGACTGTAGGGTGGTTGCTAGCATTATTCTCCACTGTGTCTCTGAGCTGAGCAGCAGCCAGTGCTCAACCATGCCACTGCCCAGGGCCAAGCAGAGCCATGGATCCAGTGTGCAGCATTGCCAGCTTAATGGGGAGCCAGGAGTTACACAATTGCGTACGCACTTTCCTGGGTTCTGCTCTGCTCTGTTGGAAGCCCACGGTGCAGACGATGTACTCTGTGTGGGCTCTGCAGAATAGCCATGGGGTGCTGAGTTAAGGGAGCTCTGAAAGCAGAATCACAGCATGACTATTACAGAGGGATAAATGAGCTGGTTTTAAAGTGGGTGTAGCATTGGTACAGTTCAGGCTGTTGCTTCCAACCCTTAAAAACAAAACTGCTGCTTAAGATTTCTGCTCTGCCTCTTTGAAAATGTCAATTCTTAATTGCATGTGCTGAGTGTTTTGTGTCACCATCTGTGCTGATGCAGCTGCCCTTTGTGGCTGGTGGCATTGCTTACCTTGAGCAGAGTCCCTTTGGGTTCCCACAGTGCTGCCATCTCATGCCTAGCCAGGCATTAGGAATTCAATGCTTTGATTCTTTCCTACCCCAGGACAGTGGAGAGCAAGAAGAAAGCAGTGCAGAGGATTGAGGAGCAACTGATGAAGCTGGAGGTTCAGGCTACAGATAGGGAGGAGAACAAGCAGATCGCTTTGGGCACCTCCAAACTCAACTATCTGGATCCCAGGATCTCCGTTGCTTGGTAAGCATCTGCCTGGGGTCTGCTGGGAGGAACCGCTCCTTCCTCTGTGTCTTGTCCGCTAGTTAGCAGACAAGGGCTGTGGCTGAGAGCAGTGCCTCTGTGCTGCCTGCGATGACTCTCTGTGGCCTTCCCTTATATCTTCAAATAGTTTCAGGAAAGTTACAAAAGTCTCTTGAGGCAAGCGTAACATGCCAGACAAAGCCAGCGCTGCGCTGGAAGGTGATGGGTCAGAGAACCTGCAGGGTCGAATGCTGGGTGGCATGTTCAAGGCCAGGTTGAGTGGGGCTTTGGGCAGCCTGGTCTAGTGGAGGGTGTCCCTGCCCATGGCAGGGGGGTTGGAACTACGTGAGCTTTACGGTCCCTTCCAGCCCAAACGGTTCTGAGAGTCTGTGATTTTAGGTCTTGTAATGGAGTAGAGCTGGGAAGGTGCTGGGGCAGAGCAGGGCAAGGGGTTTGGGTGCCTGTGCTGTGTTGACTCTAACAGCATATCCTCTTCTGCAGGTGTAAGAAGTGGGGAATTCCTATAGAGAAGATTTACAACAAAACCCAACGAGAGAAATTTGCCTGGGCTATCGACATGGCAGAGGAAGACTATGAGTTTTAACCTGTTTTTAATGAGCTGAATTTTACGGGAAAAAAAGGGGGAGTAGCCTGGTTTTTAGGGAGATTGATAAACTGTGAGCCTTACTTGTCCTTGGATGCTGGGGAAGGGGGAGGAAAGGGGCAAGTGAGCATCAGATAAAACAGCCAACATCTTGCAGAAAGCATAACCTGGAAATATCCTAAAGGAGCTGAGCCAGTTGTCCTATGGACAACTTATTTAAAAATGTTTCAGAGATCCAAATTCTAGCTGTCTGGTTTGTGTGGTTTTTCTCTTGAGGCAGGGCAAGTGGATGGGGGATTTGTCAACCTTCCGCCAGGCAAATTCACCATCACACTGAGAGCGTGGGAATCTTTAGCTACTGTATACAAAATCCAATTATATTGGTGCGTTTTTACAGTTAGGGTTTTGCAATAACTTCTATATTTTAATAGAAAATGGACTCCTTAACCCCTGCCCTTCCCCTCCCCCTCCTGCCCCATTTCAGAATTTAACAAATAAACAAAATTTAAGAAACCCAACGCACCTGTTACAGCTGTCACTATAGTCATGGAAATACCCAAATCTTTTTTTTAATTTGTCACTTGAAACAGTCGTGGCATTGGAACATGAATTACAAATATCCACCCCATTTGTTCAGAGCAAAGCGTGATGGGAAATCGGCCTCCTGACTTGAGTGTTCCTTTTTTAAATGTGAATTTTTATTTCTTTTAATTATTTTAAAATATTTAAACAGGGTTTTTTTTTTTCTTCTTGATCTTAAAGATCGTGTAGATTTGGGGAGCGGGTGGAGGGAGGGGACCGTGTGATGGGGAGATGCGTGTGGAATTTGAGAACAAGTGAAATTGGCAACAAATGACATTCCCGTCACCTTTTGTTCTGAACACGCTCTGTACACTTCAAGAATTATCTACTTTTTAGGTTTGTCAGACTGTTTTACCTTTTCCCCCCCTTTTTTTCTAAGCCCCACTCCCCTCTTTTACTTGAAAGATTTTATTGTGTAAAAAGAAGTTTCACAGGTCAATAAATTTCGAGGGAAATGAGCATCGGTCCAAAAAGGAAAATAATCAAGATTTTAGGGCTTTTATTTTTTCTTTTGTAATTGTGTAAAAAAATTTTAAAAAATTAAAAAGCAGAATTTTAATGTGAAACCTTTTTTTGCTATAATCATTAGTTTTAGAGGCATTGTTAGCGTAGTGTGTGTGCGAAGACCATTTCCTGCAGCCTTTCCTCAACAAGTATCTTCTATTTTTATCATGAATTCCCTTTTAATCAACTGTAGGTTATTTAAAATAAATTCCTACAACTTAACTGAGTGTTGGCGTCTGTGTGTTCTTTCACCTCGGGCCAACAGGGCTGCACAGAGGATGTTGAGTCCGTGGCGAGGGCCAGCTGGGGTTGCCCTTATGTTTTGAGTAACTGTTGTTGCTGCTCTCTTGTGTTGAGTCGTGGTGGCCCTGTGATCTGGTAGGTTGGTATGGTCATGTAGCCAGACCTTCAATGGGTGGAGTTGGTCTTACAGCATCAGTGTGGTGTGTTTTGGAGCCCTGGTTACAGGGGGCACGGAGAAACGACCAGGCTGTCCTGGCAGCCTGTCATACTGCTGCTTGCTCGTGAGCTGCCCAGTCCCAGTTCCCAACCTCAGCAGGAATTGCCTGAAGGTATTTTGTTCCCTTTTGATAAGCCTCCTGGTCCCTGTTGGAGCCCTGTCTGAGTGCAGCCTGCACAGCGAGCCTGGGAGCCTGCCCTCACCCTGAGGAGCGGCTGCAGATGGCGGGTAAAGATCCTTTCTGGGATTCAAACATGGGGAGTGTGGCTTCGCAGTTGTATTTCAAAGTGTCCTTAGAAGTGGAGGCTGTTGCTTTTAGTGGAATGGGAAGGAAGTAACCTGAGGTAGCAGGAACCAGGGCGCAGCTAGGCTGAGCTCTGGCGGGGAGAAGGGGTGGGATGGTGCTTGTTTGGGCTCGAGTGACCCCTGTGGCAAGGTGGTTTGCAGCTCATGTTCCTTTGAGGAGGCTGCATTTGTGGAGAGCGAGGACGTCCTGCAGCTGAGTGCACCAGGAAGCATGGAGAAGGGCACTGTGTTTGGATTTCCCAAAAGCAGGTTAATAGCAGCCCAGTGCTGGAGCTGGTGCAGCAAGGGTGGCTGTGGAGAGAGGAGCTGGGGTTGAAGCAGGGCTGCTGGAGCTGTGGGTTCTTGGGGGCTGAGGGTGCTGCAGGGAAGCGGGGCTGCTCTTGGGTGCCCAAGCACTGCTCAGAGCAAGGAGCTGGAGGGTGGGGGGCTGAGGGCAGGGGCTGGTCCCCCCTGTGCTGTACGAGCTTGGGATCCTTGGCTCCTGCTGAGAGACGATGGACCCCCAGGAGCTGGCAATGCCCGGTGCTGGCAGAGGGGAGTCCTGTGTTCTTCCCAGCCAGGAAGGATGGGGCCTGTCACTGCCTTGCTCAGATCCTTCCTGCTTTACCCCTACCTGTCCAGTGGTCACCGTGTGTTTCCATCCAAGCGCACCTCGGCATTGGTTTGCTTTGCTTTCCACCGGCTGTCTCCTCACCTGATCCTGGGAAAATCCCTGCCCGGTGCAGCAGAGAGCAAGAGCAGCAGGACGCGGTGAGACTCGAGCTGCTCTTCCCAGTGTGGGTTCTCTGCTGCCTTTTATTAGCCCACGGCCCTCCGCAGGGAGGAGGATGGTGTTGAGAGCAGCACCCTTTCCTTCCCCTCATGGCTGGGAAGGGCAGGAGGCTGATGGATGCTTCCATCTCCCTGGCACTGGAGAACAGCCCAGGCCCAGTGTCCGTGGGGAGCCTGGAGCAGACACGGGCTCTTCCATGAGCATCTCCCAGGCACCCTGATGCCGGGGCAGCACTTGCTGGGCTCCCAAACTCCACAGGGGTGGCTCAGCCACAGGAGCAGCAGCTTCTCAGCAGCCAGCCCCGAGCAGGGCTTCCTGCTCCCTGCCACGACATTTTCAGGTGCTTTGTTGTGGCTTCAAAACCTCGCAGTTTGGCAGGAGTTCCCGTTTACTCTCTGGGGCCTTTCCAAGATGCAGTGAAGAAAATGCCAGCAGAGAGGGAAAAGGGGTTCATTGTGCTCCCAACCTGCCTGTGCCTGGAACAATGCAGCCTGTAAAAATATCCTTTCTATTTATACAGCCCTCCCTCCCTGCCTTCAGACCTGGCCGAATTGAATTCCCATACCCTACGCCGCTGAGCAGGGAAATGTGCTTCTCCCCCTGCCCTGTTGAACGCGGCAGGGAGGGATGTGCTCCCGCAGACGGGGGATCCCCCACCCCGGCATCGCTGCCAGCAGATCTGCCTTCCCCCCCCCAGGTGTGGTGGGGTGCCCCTGGCCAGGCTGGGGGTCCTGCCTCTTGGGCCTTTGACCTGTTAGACCCCCAGGGGTTGTCCAGTGGAGATGCTGTTCCATGTGAAGGAACCTGGAGGTGCGAGGCGGGGCTGATGTCCTGGGCTGGAGTGTGCTGCGTCTCTCCCTGTGCTGGTGCAAGACCAGCCCTTGAAGAGGCGCTGGGCTCGCTCTGAGCACCGGGAGGCACGGCTGCTCCCTTGCCAGCTCTGTCCCAGGCAGGGAGCTGAGGAGGATTTAATCTGTACTTTTGCCAGTGGCACAGCAGGGTCAGGACCACTTTAAATAGAGAATTCCCGGATCCCGTTGACTCACTGTGCAAACAGAAATGGCCATGACATGCCATATCCCGTTTTGCATCCCACCACTGCAGTGCCTGGTCCTTGCCTTTCCCGGTGCCACCACCCCGGTATGGCTTTCCTGCCCTGCAACAGGGTTTGTGTTTGGCAGTGAGGGAAACTGAGGCAGCAGTGATGTGACCAGTGGAGGGAGCGAAATAGAGGTTGAAACTGGCTCTTGTCTGTTTTGAGTGCACAGACAGGGCCCGACGGCCAAGGGGAGGCTGCAAACGCCTGCTGGATGCACCCCCATCCCCCTTGAAGTCGTACAGGATTCAAGGGTTAGAAATTGAAACCAGCTGAATTTAGGATATAGAAGAAGCCTGTGCTCCCCTGGGAACATCAGGGAGCAAGGAGAGGGAACCTGGAGCTGCAACGGGTTTCCCGTCCGGTGCCCATTTGTAATCCAGAGGGATCTTGCAAAGCCTGGATGGGGCAGGAGGATGCCGGGGGCGGGGGGGGGGGGGGGGCAGCCCTGGCTGCGGGCACGGCTTCACCCCAGCTCCTTGGTGAGCACGCCACACACGCGGCAGGCTCCGTGCCAGCATCCGCAGCAGCTCTGCAGCCCCGGGCAGGTCTGCTTTCCATCCCCGGCAAAAAACCGCCTCGTGCTGCTCTGTGTTCTGCTACCACCACCCCAGGGCGCGAGGTAGCTTGGCACCACTGTCCCTGCGGGTTTTCCAGATCCCACTCGCCACAGGGCTGGGGGAAGCTCTTCCCAATGGTGATTTTTTCCAGCCCATGGGCTGGGTTCTCATTTACCCACCCCAGGTAGTGCAGAACAAACAGGAACAAATAAATAACCTGGAGTGGTGCATCTCTCCTAGGAACAGATGCTGAGTGCCACTCTGTCGGGTGAGGTTTGGGCACCTCCTCTCCATGCGCAGTCCCTGGGGTGGGAGAGGGACGTGTCCATTCCCAGACGCTGGTGTCAGAGGGATGCTGGGCTGCAGAGACCCCCAGAGAGTGGCCTCAGGGTTTTGTTTTCCTGTGTTTTGCTCCGCAGCCCTTGAGCAAGGCTGGGGGCTGTCCTTAAGCCGGAGATCACCTGGCTGTTAGCCTGCTGCCTGCTCCTGGGCAGAGGATGCAGCTGCTCCATGAATCCTGCAAGATGGGGGGGTGGCACCCACACTTTGGGGCTGTGGGGGGGGCCCGCAGGTGCTGAGGCAGCACAGAGGGGAAAACCCCTTCTCCCAGAGGCGTTTGCAAGGGGAGACTTGCAGAGCCCACCCCTCCGCTGCTGCATGATGAACATGATCCAGGGAATTTCTTCAAAAGTCAAATTGTCTGACCCACTGCGGACCAAAGCCCGGGCAGGGTAGAGTGGGACAGGATAACAGGAATATAATGGAAGTTTCTGCTGCCCTGAGGGGCTGGGGGTGATTCCCCGCAGTCTGGCTGGTGCAGGAGCCAGGACCACAAAACAAGGCTGGCAGGCAGCAGACAGACAAAAGCGGCTTCGCATGCTGTCACATTAAACTGTGAAATTCCTCAGCGTGCAGCATTGTGGGCATGGAGAGTTAATGCAAGGCTAAAACGTGATCAAACTCAGAGAAGAAAAAATACCCATCACAAGCCACTGCCTCCATGTCCTGGCCACCAGGGTTGGGGAGAGGCCGTGATGGGTGCGCTCTGTCAGCGTGAACAGGCAGCGTTTGGGAGTGAGGGAGTTACCTTTTCTGGTTCTCCGATGGCCACGCTCCCCTCGCAGGTTTTGCCCTCAAAAACAAGGGTGTGCCCATAATGCTCAGCTATTTTAAGACCACCAGGAGCCGGCTGCTTCCTGCCGGTCCCGAGCGAGCCCGTTACACAAGCAAGGAGCGGCTTCCCCGGGAGCAGGGCAGAGGGTCCCGCACCCACGGCTCACCTGGCCACCTCGGGGCTCCCACCAGCAGGTTCCCAGCAGCTCTGCCTTAGCTGAGCAGCTCCTCAGGGTCCTGTCACCCCTTACGGTGCTGTCACACACCGGTCATTTTTGTAAGGGCAGGTTTAGGTTCTTATCTCAGTGCGTTTGTCCTTCCCTTTTTTAATGCTCAGACCTTGGGTAGGACCCTAAACAACCGGGAACCTCGTAGGGCTGCTTGTGTGTGAAGGCGAGTGGAGCAGTGAGACAGGGGGAGCTGCTTGCATTTGGGGGTGCAGTCGGTGGTGGGTGCCTCACTTAGCAAACGATTCCCCTTCCAGACCCGCCCCTGAGCTGGAGGGTGAGATAAGGGCTGCTCGGCCACGTGCTGCCTCGCCATGGGCCTGCAAACTCACATGCATACGTGTGTCTGTGTATATTGCACCCATACACATATATACATATATCTATATGTTTATATATAGGGGTACACGCCCTCCAACCCCTCCGTGTGGGAAATCCCTGCCTGTGCTGCTCTCCTGCAGCAGGGCCGTGCTCGCCCTTGGGCAGGCATCGCCTGTCGGGGTGGGGAGATGTACCCGCCGCCGCACCTCAGTGTTTGCACCGGCCCTGGGACACGGTCCCCAGCGCAGGGCAGCCTGAGCACACAGCCTGCCCTGGGGTGCCCTGATGGGGAGGAGGGCACGGGGAGGAAGGCCAGCAGGGCTGAAAGGGAAATCGCAGGCTTTAACCACATGAATGGAGTAAACCGCCCTGAAACGCTTCCCAATCCAAACGCTTATCCCCTCGCTAACCCTGCTTTTGTGTGGTCTCCTGCCAGGGCTGGAGCGGGACTGGAGAGCCTCCTGCGAGCCCTGGCTCCCCACACGTCCCCCCGGGGACAGGATGCCGCTGGCTGCCCTGCAAACCCCATCTCGCTTGCCCTGCTGGTGCAGGTCCGGCCGTGATTTACAGGGAGGAAGCTGCGGCAGCCACAGGCCCGGCTCCGGTGAGGAGCCATGCGGCGTGCCAACGGCAGCCAGACAGAGGGGACTGTCCCCAGGAAAAGCCACCCCGCTTGGCCTGTCCCAGCGCAGCAGAGCTGGGGATGTCCCCAGGAGGGCAGGGAGAGGAGAGCGGCTCCCAGGGGCAGCTGCTGACCTGGGCCGTGTCCTGCTCACGTCTGTGTCCCTCCGTGCGCCCGCTGGCCCTGCACAGCCCCCGCGGTGCACGCCAGGGGTGGCTGGGGCAGTGGCAGGAGGCTTGGGGGGCTGAGCCCCACGCACCGGGGTGATGGCCCGTGGGATGCAGCGCTGGGGGATGCGGCACCTCCGGGACCCCGCACGTGCCGTGCCGTGGGGTGCGTTGCACGCCCAGGACCCCACGCAAACTGTGCTGTGGGGTGCCAGGGCGCCGTGGTATCCCGTGCTGTGGGGTGGGTGACATACCGGGGACCGACACGTGCCGTGCCTGTGGGGTGCAGGGCACCCCCGGTACCGCGGGCGTGCTGTGGGGTACGTAGCACCGGGACCCCACGCGAGCAGCGGGATGCACGCCGCACACACACCCCCGCGCGAGGGCTGCGCTCCGCCCCCCACCCCCCCACGCGTGTCACACCGCGGGGGCGCGCCCTGGCACCCGGAGACCCCACGTTCCCCAGAGCTCCCCGTGGACCCCACGCGGGCCCCAGCCGCGCGGAGGCGGCGTATCCCGTGCCCGTCCCCCCGCGAGGGGCCGCGCTCCGCCCCGCGCCGCCGCCCCTTTCCCTCCCCTCCCTTTCCCTTCCCTTCCCTCCTCCTTCCTCGCTCCTCCTCCTCCTCCTCCCGCAGCCGGCGGGCATGGGGCGCGGCGGGCGGTGCTGAGCGCGGCGGTGGCGGCAGCGGCGGCGGCGGCGCTCCGGGCGCTCCCGCTCCCCTTTGTTCGCGGCGCTGATGGCGGCCGGGCCGGGCAGCGGCCCCGGGGCGCCCAGCGAGGCGGAGGCAGCGCACCTCTGCCGCAGCCTGGAGGTGGGCACCGTCATGACCCTCTTTTACTCCAAAAAGTCACAGCGACCCGAACGGAAAACTTTCCAGGTGAAGCTGGAAACGCGGCAGGTCACCTGGAGCCGCGGCTCCGAGAAGATCGAGGGAGCCGGTGAGTGCGGGCGGGGAAGGGCTGGGGAAGCCGGGCGGGAGGGGGAGGAAAAGGGCTCCGGATCCCTCGGGGCGATGGGTGCGGGGCGGCCCCGGTCGGAGCCGTCCCGGGGAGCCGCCGTTGCCCGGTTCGGAGAGCGGCGAGAGGCTCGGTGGGAAGAAGAAAGGGGGGGGTGTGTGTGTGGGGGGGGATAAAATAAAATAAACCCCAGCGTCTCTGTGTCCGGCATCTCCCCGCGCAGCAGCTCGGGGTGGCGGAGGAGGTGTCCGGTGTCCCGGCCCGGGGCCGGCTCCGGCCGCACGGTAACGGGCTGCTGCGGGGGATGCGCGGGCCGGGTACCGCCATGGCCGCCCCCGGCGCCGCCTCCCGACCTTCTGCATCCCTCTTCGGCATCAAACTTCCCCTGGGATAAAGTGGGCGCCTCTTCCCGGGTGGCACCTTGGCTAACAGCACCCAAAAGCCGTAAGGAGCCTCAAAAGGAGGCAGGATTAGTTTGAGCTCTTTTGGGGTTGTGTCTCAGAGCAACAGATGAGATGAAATGGAAAGGGCAAAAAGCAGAAAAAAAACCCAACCCAAAATATTGTAACGTAGTTCCCTCCTCTTGCCTTCTCCCCTTTGTGCCTCTGCCCAAGGACGATGGCACGGGATCAGGTGGAGCACGGTCAGCGTAGGGTCCCGCATGCTCTGTCTGCAGTGGTGGGTGCAGTTACGGGCAGAGCGTCCCGCTGGCTTCGGCTTCCCGCACATGATGTGGACCTTTAGCACGAGGCGGGCAGGGGAAAAGATTCGTAAGAAATGCGAATGTAAAACCACAAAAATGGGTGGGAAGGGGGAGAGAACAAGGAGGCCCCGCACTGGGAAACTTTTAACCTCGGCGTTGGTTTCCTAGGTTACTGCTGTTTCTCTTAAATTACCTTTCCCGCCCCCCACGCACACCAGTGTGAGGACAGTGTCTCTGTTCGATGCTGGAGGTGAGGAAGAGGGGACGCGCACCAAGGCGATGTGACGTAAGTCCTGGCGCTGGCCTTGGCGTGGCGGCGCGTTAGCACCGACCTTCCTTCGCTGAGGGATGCGACAGGGGCGCAGCGAAGCCGTGGAGGGGTTGTCGTCTCTCCCGGCAAGTGCTGTTGGCCCAGGGTGGAAAGGTTGGATGGTTTCAGTATCGCGAAAGAGCTCAGGTCAAGAAAGGCGGTGGAGATGAGGGTCATGTCTCTGTGGCAGGATGACAAAACGCTGGTGCTTCCAGTTCGGGGTTTTGCTTTGCCTCAAGCACCTCGGAGTCCTCTAGCTTCTGCCCAGCGGTGTCTCCAGGCAGATCTGGAGGGAGCCTTGGGCTCCGTTAGCATCACCGGGATGCGAAGCTCCCCCGTACCTTTCCCAAAGTGGCCTCTGGGAGCTCTGAGGCAGTGGGAGAGGGAGGAGAGCGCAGCCCTGGGTTTAAGCTGTCCTTAAACTAAGGCAAAGCACCCGTTTGTTTTGCTGGAGAGGCACTGGTTTCTGGCTGTGTCTGCAGACCACGTGGGCCCATGGTGGGACAGAGGTCCCCACTCATGTCGACGTGGGCAATTGTTCCTGTGGGCAGAACTAAGCACCTGCTGCCGTCCCTACAAGGGACCTTAACTTCAGGGAAATTCAGAGAACTTTAACTTCTGTACCAACACTGGGGTGGTAACAATGATGATCATGTTGTGGCTGCGAGAACTTCTTGTGCCGTGCAGACAGCCAAGAGCAGATCAGTAAAAGCAGAGAGCGTGTCCCAGGGACTGAGATGATCAAATTAAAAAAATAATAAAATCCACAGGTTTCTAGTGAAAGAAAAGCAAGAGTTGGAGAACGCAGGACAGCTAGTTCCCCTGCGTTCCTTTAAATATCACGGTGGAAGGTTACTTGGGGCTCCTCCGCTGTGCTGCAGGGGAGTTGGCCGGCTGGTGGCCGTGGGCTCTGGGTTCCCCGGCACGTTCCTCCCAACGCGCACGATGTTCCCACGGTGTGTGTGACCCTCCTGAGAGGCAAGATGGGCCATGCTGGAGAGAGAGGACGTCAGCCTGAAGAGCTGCTGTTTCTTCAGCCCCATCTCTCTGATGCCAGATGCTTTCCCCATGGCCTCTTCTCTGCAGCCCAGCATCTCACCCTGTCCTCAGTCCCCTCCTCTGGTGTCACCCAGCACCCATCCTCTCGCCTCTCTTCCTTCACAGGGCTGAGAAGTAGAGCTTTGCTTTAACACTTCCTGCACAGAAGCATGGGAGCTCCAGGTGGAAATATCGGCTTGCGTACACAAATAGTGACTGTATCTAGGCAGGTGAGGCAAAGCCACGCGATCGATGGCCAGCAATACAAGGTTGTTGGCCAACTTTCCCATTTTTATCCGGATGCCCTTTCTGAGTGGAAAAAGGATGCCTGGGAAAACCCAGGTGTGTGACAGCTCCACATGGCAAATACACGGATGTATTCCCCTCTTGGCTCACACCCCCCTGGAAGACCACCCTTTACTGGCACGGTGTTCGCATGGCCATGGTGGGAACCAGAGGGGGAAGTGATCTGGAGTCAAACTAATCCCTTCCAGTGGAAGGTAGCTTTCACCACGAGCAATGGCTGACCCAGTTCTCCCCGTGAAGGCAGGCCATGCCAGACTGGGAGCAGGAGGTTGGGGCTGGCAGGAAGATTGGGGTTTGTTTTTTGTTGCGGTGCTGGTTTGGTCATGAGTGGTGGAGAGCAGCCAGCTGTCAGGAGGTGAGATGTTCCTTCACATGGAACAGTGTCTCCGCTGGACAATGCCTGGGGGTCTACAGGTCAAAGGCTGCTCTGTTCATGGGTCACAAGAACATTCAATGAATGTTCTTGTGTTTCTTGAGATACGGAGACCAAAAAGGAGCTTCAGCCTCCCCTGGACACAAGTTAGTTGTCTAAATAGGAATGATCCTGGGTTTTTAACCATTTCAGAACAGGTGAGTATCCTCAGTATGTCACATACAGAGGTCTTGAACTCAGGGCATGTCTGTGTAGATGTCCGTGCCTTGGAGAGGTATCTGTGTCCATGAATACCCCAGCATGGAGGATCTGTGCTCCTTTATCTGGACTTGGTGGGTTTTGCAGAAACAAGATGTGTATTTGTCCCAAGGAAGGGTGGGCAGTGCTGGGGGACCTGGCTCCGTTACTGACCCCGTTGAGAAGAGCACAGCTCTGGTGGCTGCAGCTCGGGAAACCTCCTGCTGTGTGGTGGGCAGTGCTCGAGGCGACAGAGGGTCAGTCGGCTCATCTCCAGGTGGCCTCAGGTACGCGGGCTAAAGTTGCGGCATGCCGCGAGGAGAGGGCTTCTGGGCACAGTCACAGTCATCGTTCCTTGGTGTGGTGCTGCTCATTTCAGAGCTTCGACATCACTGTGGGTGGTGATGTGGAGCTGCTGTCTCCCCAGGATCTGTGGGTGCTTGTCTGAACTCTGGGTGGTTGCATTAGTCAGGCAGTTGTTTGCCTTCACGAAGAGCTGCGTTTTGGTGGTGCTTGGCTTTCTGGTACATGCTGACCTGGAGCTTACAGGGGAGCAGAGCCTGAGCAGGCTTCAGGTGACCCCACCGCTGGAGAGGAGCGTGCCTGGAGGAAGGTCCAGGGAAACCCCATCCTCCGTGCCTTTGATGCCTCACCGGTGGAGCGTTGTTGGTCTGACAGCTTCTCCCTGACCGAATGTGTCAGGGCCGCCAGCCCTGCTGGCCACGCTGCTTGTGCTGGAAAGTGATGGGACATCTTTTATTTCAAGTTGCTCACTGATGTGAGCAGGATCTGAGCTGGCCTCTGGAAGGACCTTTTGGCACGTAATGACAAAGCACTTAGGGTTGAACAGCATCCCTTATCAGCGGTGAGATTGAACCGGAGGGATGCTGACGGGGGAGCACCTTGTGTTTGATGGGGTGGGTGGCATCACCGCACGTGCTATAGATGTGCAGGCAACCAGCCAGCCTTGTTGGCCACCGTCGGACTGCCCAGCCTTGCCTTCCTCCTGCCCGCGAGCCGGGAGGTGTTGGGGCTGTGGTAGGTTGGTGCCGAGAGGAGAGGGGAGCTCTTGCTGGTGTGACAGCCCTCTTCTTCGTCCCCTTGCTTTGTCACCCTTGCGTAGCGCTTTGTGAGCGTGGCATAAAGAGTGACCTTGTGTGTTAATTGTCCGTGTGTGTCCCCCCGTGTGTGTCCGTGTGTGTGTGTGTGTCTGTGTGTGTGTGTGTGTGTGTCCCGAGCAGCTCTGACTCAGCAGCGGGCACAGCAGGGGCTCCAGCCAGCTGGGCTCCCAGATGAAGAACCTCTTCTGTTGGAAAGGACCCATCTCCTGCTCTTCATTAAGCTCTTCAGCTCGCTCCACAGCGCCGCGGCTCTCAATGAGCAGAATCAGGGGAGGAGGGGGCAAACCTGTGTGTGCGGGAAGCCTCTGGTTTGAAAAGCGGTCATCTCCTTCCCCTGTACTTTTTCAAAATTGAAACTGTGTGAAAAGCAATCCTGGGTTGTGCAAAAAAAAAAGTTTTTTGGGTTGATTTCTTCCCCCCCGCCCCCCCCCCAATTAATATTTGTTTTTATCCAAAAGGGTTTCAGCCAGCTCTAATTGCCAATGCATTGCTTTCTTGCTAATCAACTCTGCAGAGGGCCTGGCTGTTACGGTGGGAAGAGCTCTAATAATTTTCTATTCTTTTTGTTAATCACCCAAAGCAAAGTCGAGCTAATCCCTCGAGTCAGTTGTCTTTTACGTATTTTTTTTTTAAACTTCCTGTGTTACGTAATTCTTTTTTTAATATAAAAGGGTCTTGCATTCATAACTTCACATGCTGGGGGGTTACAGGCCAGCTTCTAATTGATCTGTTTGCCTTGAAACGCGCCAGAAAATTCAGAGAGTTTGCTCAGAGAGCGAGCTGAAAATTTGGAGCAGATGTTTGTTTTATAGGGGAGAGAGAGGGGGGAAAGAAAGAAAAAAAACCACCTCGAAAAAACCGTGGTTGCATTCTTGCTTTCAGTGAAATGAACTCAAGTCCTGTGGAGGTGGAGAAAAGTCGTCGCTTGTGTAAAAGAAAAGGCAGGAACTGTAAAATGTTACTACAAAGTGACTCTGAAGGGTGGCTCATACTCGCCTCATTCTTTCCAGCTACCTGCTTCTTTCATTAGTCCACCGAGGCACAACTTTTTTTTAATTTAATTTTATTTTTTTGAAGCCATCTGAATAAGCTGAGGGGCTTGGAGCTCTTGAGCAGCGAGCAAGCCAGGAATGGCTTTCAGGGATAAACAAACTGCAGAGTCAGATCCTCCGCACCGGCGGGTCCCCCTCCTGCTCCGCCACCCCACGGCCGCAGGATGCAGGTGCCTCGAGCAGGGGGGGTGCAGAAATTGCTGCTGTGGGAAGGTGAGAGCATGGCTTGTCACCGTTGTGATGGTTAAAGCTTCCCCTGCTGAAGCTCTGCCGTGGGAGTTTTTTGGGGGAAGGGGGTTTTTGTGTCGTTACCCGTCCCCTTCTAGCTAGGATATTTGTGTTAAACTGGGGAAAGCAAACAAGCTCCACCTCCAGACTGAAACATCCTCTTTACCTTGCTTTACGTCCCTTTGTCATCTCCTTTCCCTTCTCGGTAGTGTCTTCCAGGAGGAACAGGTTAGAAGACCCCTGCTCACGCAGTAGGAAGACACGTCACAAATTGCCTCCTCCCTTGGCATCTCAAAAGCTTCTCTGCAACCGTGAGAGCAGCTAGAGGTTAATGGGCTGGGAGACCTGTGCTCCGCGGTGGTACCTGCACCCACGTTGCCCATCCATCAGGTTCCTTCGTTTGCCAGTCAGCCACGTGGAAGATACTGCCTTATGGGTTTTAAGCCCGCTAATTAAAACATGCTGGAGAGGTTTTGCGTAGTTTCAGACCGATTACTTCTCACCGATGCCGAGGGCCTGAGCGCTCCAGGTTTTTCAGGGCAGAAGCGGTGCAGCTTGGCTTTCTCCCTGCCTGCAGGCAGCCGTGTTGGCTGGACACCATGTGTGGTGCGAGGAGCATCTGAGTAAGCTGCATCCGAACATCTGGCTTTGCAGAGGAGCACCTCGCGTGCTCGGTGCCGTCACCTCCTGTCTCCGGGGGCAGTTTTGTCCTGGGATTTCGTACAGGATTTTTAACGAGCCCCATCTCTGAGCTGAGCCAGCAGTCATTAAATCCAATTTGTGATCTTTCTGCTGCTCTTTGTTTTAGCTCCCTTGCCCGCGCAGCGGGGGTAGTCATTCTTATCGAGGAAGCGTTTGCTTAGCTCCGTTATCTAATCACAGTGGTGTGCATTGCAAACACCCGAAGACACGCTGGCTGTTAGTGATGCCCATCGCCTGTCCCTGCGCCAGCAGGCGTGTGACCTTCTGCATATCTCGCAGATTGCAGTTGGAGGAGAAGAGCCTTGCCTGCAGTCTCAGCAGGAGTCTGGGGGGCAGTCGGTGCTAAAGTCCCCGTCCCTGAGCAGTGCTAAGGTCCCCGTCCCCAGGCGTTGCGTGCGGTAGAACAGGCTTGACCACCAAGTTGCCCCAGGGATGCAGCCTTCGTTTCATTTTTGTGATCCTGGGAGCTCAGGCACTGCTCTTGGGCTGGGACCTTCCCCTCCAGAGAGCGCTGGGACTGTTGTGTCCCTTGGGAAGTGACCCAAGCGACGCCGCTGCACCGTGATGGGCAGACTGGCTGGGATGTAAAACTTGCCGACGCTTGGGATGGAGCAGGGCTGTGCTGCTGGTGGGCTGTAGCTTGTTAGATGAAGGGGTCAACAGCGATGGTCTCTGCTTAATGGCAGGTCAACCAAAAGCTGGGCTGGTGGTTTGGGTTCGGAGGTGTGTGACTGCTGCTCGGAGCCGGGTGGCCTGGCTGGGGCTGCAGCAAGCCCCTTGTGCTGCGTCCCCCTTCCCGAACAGTCGCAGGGTTGGTAGGACCTGGTGTAAAGCGCACGGTGAAGGAGGGCTGCGGGGAGTCCAGGAAGAGCTCGCAGCATGTGGTGAGGAGGTGTGGGGCTTCGATCACAAAACCCCTGTGCAGCTCTGAGTTTAAACCATCAGCTGAACTTTGTTAATACAATAAAAGGAAATGTCTGAAGTCAGTGGAGAAGACTTTTTTTTCTTTTCTAGTGTGATCTGAGGTTTAAGGGCAGTAGAAATCAGAAATAAGTGGGGCTTAAACTTCAAATTCCTTACAGTGCTTTTGAAAAGTTACCGCCCGCATCCTCCCTTCCTCCCCCTGGCCAAACAAGTTTGGAGAGCGGATGGTGGAAGATGATGCTGAAATAGAGCAACTGGAGGAATACTTATGTAGAGAAGGATAAACGAAGAAAGGTTTTTGTGTTCAACAGATACCTGCAGCTGTACGGAGAGAATGATTTGGCATCTGACAGCCAGGGGTGCTCACAGAAACCTGCGACCGTCCCGGCAAACGCGTACCTGTGAGGCTTGTTGGCTCACTTGGTCGCTGCCTTTGCTGCTGCTGGCTCTCTCCTGCCAGTATCGCGTATGAGATCGGTTTAATATCTAGCACATCCTCTGCGCAGTGACTGTATCCTGCCGTGCACGGGGGTGGGTGATCTCATGGCTTTTCCTCCGCTCCGACGTCCCTGCTCATCTGTTCCGCCGAGTGTGGTTTCTCTACCGAAGGTGTTACATCAGGCAGCGGCAGGAGGGTGTCTCCCAGGCCGGGGAGAGCCCTTGGGAGGGGGACACGGTGACAACGGCCGTTCCCAAAGGGACTCTGCAGTGCTGGAGAAGACTTTCCTTTGAAATGGTTTTAATCTTTAAGTTTAGAGGATTTTTATGTTGCGCAAAGAGCTGTTTTACATGGAAGGAGCTTTTTGACACTGATTCAGATGAGAAACTTCCTCATTTCTGAGAATTTTCTGCCTTTCTGAAGATCCCCAGCACTTGGAGCTGCAGGCAGGGCTGTCTGCTTCTGCCCGACGGCTGTGCCGGGCTCATCCCTCCTGCCCCAGATCCCCTTATCTCTGAGCACCTTGCTGCCTCTTGATATATCCCCGTCACGTGTCAAACACCTTGGTATATCAGGTGGCGGGAGGACGTGTGATTGCGGAGCACCCTGAGCACCCAAAAGGCCAAGGGCTGGTGTCTCCGGCAGAAGCTGGCAACTCGAGATCTGTAGAAGTCAGCAGAGCTTTACCACGCTGACAGCCCGTACTCGTGAAAGTCTCTGATTTTTCAAACTGCTTTTCAGCTCCGTCTCTGCTGCCTGTGTGGTCCGGTGGCCCTTCAGCTCGATTTGAGCTGGGGGTCCTGAATTGGGCTGGCTGGAGAGCTGTGGAAAACCTTCCAGAGTCTGGAACGGACCTCTCCCTTGCTTTCCTCTGCAGCACCGACCTTCTGTTGGCAAACACTTGTGATTCTGAGGTTTTGGTCAATCGTGACTTCTCGTGCTGTCAATATGGTGCCCCAGCGCACGCCTGGGGGCCTGCAGGCAGGCAAACCCACGTTGTTGTTTTAAAATTGTCACGGCGAAGGCGGTGGTCCAGCACGTGAGCTTCTATGAACAGGATGCTTTGCTGAGCTGACTTTGCTGGCCTTGAGATGCAATGGCCAACAGCCACGGCAGAAGGGACAGGACCGTGCCTTACGGGTTTTCTCTCCTCAACCCATTACAAACGCATTTATTTTCTTTTTCTTGGAATGTGACTTTTTTTTCGTGCCTTGATGCACCCAGAGCTGTGCTGCCTCATGTTTGCAGCTCAGCTTCTCTGCTCACCCCCAGCCTTTACCCATACGGGGGTGCGTGCAGGGCTGCTGCCTTCCCGCCCACGGCCCTTGGGGAGCATCCCGTGGAGTAAATTGTCCTCAGGGACTGAGGTCGCCTCGGGTTGCATTTTCCCTCTTAGCTTCAAATCCCACCACCCAGGAGCCGGATGCGCAGTCACCGTGCTGCAGTCTGTCCCGCTGCGCTGCCGGGGTCGTGGTGCCTGGAAGGACGGACGGGTGCAGGAAGGCTACTGCAGTGTCGGTGGCACGCAGCGATGCTGTGGCTGCCCTGCTGCCTCCTGACACCATGAGCTGCTCCGACACAGACGTGTCCTGCTCTCCATCTCTCTCTGCTGGAGCTCCCCCGATTCGCTCTGCGGTGTGCCTTGCTCCTCTCTTCCGGGGCTCGTGCTGTGCAGGGCTCCATCCTGCTCCATTTGAGCTTCTGTCTGCACCAGGGCCAGACCTGCCAGGGCTGGAAGTCGTTGTCACCAAGAGGGGATGTCAAGGAAGGCTGTCGAGCAGGTTGTGCCCTGCGGGGACGCTGGGTAGAGCAGCTGCTTGAGAGTCTTTTTCCTGTTTACTTGCTCCCAGAAGTGCCGGGTGATGTGGTGGTTAAAGGACATCCCTCCTGCATGTGTGGTGCGTCCTTCATCCCTCCTCCTCACCCTCTCTAAGGAGTGTCTCCGCACGTGCGGTCCCCAGCCTGTAAGCCGGGTCAGATAACCGGGGTGGCTGCGGGCAGGGGCTTGGCTGTGCTGGAGTACAGATGTCCAAGAGGACTTTAACCCCCTTCTCTGTAAATCTGCACCCCATAAATCTGCTTTCCAGCTGCTGGTGGGGTGGGGGCTGGCTCCGTTTGTTTGCGGAGCGTTCAGGCACTGCCTGACATGGTCCTTCTCGGCACGAGCGAAGGGCAAAGCTCTCGTGCTCCTGGGCTGCATCAGAGCAGAAGCAGATAGCCTGCTGCCGCGTCTCTCTGAGCTGCCGTGCTCGGGTACCTCTGCCAGTGCCTGTCCCACAGCCGTCGCTCATCCACCTCTGGTTCCTCTGGCCGGGACCCCAGGGAACTTTGCATACCCCCATCTCCTTCAAGCCTGCAGTTTTTGTCCTGCTAATCCTTGCCAACTCACAGCCCTCCTCAGCTTCAGAGGACCAAAAAGCTGTCCTGGGCCCCGGAGCAGACGATGAGCGGTGCCGGGCTCCCCGTCTTGCTGGGCAGCAGGGAGCTGGCTCTGCTGGGACACAGCTTGGCTCTATGTCCCAGCAAAGCAGCAGAAATTGTTTTTTCTTTTATTTCTTTTTTTTTTTTCCTTCTCTTCTTTTTTCTTCGGTGTCTCATATGTCATTTAATGCCTTGTGTCAGCCTGTTCTCAAGGTCTTGCTGGTGGTTGGAGTGTGGTCCCCATAATGCCCAGCAGCTCAGGCTCTGGGGCCTGTTATGAAAAGGCCTGGAGGTGAGGGCGTGACATTTTGGAGCATGACATTTTGGAGCATTGGCACATCAAGTTTGGTATGAACCATGGAGCAGGTTGGTGCGCAAGCAGGAGGTCTCCAGTTCTGGAGATCAAATAAATCCTGGGTGAGGTCACTGAGAAAAAAAACCAAACCCAAGTGGTGGAGGAGCCTGGTGTGAAGACCATCACCAAGAGCTCCTGCTTCTCCCACGTTAACTGAAGCTAATGTTTCCTGCTAGGGTGATGTGTGGCTCAGGTAGTATCTGCTCAGTGCCTGGAGATCTTCGGTTGGATGGTGCTGTAACAAGATGCCATTGACTGGTTATCAACCATACTCTTGCCTTGGCAGTGGAAGGTGAAGCCAGCACCATCAGTAGCCCCATTGTGGTTAGTGCAGATAAAGCAAAACTGGTGAAAACTGAAGAGGAGAGTCATTGTTTCTATTTTTAACCACTTTGGGACAGAGGAGGTTTGATTTCACCAGCAGCCGCTCTGGTAACTGCATCTGCCTCTTTCTCTGGTTCATGGCACGGTGGGTGGAAGGGACTTGCATGGGGAGTCCGAGGAGGAGGAGGAGGTGCCTCAGCTACTCCCTGCGTTATCAGAGCAGACCGTACGGCCCTCTGGGGCCTCTCCCACAGATAATGGCACACAGGGAGATCTAGGGGAGGGCACACATCTGGAAATCACATCTGTGCTTTAGTGAATACTCAGTCCTTGCTGTCTCAAAACTGCTTTTGAGTTGAGCATGGTGGGGGAAGAGGTCAGGCTGTTGCGGTGACCTCGAACGGCTCAGCAGCAGATGGGATCTTTATCCTGTTCTTCTCTTCCCAACTTTACCCCGACACTGAAGAGCTTGAGCCCTGGTAGGGACAGGAACGAGCTGTCTCCCTGCTGCCCGTTGAATGTCCTGGCCAGCAGTCATCTTTGCTGTTAAATCGCTGTCACGGAAACTTGATTGCATTGACTGGTGGGATGGATGAGAACTGAGTCACGGCATCTGAACATCACTGGCATTTGCTGCTGGTGTGACAAATCTTTTCTGTCCTTCAGTTTTCACTCCTCGCCTTTGTGCCCTGTCCTGGGATCAGTGCGTGGTCACTCTTGTCTCCATTTGCTTTGTGGTGGGGCATGACTGCCCGGGTGTGAGTCAAGGCGGCACCTATGTTGGGTCCAAAAATCCCCAAAAAGCTCTGAGGAGAGCTTGGTGCTGTTGGACACCCAGGTCCCTCAGATCCACCTCTGCCAGGGCTTCCTTGTTGGCCCTGCCGAGCTCCTGGCTGTCATGCTGTGAGCTGGCGAGCTGTGCCTTTGACTGCCTTGTGCACTCCAGACCTGCTGGATTGCCATGTCTGCCCTTCTTCCCTGCTTGTTTTTTGCCAGTCTGCTTGGTCCCATCCCCTTCCCCACCCAGGCAGCGCTGGCAGTGGGTAGGAGTCCTCCAGCTGGCTGAGACTCTGGGGACATCAGTGACCCCGTAAGCTCAAGGAGGGGGATGCGGGGACGTTGCACAGAAGTGCTCCCTGTTGGGCCCTTCCATGGGGGGCACCTACGCAGGGAGCAGCTCTCTTGAGCCTCTCCCCCCGTTCCGTGCCAAGACATGGCGCTGTGTCGGTGCCCCCATTGATCCATCCCTGCCCTCTGCAGAACCTCTCAGATCTCCTGACTGCTGCGCATTCACCCAGGAGGGAGGGAAGGAGAGGGGCAGAGGTGGGCTGGAGGAGCTGTGCTCACAGATCTTCAGCTTCCCCCATCCTCCCTCCGTTTTATTGTGCTCCTATAAGGTCATTACATTTCCTGCCCAGGCAGAGCTGAGGGGGATGGAGCCCTTGATGCTGTGTAGGAAAAAGGTCACCTTGGGGGTGGCTTACGGAGCCATCCCTAGACAGACCGTCTGTCCAGAAGTGCCGGTGCCGAGCTTCTCCTTTCCATTTGAGTCAGTGGAAGCTTGCGCCTCTCAAACAGACCAGGCTGATGACTGAAGGGTGGCTCTGCAGGCTGCCACCGGCCTTATTTCATCTGGGGAAGGGACACCGACTGCAAGGCAGCATCCGTGCAAGCAAAAACTGAGGCTTTACCCTAGCTGGGGTGGCTCTGCTTGTATTTGGGGTGGAAATGTGCTCCCATGTCCTGTGTGGTGAAGGGACAAGTCCAGGGCTCTCATGGGTGCCAGCCTTGTGTGTGGGAGTGGGTATGACCAGCAGCTCTGGATGCCCAGCCTGGGATTTGGTAGAATGCAGAAATCCTGGTACAAAGCCCCACAACTTCACAGGCACAAAATTTCCATGGAGGACAAGAGGGAGCGCCGAAGCTTCCCAGGAGGGGGATTGCTGGGGCTCTCACCTCGTGTTTGCCATCTAGCTGCCCATCTCCATGAGCTCCTACTGCTGCCCTCGCAGGACTATGCTGGAGGGACAGGGTGACGTGTCGTTCCCTTCCCTGGGATGCTGGTGTCCAGCAAGGGGGATGTTGGTGCTTCCCAGACCCAGTGCTGCGCTGGGTGAATTCTGCACCATGAACTGTGACTCTGCTTTCATACTCTGCAGACTATTCATGCTGCTCGGGCTTCACCCCTCCTCGTAGTGGCTGTCCTAAAGTCGGGTGCCTGCGCCTTGCTGCGGACAGAGAAGATAACCTCTGAGAGACCCCAAACTGCACAGAGTTGGATGGTGGGAAGGTGTCTAGGGGGAGATCTCAAACGGGCTCACGTTTTTCTTCGCTCTTCCCGCAGTGTGGCCACCCCAGTGATGAGGTGTGGGCCAGATGTGCTCTCCAGCAGTCGTGGAAGAGATGTATCTGCTAAGAAGTTTCTTCCCACCTACTTTGTACGCTTGTGTAGGGTTAGACTGAAGTGCCCATCCCTCCTTGGACTGCGAAGGGAGCCCTGGTGACCAGCTTGCATGGGATATTCCGTTCCATGGGAGAAAGCTTGGGGGAGCCTGGGAGAGCCAGCGGGAGCGTAGCATCCCGTATGAGAAGTTCATCTGCTCGGGGAGGAGAGCCTGGCTGTGGGACTGGGCAGTGCTTGCTTTTTGTGTCCAGCAAGCCCCGCAAACACCCCTGCCAAAAGTCCTGCTGGCAGCAAACAGCCTGAGGGGAGAGCAGAGAGCCGGTCCCTCTGGGGGGGTGGAGGTGTTCCCTGCAATAACCCTGCTAATTAACTGCTGGCCATTAGCTGGCATTAGGGCAGGATGCATTGGGGGATGTCTCCTACCCCTGCTTCTCCCAAGCCTCTCTTCCTCCCTCTGCCCATCGGAGAGGTGTTGGCTGCAGGTGCCCGCGGGCAGGGCCGCTCGTGGGACATGGAAGGATTGTGGGATCCTGGGGGGGCTCCTGGTGCTTCTTCAGGGGCTTGGGCTGTGACTGCAACAAGTGACCGTGTCTCGGGATCAGTGTCCCACCTCTGCTCCTTTGCTTTATTTGCTGTCGTGGTTTCTCATCTGGCTTTGGGGTGGACGTACCGGCATGGTGTTTGCAGCAGATGCTCTGGGATGACAGACTCTCCCCATCCCCGCAGCTCCAGGGCTACAACCAAGGGGCTTGCAGTGGAGGCCGGGGAAGGAGCTGGACTGCTTTGCCCGAGGTCGTGCAGCCCACCAGAGGTAGAGATGGGTCCAGCACCACCTTCTCAGCTGCGCTGAGGCCAAGCGGTGGTGATGGACACGGTGGCAGTGCTGGCAGGGAGGAGGCTCAGGCCAGGGGGGTCTGAGCATGGAGCTGCCCCCGGGAAGGCTGAGACCAGCAGCGTGGAAACTGGCAGCCTTTACGTCCCCGATCTGTGCTGGGCTGTGGGCAGAGGCTGTGAGAGAGCAGCATCCTGCTTCACTCACTCGGGTGATCGGCTTTGGTTTTTTAACTCGTATTTTCTTGCAGCTGAGAGTAAGCGGGAGAGATGTGCTGACGATACAGGATAGGCAGCTGCCAGCCCACAGCTACCTCTGCTTCTAGCATCAGGAGGATGTTCGTGAGCTCACGGAGGCCACCTGCGTGAGGCTGAAGCTGGTGGAGCAGCAAGGTCCGGTTCAGCCTGGGGAGAGGTCCACAGTGCCCTGTAGGAGCAGGGGGATGTCTGGGCAGGACCATGGCCTCCCTGCTCCAGCCCATACCATGGCTGTGTGAGACGGAGGAGGAAGGGTGGTTCCTCACATCCTCTCCTCTGACCCTCCGCATGATGCAGTTGCGTAGCATCTCCTAATCTCCCTGCACATCTCCTCTAGTTTCCCCTGCAGCTGATAAGGATTTTTTGGGGGGACAGGGGAGGGAGGAACTGGAGCTCAGAAGCCATGGGACACGTGGCCCAGGGGCGCAGCAGAGGCAGTGGCAGCCGGAGGTGCAGGCAGGAAACACCGGTGCCCACAGAGCAGCTGCCTGGAGCAGCCGGCACGTCCCTGCGTGCCCCGCGTGGGCTGCCCGGCATGCACTGCCGGCGCCTGGGCAGAGGTGCCAGCTCCCAGGGCAGCATTTAAGCTCTCTGCCAAATCCTCCCGCTCCACGCTGATTGATGGAGATCGTTGAGAGGTGAGCCAGGATCTGAGTTGGGATCCAGGCTAGTCCCAGTCATCCTGGCTAATGGGAGCTCCCTGTCATCCCCTCTCCAGCCCATTGAGCTATTTTCTTTCCAGCTTCTGCTCTCTGCGTGGATGTCACCGCTTCTGGGGTAGAGCTACTGTAACAGTCGCTTCATAGCAAAATGCAGTGGCTCGGAGAAAAAATTGCGCTTTGCTGATGCAGGTAGCAGGTGAGATGAAGCAACTTGCTGGAGCAACCTGAGACGCAACTGAGCAGGGTCTGGAGGGGAAAACAGCTTTACCTGCTGCTTCTCCTGAGGCAGGAGAAGTATCTGCACGTGGCAGCAGCAAGAGCAATGAGACCCAATGGCCCCTGAGCAGTAGGGTGGCTGCATCCCTCCCTGGGACAGGAGTTGGGGGTGAGAGAGCTTTTTACAGGGGTTTTGGTGCCTCGCTAAAAGGGCAGAATGGCCAGTTTTAGTTCGTAGAGGGCGAGGGATTTGCTGGGGTACTGCTGGTTTGGTGTTTATGTTGGCCTCCACAGATGCCTCAGCCTCTTGCCCTCCAAAAAATTAGTAAGGTCAAATTGGAGGCCTCAGCTGGTTTCTTGTTGTCCTGTCTGGATACGGCATCTGTTAATGGCAGGAGATTGTCCTTCGGAAACCTGATAGCTGATGCGCAGCAGCGCTGATGGCAGGCGCGGCAGCGAGTGCAGCCGGGAGGAGGATGCAGTAACCCCGTCGCTGCGTCTCGGTGCAGAGACGTTTAATTCACTGTTCCGCTGTCTGCCTTAGTCTCCTCTGTTCAGGGAAGCTTGCGGGGTTGAGAGGTTGAGCTATCGTCACTCTGAAAACCTATACTAATGAGAGACGCATGGCTCTGTCCTCTGAAATATGTTTCTAATCGGTTGGGGTTACTGCTTTGCTCTTGCGAAGGGGATATGGAGTGCAGGACCCCACATTTTTGCATTCTTTATGGGTGCAATGTGCCTTTTGTAAAAGCAGCCTTAATTTTTGCAGTCCAGCCAAACTCAAGCTCGGATACTTACTGTCTGCCCAATTCCTCCAGCATCCTGAGTGGATGTGGGGATGGGTCCGTGCGGGGACAAAAGCCAGGCTCCCCCGGAGCTTTGCAGGCGGAAGGGGCTTGATAAATAGCGAAGGGCAGGCGACGGGGCTCCAGACTGCGAGGTGCTGAAGGCTCTGGCCCCCGTCCAGCAAAGCACTTAGTGCATGCTCGACCGTTCCTCTGAAATCATGGGGGATTTTTGGTTATGCGGGTTTTTTTGTTTGGTTTGGGTTTTTTTTGTTGTTTTTTTTTTGTTGGGTTTTTTTTTTTGCTGAGTGGTATTTGGTTGCAGTCAGCAAATCCAAAGCATTGAGCGGGTGCGGAGCAGCCCCAGGCTGGTCGGGTTTGTTCACAGGGTGATAAACCAGCTGGTGAACCCCGGCACGAGGGGGTGGGCTGCAATCCTCCCCCAGACTCTGCAGCTCTTGGTATGTAGTGCTGGCCGGAATACCCATTTGAGGGGGCTTCCACGGAAATATTAAGAGGGAGATAGCGCTACTTTATTCTCCACGCTGTTGCATAATAGATTTCTCTTATTTTTACCCACATGCATATATGAATCATGTCTTTTTTAACTCTTTCTGCCTCGGCAGCCTTTCCCTGGGGGCCTGACCACCCGGCACCCCGTGCAGTGATGGGAAGCCTAGGGATGACGCAGGGTTGGGCTCCGTGGGATTCACAATGTTAAACAGCAGGAAAGCTTTTTTTTTTTTAAAAAAAAAACAAAACAAAACCAACCAACTTTTTCTTTGCCAGTGTGAGTAGCCTGGAGGCTTTTCTGCTGCCCCGGGGCAGGATCTCAGTGCCTGTCAGCCAACTGAGGTCAAGCTGGGCTGGGAGTGACCATGTGGCTGTCACTGCTCCATGTGTCCCCAGGGAGACGTGCCACATCGAGCGATGCTTGTCGAGGGCGTGGGTGTTTTCTTGGAGGCTGTCCCCGGTAAATCTATCCTGGAAGGTAATCTGGACTAAACCCTCCTTTTGTCAGCTTTTTTTTTTTTTATTTAATCAGTTTTACAACTTTGCAAAAATCCTCTGGAGGTGGAGATTTTGCAACCCTCTGAGCCTGTTCCAGGGTGTCCTTATCCTTACACGTTACAACACCCTATCCATCAGCGGTTAAACAAGGCTTGGACAAAGTTTCGGTTTTAAATGACTTTAAGGGTGGATCTGGTTTTCATGTAATCAGAGGGTAATTTGTTGGGGTTTTTTTTTCTTTTTTTTTTTTTTTCTTCTTCTTCTTAAATGGTGCAGGACGTGGATCTGGGGCCAGCTTTTTCTTTCTGATGCAACCCGCTCCTGCTGAAAGGAAGGCTCTTTGCCCAGAAACGTGACCATGTCCTTATTTTTTTTTTTTTTTTCTTAAGTTCTGAAGACAAGTGGAGGGCCAACCCTTTCTGCTGATGGTAGGCTGGGGGGGAGTTTGGGAGGCTGTGAAGGTCACAACCTGTTTGCACGGCTGCGGTGCGGCTCAGCGTGCAACGTGGAACCACATGAGGAGCTTAGAGCATCTCCGGGCTGGATGGGCTTCGCCGCCTCCTTCCCAGAGCCTCTCCTGGCTGCTGCCTGCACACCCGCCTGGGAGGGCTGGAGGATGGCCAGCGTGCTCCAGACCTCCCATCTCATCCGCTGCTTATCTGTCCCTGCTTGTTGCTGGTCCCTGCTTGGAGACATCTCAGCCCTGCCAGACTGCAGCGGGGTTTATGTTCCAGCAGAGAGCTTCCCTCTACCTCTGCTATTGGCACCAAGTTCTTCCTCCTCTTGCCACTGTCCGCATGGGATGAAGACCAGTTTCTACCTTCTGCAGTGACTGCTGCCTTCCACCGCATGCTCTGGGAGAGGGCAGCTTGGGGAGGAGATGATGTGGCTCACCTTGGTGACAGGGTACTTATCTTTGAAGGGTTCATGCTGGATTACCTGCCACTTGTTCCTCTGCCCAGGCACGCATATGACCTGTGGTGCTGAGGCCCCACCAGACGCTCATCCCCTGGTCTTTGGCCACATCCCTGGTAGGTCTTTCCCAGCAAGGACCCAAGGTGCAGACCCATGGTGGGACACATGGGCAGCTGTTATGGAGCCCATGCCACCACTCAGCTGGGGAGCCTGCTGGTGCTGAGGGTGTCGGAGCAGTGGTTAGACGTCATTTCCAGCGTGCGCTCCGCAGTTCTCCATCCATTGCACTCATGGAGAACCTCTGCCGTGCTTCCAGCTCGTCTCTGCTCGTCTGCCCTCTCCTTTTTAGTTCCCACTCCCTGCTCAAGGCTGGCTGCCAAGTTCCCCTGCCTGCCCTGGGGAGGGTCCGGGCTCTCCCCCACAACCCTCCCTGCAGGTTTGCAAAGCCGCAGGGCTCTGCCCGAGGAAACGCAGGCGCTGGCGAGCAGATCCAAGTGCGTCAGCAGCCAACGGCACTTGCTGCGGCAACCACGGTGGGAACAGGCTGGGGGGGATCAAAAGACCAAGGTAGCCCAAGCCTGGGCGGGCAGGGTGGCTGCCGCGGGCGCTGGGTTTCCTGTTTACCGGCACGAGGGCGGCTGGGGTGCGCGAGGACGGCTGCGTTCGACCTGGGGCTCTTGCACGCTGTGGTGGAAATAGTTACGGGTTGGAGTTTGGGTTATTGTCTGGAATAACAACGGGCCTGGCTGTGGCGGTGGTGGGGAGAGCGGCACCCGGGGGTGGGAGAGAGGAGTTAGTGCGAGCCGGGGAGGGAAGGGGAGATGGGGCTCGTAGGCTCTGCCTTCATAGCCGGCAGGCCTGCAAGCCGGTCACAAACTTGCCTGCAGCCTTTCTGCCAGTAGCAAAGCTGAGGTTGAGCAGTGCTCAGCCCAGGCTGCAAAACCCACCTGGAGCTGTGCGCTCCTGCAGCAGCGGGCCCTGGCTGGTGCTCTGCAAAGCTGGGGTTACCCCCAGGAGCTGCAGCAACTCGCTGAGCTGACACGAGCTAAATCAGCGAGAGAAAAACCCCAGTGAGACCTGGGGTATTGCAAGATGTCTTCGTCTCTCCTTCCCCCATGCACGGTGGCTCCCGGTCCTGCGCTGGCAGCAGGGTGCTGGAGGGGGGACCCGGGGTGGGACTGAGGCAGGGGCCGGTGCAGGGAAGCAGCGTTTCGACGCTTGCTTGATTGGGATGGTGGCATTTGTGCTTGCTGTGTGTGCTTCCTGCCGAGAGTCATTTCCTTCCACGCTGCAAGGGGGCCGGGAAGGTGTTTGAGTCAGTAGAGACAGCGGGGTTTGAGAGGCTGATCTGCTGCTCTGCAGCAAGAGAGCTGCACAAACCAAACCCTAACCTGCCTTCTCCCCAGCACACGCAGGCATGTTTGGGAGGATGAGAGAGATGAGCAAGCAGCTGCAAGCGTGCGTGGGCTGGAGGTTTTTACCCCGCTGCCTCTGGGTGTGAGGTCCTCGCAGAGGCTGCCCTTCGCCCCAGGAATTCCCTGCGTGCTTCTGTCTTTGATAAGCACCTCGGTTGCTCCAGCGCTCTCTCTGTTGTGTGGATTTTAGGTATGCAGTTTGTAACAATAGCTCTTACTATTTACTTACTAACCCGCTGGCGCTCCATGCAGTGAGAGGTGAGTGCAGGACATAGTTAGCACGCTGCGGCATCCCAAAGCAGAGACGAGACGTTTGCAGTGTGATGCAAAGGAAGGCCATTAATATTTTCGCACCTTCCTTCAGTAGTTATTGCCTGGTAAACTGCCACGAAAACCCAGCTGCCAGTTCTTTCCCACTGCGTTGGTCAAGCCCTGCATCCTTCAAAGACAGGATTAGTCTTCAGCCCTGCTGTGCGTGTCCTGGATGCAAAGACTGTAACTGTGCTACGGTTTTTTAAGGGCTAAAATAACACGCTGTGTCACTAAGGATGTGAGCGCACGGGCAGGTTACGGCAGGGCACGCTAACGTTTGAACTTCCAGCCAGCTCATTTCCAAAGGGTAGGCGATGCCTTGAAAAGTCGTACCCTTGCTCATTTTAGGGAGCTTGTCTGTCCTCCCTTTGCAGCCCCAAGGACCTGGGTCTTTCTGTGCTCTTGTCCCGAGCTGATGAGCTTTGGAGGGTTATTGCAGTGGTCGGTCCAGATGCATCCCGTGTCAGGCAGTGAGCAGGCTGCCATCGTCTCCAGACGCACACCCATGGTGCTGCACGGTGTATCCTGCCAAGAGAGGATCCCACATGCCTCGTGTAGGGCTTACGAGTCTCCTCAAAGTCAAGCCCTGTGTCTGGCTTGCCGTGGCGTTCGTTTGGAGCGAGCATCATCTCTCGCAATGCAGTTCAGTGCTGTCGGCTGCTGCGGGTGATGAGCAGGTCGCATTTCTGTCTAGTTTTAAACTGCAGTAAATTGAAATGAAAGGCGAGTCGATCCACGGTGAGTGCAGTAAGTGGAGTTTAATTGGGATGAATTACACGCCAGGTTTGCAGTAATCTCCATCCTGCTCAGAAGCATCATCTGCTTTGGAAATGTGACTCAGAAATGTTGTTATTTAATTCCCTCGAGCATTGAAGAAACTATTTTTCCAGGAAGCAAAGATTGTTGGGTTTGGTTGTTGGTTTTTTTTTCTTCTTGTTGCTGTTGTTGTTGTTTTCTCTTTGTTTTATGGCAATGCGAGTCCTTTCCCAGAATTTCCTCCAGGGAGGGAGGCTGCGAGATGCTCCCTTACCAGCGTCTCTTCAGCGCCTTCTCCTTGCTTGGCGTTTAATGCTCCGGCACGCTCACAGCTGCCCTTTGCAGGGGAGCACAGCTCCGAGGTAGCTGCCTGGAGTTATTTGCTCCTCTTCTCCACGGGCCACAGCTGAAGCTGCCAGGATGATGCTGCAGCTGCACCATCGGATTCACCACCCACACGCGGAGCCAGGCAGGTTTGCCGCCTCACCAGCCCCATGCCTGGATTTGCCCTGCCATTCTCTGCCACTACCTGCCGGGGCTGGCCCTCGCCACCGTGGGCTGGCCCTCATGGTCACACTGCTTGGTCGCTTTTGGGTTGGCCCACCAGGGACAGCTGCTGAGGTGTGACACCAGCCCTGATGCTGTCCCCATGTCCCAGAAGCCTGACGTGATGGTGGTGCTGCCTGCCCTGCCCTAGCCATCATCTGCTGGGCACCGGCTGAGGGTTTCATTTGACCATGACTCGGTTGCTTGCAGTTCATCTTGCCCTCTCCAGCCATTCCCTGGAGGAAGCGTGTTGGAGAGGAGTGGATCTTAAGTGTTTGTAAGACACAATAGCTGCAAACAGGATTTCATCCAGCTGGGCAGGAGGCAGCACCCTCAGAGGGTTTACCTCTGCAGAAAAGCTTTCTTAAAAAAAAACAAAAAACAAACAAACCAGTTGCTGTCTTGAAAGACAAAAAGAAGTGCAGTTTGCAGATGTGTGTTGAGTGGAGGAAGAGGAAAGTGTGAGGTGTGAAGCTAAAGGGTGAAGGAGCTTGCAGTAGCGGTAGAGCTGCCCTCTGTTCATCGTGCCTGGGGGTCGCCGCAGGTGAGACATGCAGCCGTTCTTGGGGGACACAGGGGTAAATAGCGGGTGGTGGCTGTGGAGGGTTCCTAGGGAACCGGTGAGAAGGGGCTGTGCTCACAGGCTCGTGTGTGTGCACAACCATGTACACATGGCAAGAGAGATGTGCAGGATAAGGAGTAAGATCTCTGTGCTGCTTTGCAAGGTTGAGGAGCGAGCTGGGGCTCTTGAAGGGCTTGTCTAAGGTGAGAGGAGTGGGCAGCTTCTCTGGGAGGACCTGGGCACCTGTGGCCGTGCTGAGGACTGGACTGGCAGTGCTGTGCTAGAGCTCTGGGTGCAGATCCCCTCTTCAGCCCGTGCTGTCAGCGGTGGCAGGAGAGGACTGGGACGCTGCCGTGATGGCACGCTCGTTGCCTGAATGCAGTCTATAAGGCACCATCCCCAGCACCCACCCGCTGTCCTTGGAGCTCTGGCAGCTCTCTGCCCGGGCTGGGGCAGCCATCCTGTCCTTGCATCCCAGCACAGCCAGGGAAACACGGTTCCTGGGCTGAGCTTTTCAGAGCCCGGTACCCCGGTGCCGTAGGCATGCCTGGGTCTGCCATCATGTGATGGGTGGTAATCCAGGTCTTCAGGTGGCTAAAACTGCTGTATCCATGCCCTTCCTTCTCCTCCACCTTTGTGGGAATCTCAAGCTCTTTGCTAAACTCCCCTTCTGTTTTCCCTTTCTCTCTTAGTGGATATTCGTGAAATCAAAGAGATTCGTCCAGGAAAAAATTCACGTGACTTTGACCGGTACCAGGAGGATCCATGCTTCCGACCGGACCAGTCTCACTGCTTCGTTGTCCTCTATGGCACAGAATTCAGGCTGAAGACCCTCAGCTTGCAAGGTAAAGCACTCGTGGCCCTGGGGCTGTGCCAGGGCAGGGTTGGGCAGGCACCTCATCACCACAGGACCCAAACTTCTGATGCATCCTTCCACAAGCGAGCTAGAGCACAGCCCTTGGCAGATGCTCTTTCCACCACACCGCGGGGGTGTGTTTGGAAGAAGGTGACACTGGTTCCCTGAAGGGTACACATTCAACCCTAGTTAAGTCAGTTAATTTGCCCGGTAAACCCAAAAGTTGGGGGAACTGAAGCCCCTAGTTCAAATGTGTGCTTGAAATCAAATGTTTTATCTCAGCGTGGCATGTTGGCGTTCACCAGCCGTGTTGTGGTAACTGGCCCCACACATGAAGTGGTAAAATCTCTCTCGCTTCTGCTTTGCAATTCTGAGCGAGAAAACGCTGCCGGTGGCAAACGGTAACGCACGAAGCCACGGTACCCCTGAGGTGTTGGTCTCGGCTTTCCTCAGTGCCTTGTCTGTTGACTTAAGCTGGACTTGGGGCACCCAGCCTTACGTTTTCCTGTTAAAAGAGGGGAGGTTTATGCTGTTGAGTCTCCTCCTGTTCAGACGGAGGACAGGCTCATGATCGCTGGCTGCAGTTCAGCTGATGGATGATATCTTTTTCGGCTAAGAGTACGCAATCTTGTGTCTTGTTTAAACCCACGTAGACGAGCACTGATGGCAGACGTGCTTGACGTCCATGGCAAATCTGTCTTCTGGCTTGTGCTGTGGGACACAGGGACAGAGACAGCACTTCTGCCCTCAGAAAGGATGGAAACGCTGACAGGGAGGTTATGGAGGAGCTGGCACACATTCCCAAGCAGAGCATTTCTGCTTGGGGACAAAGATAACCCCCCAGCTCTCGGGAACTGAAGGGAGAGTGTTGTGCAGGCGCAAGGGCTCCAGCCAGGTACATCCCGCGGGAGGGGAGCAGGAGCCGGCCAGAGCGTCTGCACGGGAGGGAGCTGTTAGCAGAGAGGGGATGAAGGAAGGAATGGGGGATGCTCCCAGGAGGTTTGGGTCGGTGATCGGCTTCTACGTCCCTTCCTCCCATTTCTCCTGTGCGCTTTCCACAGCCACTTCCGAGGACGAGGTCAATATGTGGATCAAGGGGCTGAACTGGCTGGTGGCAGACACCCTGCGGGCTGCCACCCCCCTGCAGATTGAAAGGTGAGGAACTTCTCCTTGTCCTGCACTTGTTTTCTTTTTTTTTTCCTTTCTTGTCCTTTTTTTGCCAGGAGAAGGTGAGCACAGTGACAACATCTGATTCCGTCTCTGAGCCGCGCTGACCTGGCACTCCTGCCTCTGCGCTCGAGAGGCTCCATCCCGTTGACCTGCTGTGCTGCATCGGCTACGGCCAGAGTTTGATCTCACATGCGTGCAGGGAAAAAGGAGCTTTACCACAGAACAGATGTTTTTATGTGTGTGCAGCCTCTGCTATCTGTAGCAATTCAGTGCAGAGGCATGTAGAAGAGAATATCTTTGATTTTTTTTTTTTTTTTTTTGGTCTTATCTGTGGACTTACTGTCAGGCAGAGACAATTTTAAAGGGGGGCAGGTTGCCTGCATAAAAATAGGGCAGGCTGCCTCGGGAAGGGGAGCAGAGCCAAGTCCTCTGGTGGGAAGGAGGGCTGTGGGAGCGGGCGGCAAGGCGTTGAGCATCTTCCAGAGGTAGCGCCGAACTGAAGGGGCTTGTTGCTGAGGAGCTGGGGCTAAGTGTGCGCGTGTTTGTGCCTTTCCGTTTAGGTGGCTCCGCAAGCAGTTCTACTCGCTGGACCGCAACCGGGAAGACAGGTAAGAGGGAAAACGCTCGCTTGCACAGATGTGCATGTTAATAGAAGGGTTTGAGCCAGAAAGGTTTACCTTGGACTTGAAACCCCTGCCTTTGCTTTGGATTTTTTATTGAGTTCTTTAGGTTTTTAATTTTAATTTCCAAGGAACCTTAATTCAAGTCCCAATACTTCCCTGGCTTATTTTCACTGGCTTAAAAAAGCATCAAAAAATGACCTTGTTTCCCTGACCTATTTCCCAGCTGTTTAGACTCAGTAACACCCTGAGAACCCATAACTGTGAAACACGTTCACCCGAGCAATCACCCGAGGAAGCAGACACCAAAGAGCCAACAAGCGGCTGTGCCACCCCGTCAGGGCTGAGCCGGGTTGTGTTTATTACTCTCCATTCTGTTTGGTTTATTCTCCACCTCTGAGGTCCAGGAGGCCATGGATCGTCCCAGTGCTTGGCTTCTGGGCTGATGGGCTGCAGCAGGACCGCTGCTTGTGGGGTTCTTGGGTGAACACTTAGTGATGTCCCACCGGTGAAATGTCGTGCTTGAACCTGTCATGAGGAGATAAGGGAATTGGGTCGTGATCCATCACGAGCAGATAAGGGAAGGGACATTTCCCTGTCGAGGAGGCGAGTTCCACCACACTCTGCTTTCTGCCGCCACCGCCATCACCTGCTTTCCCTGGCCGCACGCCGGCTGCCAGCCTCCTCTTCCCGAGGTGCTGTCATTTGCCTCCTTTCATCCCTGGGACATGCTTTTCCCCTGTGATGTTAACGGAGCCCGTTAACCTTCCAGCATTGATTTCCACGTTAATGTGCTCCCCTGGGGTAGGGGGATTCCTCCAGTACTGCTCCAGAGAGGACGGTGATGGAGACATCGCTCACACATCAGCTCGTGCCCCACGGCTGCGGAGGAGCACCCAGACCCCATCTGCCCCCGTTACATGCCCGGGTGCCCAGGCAGGGCTCACTGCAGAGCACCGGGCAGATCTCTGAGCTCCAGAGCATCCTCCACTTGGCCCCTGCCAACGGCATTCATCTCACACTGCTCCCGATTTCTGTGCTTCACATTGAGTCCTCCTCATCCTGGCAGCAAGCTCCTGCCGAGAAACTCACCCCGCAAACCCCGCTGTCTGTGCCGGGAGCACGCTGTTGGGGAACCATGGGTGACTGCGGATCAGCAGCCGAAAATCACGGCTCCGTACTCATTAGGAGAAGCGACCGGGTCCTCTCGTCCCACTTTGGTCCCCGCCGGTGTGCCCCTGCCTCCCAGCTGCAGCGTGCTGCCCCGTGACAGCCAGGACGGGCAGACGGCCCCGCTGTCGGCCTGCCAGGGTGTAAATTCAGTCTGTCCACAGCTCGGAGGGGAGGGGAGCGTGTTGCATGGGAGAAATCCTGCCGCATTGGACTCTTGGCCTTGTAATGATTTATATCGTGGCGTGGCGAGAGCACCATTGGGTGCACGGGGATTTTGCAGAGGAGGGGTAAATCCTCGCAGAGGCAGAAAGGGAAGGGGAGATGCCTTTAATCTCTTGCAGCTGCTCCGCATATGCCACGCACCTTTCGAATCCAGGCTTGGGTTTTATACATGATGTACTGGTTTGTGACCCGCCATAGTATTTCCTAATTCAGCAATGGAGAGCACTGAGGCACTGAGGCAGCTACGTGGGGGTTTTGGAGCATGAAGGAGAAATAGAAAAAATTGGTCCTTTTTCTCATCTGGTTATACAGTGAAACTGATGGAATGGCATGCAGACAGGACAAGAGATTGACTGTATAGATTCATCTGCCCAAGGCATGTTCAGCCGAGCTGAAAGCCAGCCTGTTACATCTCTCCTGTCGCTTGTCTTAATATAATCTTTCTATTAGCATTTAGAATTAAACCAGCAAAACACAATATATGCCTTACCTGCCAGTCAAGGGAAGGGAGTTCAATGCAAACCACCTAACTGGAAGAGCTGCTGCTCCAGCCCGGGCGGCGAAAGGAGCAAAACAGCGATAGAGAGGGAAAGCAGAAAGATTTTGGGTCTCCCCATTTTACAGGCATCCGTATGTTTTCTGCAAAGTGGAGGCAGCAGTTAAGGGACATGTACATCTCTTGGATGATATCTTCGCCCTTGTGAGGCATTTCAGCATTAACTTTGGTGTCCCAGGGCTCTTTGCTTTTGCTTCTCAGCGTGGAAATGGGTTTGCAAAGGGAACGGTGAGTTGTGGGTTTTTTTAAAAACACTTCTCATGCAAACTATCAATGTCCCTGGTCCTTTTCAGAACGGGCAGGTTTTTGGCAGCTGAAGCAATCATTCCCGGGGTTCACGTACCCTGCGCTCGCCCCGTGCCTCAGCCTCCTGCGCCGGAGCCCTTTCCTTTCCGCCTTTTCCCGGCTGGGTGCCTGTGCATACCTTCCAGCACGCCAGCAGATGTTGGCTGTTTTCACTGGCTGCTGGGCCTTTGGGTATTTGTTTTTCCAAGGGAGGTTAGGTGGAAAGAGGAGGATAACAGGATGCTGGGGTTTTTTTTCCTGACTGTTGCGGAGGAGACTGTTTCAGCTCTGGCTAGGGGAGCTGCCCGTGGCTGGGAGCAGAGTTACGGCGCTGGGGAATGTTTTCATCCCCTGTGAGAGGGCTGGATCTGTCCTTTGACCTGTTTGTCATAAGACCTTAAAAAACTTCCGTAGAAGAAATTAGTTTGTTTATTTGGTTTTTACTTTCTAGTCTCAAAATAGTACCAAGTTGTTTATGTAAGGTCTCCAACACTTTAAAATTATTAATAAGATACAGTAAATAAAATCCTTCTATACCCCATCCTCCTACCAAAGCAGAGAGGGAAATGCTGGTCACAGCTTTTACGGAGTTTGCTCTCACCTCCCCTGGTGCCGTCACGCGGACGAGCAGTGCTGCGGTCCAACGTCACCCCGCGAAACAGCCCAGCATCGCCAGAGCCGGGCGCTGGCTCCAGCGGGTCTCCAGCCCGGTGCCTACTGCTGGTCCTGCTGCTCAGCCCCTCCTGCCCCTCCGAGAGCTCTCTTGCAGTCTCAGCCTCGCAGCACCACGTCCGTGGATGCTGGGTGCCCTGGAGAAGGGAAAGGGCAGGCTCCCCTCCCCAAAACACCCACCCTGAGCCTCCGGGATAACTGCTCCTGCCGGGGGAGGTGGAGGTGCAGGAGGAGATACCAAAGCTGCTGCTTCTGCTGAGAGCGTGATGCTGGCTCTGTAGCTCATACAGCTGTGAGGGAAGGGGACGCTCGTGCCATTTGCCAGCTTTTTTATTTTTTCCTGTCCTGCCAGCGAGTGGCAGGATGCTGCCTGCACAGCACTCGACCGGTGGGGTGCTGGCCTTGGGCACGGCACGGGAGCCAGGCCACGTCCTGCTCTGGCTGTGCGTGCATCCCAGTCCCCTGCAGCTCTGAGCCCAGAAACAAGGGCTCTCTGTGTCCCGCCGGCTGCGGAGGTCCTCGTCTCTGCAGCGCCTGATACCAGCCGGTTTCTCCATCTCCTTGGGGCGCTCTCCTTCCCTCCCGCTTTCTGTGTCGTCTGTGTGTCGTCTTTCCAGGGAAGAGCATAAGATGCGGTGGTTCACGGTGCCCGTCCCCATCGCTGCAGATGACAGCGTGCACCTGGGTTAAAACCCCTGCGCAGGACATCTTCCCTGATATATTTATGTTTGCAGCGCAGAGCCGTGAACGTTCCCAGGGTCAGACCTGCCCGACGCTTTGCAGGATGGAGGAACATACTGTGGGGTCCTGGGCTCCTGCTTGCTCGGCACGGGGGCAAAAGCAGCATCTGTGATTGCTGGGGCGGACTCAGAGGACTTGCTTTTAAGGCAGGAGCCGCCAGAAAATGATTGCATGCAGACCTTTTGGCTTCTTAAATCCCGCAGATGGGAGACATCCGCGTTTTTTCTCGCTGCAGGGCCGTTGCCCCATGGAGGAGCAACGCCGGAGCAGGCAGGGGCGGCCCAGGGCTCCTGCTGCCTGTCTCTGCCTGCCTGGGTACGGGATCCTGCTCGGGGTTGGCACCGGAGCCCTCCCCAGTCCGGGAACTGGCACGTTTGGTGCGAAGGGCCTCGGGGGGAGGACAGCCGCACTGGCTGCCCCGCAACAGCTGTGTGTGGCGATGGCTGGCGGAGCGCAGCTGGGCACGGCGTGGCAGCACTGTGTCTGTGGCTAGATGCTGAAAATGGCTTTTTTCGTCTCTTTAGGATAAAATTAGCAGGGTCCAAACCACTTGCAAAGCCTGCCCTCCTCCAGCTCCCTCTGCAGGCCAGGGAGTGGGTTTTGGAAGGGTCACCCAGCATCCTTGTTGGGGCACAGATACTTGAAAAATGCTTCTCCCCAGTCGTTCCCGTAAAGCAGTAGGTGATATGCGCCTGTTGCAGCATCGGCTCGAATGGGATGAGGGTGCTGGGACTCGCCCTGCAGCGCTGGGAGCTTGCACGAGTGGTTTGCAGTTCCCGTCGGGATGCAGGCACCTTTCTGCTCCCTGTGTGCAGCATAGATGCAGAGTCCATTGGGGTGGAAAACGTTCTGTTCTGCCTTGGGTCCCAACCCTGGTGTCCTTCCAGGATTGTGCATCTATCCTTGTGTGTCACAGCTGATGCCCCTTCGGGCACAGCCGCTCAGTGCACGTGGTGTCCTGGTCCCAGGGTGAGACCCCTCCGTCCCAGACCTCCTGAACATGTTTTCCCTCTTTCCCCTGCCGAGCCAGGATCTCCGCCAAGGATCTGAAGAACATGCTGTCTCAGGTCAACTACCGGGTCCCCAACATGAGGTTCTTACGGGAGAGACTCACGGTGAGTGTACGACCCCCTCCGCTCTCCTCGTTCGCACTGGGGACCCTCAGCAGCCTGTTGCCTGCCTTTGAGCAAAACCCGGTGGTGATTAAACTCCCACGGCACGTTTGCATATTGCAGAGACTCCCAGCCTTTCCTGGGAGGGCCCCCACCCACGGCGGCGACTGAAGAGGTGCCAGCTCCCACTGGGTGCCGCACCCTGGCCCGTTTGTGGCCAGCACCCTCTCCTTGCCCCACCCTGCCTCCCCCGCTCCCTGCATTGCTCCTGGCCCCGGTCTAGGGCTTTGCCTCGGTGGGGCGGAGTGCAGGAGGACCGGCAGCGAGGCCGGCTGGTCCTGCGTCCCGGGTCCTGCAGCCCACTGCCACCGAGTGACAGGCGGCCGGCTCCGCCAGCACCGCTGCGGACCCAGGAATGACGGGTCATCCCGTGGTGACCAGCCATTTCCACCGGCACTAAACTCCAAGGCCAAAGGAGAGCGTACGCTTCAGGTCTTGCAGTTTCCAGGCACTTCAGATGCTCTCTGCAAACCAAAAATTGAAATGATCCTTTTGTAACTATTCAAGTAAGCAGTAACGCTTTTATCAGCACTGCGATGCCTTTGTGTGGGTGAGCCTGGGGAATCGCGTAACTCGGGTCGGGATGTGCCTGTGTCCTGGGCGCTACGGGGTCCCGCTGGCCCCAGCAGAGATGGGCAAAGGTAGGAGGCAAAGTCTGGCCAGGTTTTGGCCTTTCCCTCCTCTTTTTCCCCCAGGAATCCCGGTGGGAGGACACACTCCTCGGGCCGTTCAGAGTTGCCTGTGGCCCCTGTAACACTTCTGGGGTTTTTTTTGTTGCTACAGGACGTGGAGCAGAGGAACGGGGATATCACATACGGGCAGTTTGCACAGCTCTACCGCAGCCTGATGTTCAGCGCCCAGAAAATGGTAAATCCTGAATCCTCCAGGGCCGGGAAGGGGAGGGAGAGACCATATTTCTTACTGGGCATTCTCTCTTAATTGCCTTTTTAACCCTGCTGCCCTCCGCTGACAGCTCTTGTCTCCTACCTCTGGGCCAGGGATGATGGGCAGCAAAGAAGTTATTGCTCTGGGTTGGTTAGCACGGTGCTGCTCGGGCTGCTGGGGACGGTGGAGGCGGTGTGTGAGCAGTGGCCGAGCTGCACGGTGCTGGTTTGCTATCCCCGTTACCTTCTCGATGGATTTGTGCTTTCACATATATTGGTGAGGTTGAGTGCAAACCTAACGCTTGTGCTTCTTCTTTTGCAGATGGATGTCCCGTTCCTAGAAAGGTGGATAATTCTCTGTATTTGCTGGGGAAGGGGTTGTTTCCTTTTGCTCTGTAATGTGCTTTGGTGTCTGCAGCAGCGTGTCGGGGATGAGGCATGCTGCACACCTCTTGCTTGCCACCGTGCTGCGTGCATTTTTTGCACTTTGAATAAGCATCTTTGCTGCAGACACTTCAGCCGGGGTCAGTAAGGGCTCTCTTCCTCCCAGACACCCCACTGAGATCCAGCCCAGGTCAGCCACCTCCAAACCCGGTCAGTTGGTCTATGTGAAATAATCGACCTTGAGCCCTCTCCTGAAGGTTATCCTCGTGGTTGGTGCTGGTTGGCCCCAGTGCCAGGGACCGTGCAGGCTGCACAGTGCGCTGCCCTCCGGCTCCTCTCCAGGCAGTGCCTCTGGTGCCCTTCCCTGCCCTGGGCGCAGCTCCGCCATGGTAAAAAGAGCTTGAACTTAGACACAGAAGCTAAAGAGTGAAGGACTTATTAACTTGTCCAGGTAATTCCCCATGGTTTCCTCTCTTTTTTCTTGTAACCATAGAAAAGGAGAGTGTGCAGGGACCTCAGCAGACCATCTGGTTCATCCCCACGCCCAGGGCAGCCAGCACTGCCCGATTCCTTTCTGGTTTTTTGGTGTTAGTCCCCAGCATGGCCCCAGCTGTCCATTGCAGCTCGGTACGTTCACGGACAAGTCTTTTGAGATAATCAGCCACAGATGATTCCTTCCTCCATTCCTTGTCCTGCGTCCTTGAGTCCATGTCCTCTGGATACCTGTAGCTCTGTCCTGTCTACAATCACCCTTTGACTGCCCTTCACCTATTTAGTTCTTTTCACTCTCGTACAAGCCAGCCCTTCTATTTTTTTTTACAAATCAGTCCCTCTGATGATTTTTGCTGCCCTTCACTGAAGTTTCACATTGTTGTAGCCTTGGCAGTGTGAGTCCTGGTCTGGTCCTGGAGCAGTCCCTGGCTCTGAGATGTGGCCATATAACCTCAGCTGCTGTGTGTTTGCTGTCGTGCCCTTTTCGCCTCTCTGTGCTCATCCCACCCTGCTCTTGCAGTGCTGCTTGCTCGGGGCACATCTTGTTTGAGTGCACCATGGGGGTTGTGGATGGCATCTCGCATGATGCTGGTAACGGTTGTGATGTGCTGTATGAGTGACCGAAGCTTCTCTCTCTCTGCTTTCAGGGGTGGAGAAAGGTCTGAGCACTTCAGGGTGTCACTGCTGGAGTTGCAAAAGTTCTTGCTGGAGTACCAGAGGGTGAGCTTGACATGGGCCCAGGGGAGGGACGAGGGGGTAGGCACTGGTATCGGTAGGGATCCGGGACTCCAAGGGTAGCCTTGCCATGAAGCTGGGATGATTTGGCCCTGAGGCGCTCTGCCTGGTACAGCTACAACCTGAGCGCACCTTTCCTGGAGCAGGAGGTGATGGAGGGGAGTGCTGGTGAGGGTAAACCTGGCCTCAGCCAGGCACCCTGGTCAGAAAAGGGACCAAGAGCAGAAGATCCGAGAGGGGTGGAGGTCCCAGGAGGGAGGAACCGGTCGGTGGAGGTTGACCCAGTCCTGGCTGGTACCGAAGGTTTGCAGCAGCTGACGTGCCCTGGTCCATCCTGTCTGCTTGGGAGGTCTCAGCAGCCTCTGAGGAGCAGCTGATCGATTCGATTGCTGATCTTGCTATTTAAAAGCAGTCCTAGGCATTCAGCAAGCACAGCAAGCACGCTCAGACACAAGCAGCGTGTTCGTGGACGGGACAGACCCTTTATTTCGACTCTTGCCAGGCTCCCATCTCATTGTTGGCCTCCTCCTCCAAGAGGGCAGGGGTGGCTCACAAAAGCAGTGCCGTGCCTCGCACGAGAGCCTGGGGCCTCCTGCTTTGTACCGTCCTCCCCGTCTCCCACCGCCGCCTCCCTGCCCGTGCTCTGCATGAGTGGGAAGTTAACCGGGGAAAAGACACAGCCATTTTGTTGGCCTAATGAAAGACACCCAGGGAGAAACAGAAGCAAAAAGAAGCCGAGTTGGCTTCTGCTGCCGCTGAGGGAGGTGGGATGGCAGATGTGTGCAAAGGAGCTGTCGGAGAGAAAAATGCATGGCATTGAGAAAATGAAGACCACTTAGGAACAGGGCAGATTTCTGCAGTTGCGTGCTATTCAGCATTTGTGCTGACACTTGAATTCCTGGCAGAGATGGTCTTGCATTAAAAACTGCCTCCTTAATCGTTAAAGCTTCTAGTTGGACAAGCTACACGTGGTTTTGAATAACGCTTTGTGTAATGGTTTCTTTTTTATGTCTCTCTCGGGATTTGCAGGAGCTCTGGGCTGCAGATACCCTCCAGGTACAGGAATTCATGTTCAGTTTTCTGAGAGACCCTTTGAGGGAGATCGATGAGCCTTATTTCTCTCTGGACGAAGTAAGACACCTTGGACCCTAGCGTGTGTGGAGCGGGGTGTAGCAGGGTGTGACATCCCCAGTGTGATGCGTGCTGCGGTGTGACAGCTCTGCTGACTGTGTCTTCACTGTGGGGTGGCAGTGCTTAAAGGATCACAGCTCCTGTAAGCTGCATTGCTGTATGAGATGAACGTGGTGGGTCACCATGTTGCACAAGAGCTGTTTGGTGAAGGGAATGACTTCTGGGCTCTCGTGCTGAATGTGTGCAGCTGGGAGTGCTCGTCAGGCAGTTCATCTGGGGGAGGAAAGGGGCTGCATTTGGCTTAATGCCCCTTTGGGGCATGTAAGGATCTTTTCAAAGCGAGAAGAGCTGAAAACAAAAGAAGAAAAATAACTGGAGATGACCATGTCAGTCTGGACCCATGCAAAGGTCCCTTGATCCACATGGCCTTAGGTGTTGCCTGCCACGTGAGCTGCAAAATAAAATGCAGAGCTCATTGTTTGGCTCCAGCTGGGATATTTGTACACAGATATCTGGCACGGCTCAGAGGATAGGTGGCAATAGGTGGCAATGCCTGAAGCTGTGGTTACTCGAGCATGCTGGGTGCTGTCTTGGTTGCCTCTGGTCAGTCTGTGCTGAGCTTAGAAAATAGCTCGGTAGCTGCTGACACAGAGGGCGAGATGTGTGTGAAGCTGAACCGCAGCGCCAGCCTCCTCCGCATCATTAACACGCTTCTGTTTCTCCCTGAGCAGTTTCTCACCTTCCTGTTTTCCAAAGAGAACAGCATCTGGAACTCGCAACTGGACATGGTGTGTCTGGAGAACATGAACAACCCCCTCTCCCATTACTGGATCTCCTCCTCACACAACACGTAAGGACTAGGGGATGGCTCTGTCCATCCGGCCGCTCCTGGCATCCCCTTCCCTGTGCCAGGGTGGGATTCTCCTGATTCTGCCTGATCCCATTGATGGGTCAATTAGACTTTTCCAACCTGGGGTCAGTACATCAGAGACCATCCTCTTGGTGCCCCAGTCCTCCCTCCATCATTTAACCACCAGTGTTTCGCTCTGGTGTTGTCAGCAGTGCACATCTGCACAGACTGTGCTGTCAGGTCCCAGGCTGTCACTCTGGCCATTTCTTACCGTTAGCAACGTCACCTTGCACACAGGACAGACGTGATAAAAACCTGACAGGCTGAAATTGGCCATTTTCCTTCTGTGCTGCTAGAAGAATCTTGCAGGAGCTTCATTCTTTGCAGACAGGCTCTGTCTGTGCTCCCTGTTCGTGGGATGCAGTGGCAGATTTAAAGGACTGAGAGCCTAAGCCAGCTGAGCAGCCTGGAGGGCAGGCAGCGAGCTCCTGTCTGCCTGCAAGAGCTGGTCTAACCCTGCTCTCGGGCTGCTTCTGCCTGCTACAGGGGGCTTTTTGTGGCACCAACGCTGAGATGAATCTTTGAGGCTTGTCTCAAGAGGCTGGACCTCAGACTAGCGCTTGCAGCCCCTTGTAGCAGGGGCAGGGTTGAACCCCTCCCCTGGGGAAGATGGCAGGTCTGGAGGAACGTCGCTCTCACCGTTCCTTACCTGAAGAGGCAGGTCTGCAATGTCCCAGCAGATGTCTGCGCCCATGGTGAGCGTGTTGCTTTGCTGATGTCTTCTCTCACGTGAAAGGTACCTGACAGGGGATCAGTTCTCGAGTGAGTCCTCGCTGGAGGCGTACGCCCGCTGCTTGCGCATGGGATGCCGCTGTATCGAACGTGAGTACCCGGAGCTGGCACTTCTGTCTCCGTTGTCGTGACAGCTTGCGGTGGTCAGGGATGGCTTTGCGTGGAAGGTAGGGCTGAAGGTTGACGTGGCAGTGCTGTCACCATGATGTGCAGAAAGATCATTAGATTTGTGGGACTGGGTGGTACGTGCCCGAGCTTTTGGTCCCCCAGAAAGATCTGGATGCTCCTTTATTATCATCCAACGTGGTTCCCAGCAGCACTTAGTTCAGTCCATCTCAAATCTGGGTCTTGCCTGTATTCCAGCCTTTGGGCTAAGTTTGCCCCTTGGGTCTCTTTCAGTGGATTGCTGGGATGGTCCCGATGGCATGCCGGTCATCTACCATGGACACACCTTAACCACCAAGATCAAGTTCTCTGATGTCTTGGTCACTATCAAGGAGCATGCCTTTGTCACCTCCGAGTGAGTACAGCAGGGACCTGGGCTTCAGCTAGCAGAGCTGCCAGGAAGGCAAAGAGTGGGTAGAGCTGAGGCTGTAGCAAAGTGAAGCCCACCTTTATCCAGAAATCCAGCACAAGACCACGTGCCTGGGATTTGGTGGGAAGAAAGTGTGTCGTTGTGTCTCCCAACCAAAGGGAGATTTCTCCCAGAAAAAAGTTGTGGGAGGGAAGACTTTGGGTAACCACCAGTAGTCTACCAGCCCTTCACCACTCCAAGCACTGCCAGCAGCGGTGGGGACACCTTGCTATAGGGTGGTTATGTTGAATGCTCAAGACAGCACAGATCGCTGTTGATGCAAACTGCTCTATGAGGGCACAGAGGCCAGGTTTTGAAACGGAGCTCAGGTGTTGGTTCCATCCAGACACCATGCTGGTTCTGATGGCTCTTTCCCTTCTTCCAGTTTCCCTGTCATTCTGTCCATTGAGGACCACTGCAGCATTGCTCAGCAGAGGAACATGGCTCAGAATTTCAAGAAGGTCTTTGGGGACATGCTCTTGACGAAACCAGTAGATATTTCTGCTGACGGCCTTCCCTCTCCAAACCAGCTCAAGAGGAAGATTCTCATCAAGGTGAACTCCCTTCCCCAGCAAGGCTCCAAAGTGGAGAGAATGGGGGCAGATGGGGTGAGGGTGTGGGACCAAGGGCAGCTGCTTATCTCTGGAAGGGGTTGGTTGGAAGTGGAGATCTGATGTTGGAGACAGAACTCTCTTGCTTCAGAGGAGCTGCTGGGAAATGAGCTCAGCAGCTGGGTGCTGCCTTTCTTGAGAGCTTGGGGGACGTTGGTATTTCTGCTGCAGGAGTCACCTCTGGGAAGAAAGGGTGGGACTTTAGTGCCACTTGATGATCTCTGTGGCATGGGTCTTACCTTGGTCCTTTTAGTCTGGAGGAACCCACTGCAGCAGACCTGGTGTTTTAGTTTCCTCTTTACCAAGAAATCCATGCTGCTTTTTGGGTGCCTGCTCCCCTCAAGGTGCCTGACCCACGCTCTCATCCCACAGCACAAGAAGCTGGCAGAGGGCAGTGCTTACGAAGAGTTACCCACATCCGTAATGTATTCAGAGAATGACATCAGCAACTCCATCAAGAACGGGATCCTCTACCTGGAAGACCCCATCAATCACGTACGTCTCTCTCTGTTGGTGTCACCCTGGCCCCACTCTGCAGGCTCCATAAATGATGTGGTAGCTCCGTAAGGCACTGTGTGGTGCTGGAAGGAAGGGCTGTAGTGAAAATGATCTAAAAGACCATTGGTCTGCCCCATTTCTCAGGAGTCTCTGAAGGCTGGGGGCTTATGCTGGCTCAGCCCTGTACTCTTCCCTGGGCATCTCCTGCTGGCCCTTGTTAGAAGCAGAAGGCTGAGCTAGAGGGAGCTCTGGGCTGATGCACTGCAGCTGCTCTTGTGTAATCCATATAGCCTGTTAGCTGCTGCTGCAGTAAGTTCTAGTGATGGCCCGCATTTCTAGACCTGCCTGCCTCCTACCAAGTGCCTACACACTTAACACACCTAAACGAGCTTCTGCTTTGTAAAGCGCCAAGCGTTCATTTCACTGTGTGCGTTTACTTACACGCAGTCCACTTCTTCAGCTGCTTTGCTTTGCTGAGGATCTGTAAGGCAAAGTCACATGCAAACGAAACAGGTTTTTGGAAAATAGGAAAGTGCAGTAGTAAAGCCGCATAACCATCTCTTATATCCTCATGTCTGATAGCTCCCGTGCTGAATCCATGCAGAGTATTTTCTTCTTTGCATTGATTTGCTCTTCATTTGGTCATCTCCTTTTAATACGTGCTGGGGTGTTTGCGGTGTGATCTGCAGTCACTTTGTATGTAAGACCTATCGCGTGACGGTTTTTTGCTGCTCGTAAACCCATGCTTCAGATCTGGGAGCTGTCCTGGAAGCTCCTGTGACTCCGCTGAAATCAGTGTTGCTGGTGACTATCCTTCGCAAACCCGATCACCCCTGTTTGTGCTGATCAAGAAGGGAAGATCCCACGGAGGGGTGGCACGCCAGTTTGGTGCTTCCTTAGGTGGGTCTCTTTGCTCAGAGTTTTTTTCCTTGCAGGAGTGGAACCCGCATTACTTTGTCCTGACCAGCAGCAAGATCTATTACTCTGGGGAGACAACCAGTGACCAAGGAAATGAGGATGAGGAAGAGCAAAAGGAGGTGAGGGCTCCCTTGCCTGACGGTGAGTTCCTAGAGAAAGGACTTGACTGCCCAAGGGGCTGAGCATCTCCACTGCCAGCTGACTTCAGGGGGAGATCCTGTGGTGGGAAGGGTGGGAGCTGCTTCAGAAACTCCCTGGTCCTGGTTGGAAGACTCCCGAGCAAAGCAGACTCGGGCGCCACGCGCCTGCACTCGGTAACCCAAGACGGTGGGTTTTCCCCCTGCCAGGTGAGCAACAGCACCGAGCTTCACTCCACGGAGAAGTGGTTTCACGGCAAGCTGGGAGCGGGACGCGACGGGCGGCACATCGCGGAGCGGCTGCTGACGGAGTACTGCATCGAGACAGGGGCCCCCGACGGCTCCTTCCTTGTCAGGGAGAGTGAGACCTTCGTTGGAGACTACACCCTCTCCTTCTGGTGAGGGCCACAGGCGCCAACCCACTGCTCAGTGTCACTCCTGGGGTAGTCCTCATCTTCAGTGGTGGGGTCCCATTCCCCAGTGGTCCGTGAGCAGGTTTCTCCCCTTTTCCTGTGCCCCAGCATTATGTCAAGTCTCTGTCCCAGAGCAGAAGGGTCAAGTCCCTTGGGACCCCTGCACGATGGGTCTCCTGTGGGGCCGGAGTGCCACATCTAGGCTGGAGCTGTGCCTGAGGCAGATACAAAATCTCACAGATGACCCTGGTTTTACCCCCTCCCTCTTCCACAGGCGCAACGGGAAGGTGCAGCACTGCCGGATCCACTCGCGGCAGGATGCCGGCAGCCCCAAGTTCTTCCTGACGGACAACCTGGTGTTCGACAGCCTCTACGACCTCATCACCCACTACCAAGAGGTGCCGCTGAGGTGCAACGAGTTTGAGATGAGGCTGACGGAGCCGGTGCCGCAGACCAATGCCCATGAGAGCAAAGAGTGAGTGCGTGTTTGGGGAGGGTGGGTCGTGTCCACTGGGCAGCTGGACCCCACGGGAAACCCTCCCAGGTCTCTCTGCAGTCATTCCTTCCCTGCTACGGCTCTCTGGTCCCCACTTGCTCCCCATCAAGCTCTCTGTGTCACAGCAGCCATGCTGGCCAGCTTCATTGTTGATGGAGCTGGTTGTCTTGAAAGCTCAGTGCAAAGAAAGGAGGTACTGGGCTTGGTTGGGATGCCCTCGTCCATCCCACGTGTCACCAAATGGCTCTGTTCCTGCCTGTCCCACAGAAGGGAGAAGACAGCCCTGTTGCAGTGTTATGTATATGATGATCTCTGCTCCCTGTCCTCCTTCGAGGATTCAGGCAGCCTTTTGTGGGCTGGATGGGAAACCACGTGGCGTGGCAGAGGTGTGGGATGAGCTGGATGTGCAGAGACCCGTGCATAGTGACGTGTCTTTCCTGAAAGGTGGTACCACGCCAACCTCACCCGGGCCCAAGCCGAGCACATGCTGATGAGGGTGCCACGCGACGGAGCCTTCCTGGTGCGCAAGAGGAATGAGCCCAGCTCCTACGCCATCTCCTTCCGGTGCGTCCCTGGGATGAGGGTAGTGGGCTAGGATGCTGCAGAGCAGGAGAGGGGCTGTAAGCCTGACGTGAGCCCTCCCAGTGCTCTTCTCCCTACTGGATGGCCCTGGATAAACCTTACAGCCTCTTGAGAGCCTTTCGGACCCCGCTCCTCCTCCCATCTCCTGATGGGCAATGGCTGTGCTCAGCAGCCAGCCTGGGGGGCACCTTTTGCTTGGGTGTCTTTATGTTGGCAGAGACCCTCGTGCCAGGTGCCAAGTGGCTTCTCTCTGTCTGTCCACCTGCCAGGGCGGAAGGGAAGATCAAACACTGCCGAGTGCAGCAGGAGGGCCAGACCGTGCTGCTCGGCAACTCCGAGTTCGAGAGCCTGGTCGACTTGATCAGCTACTATGAAAAGCACCCGCTGTACCGCAAGATGAAGCTGAGGTACCCCATCAACGAGGAGACCCTGGAGAAGATAGGGACAGCGGTGAGTGTGAACAGCCATTGGAAGAGCTAAGCCAAAGGATGATGGACAGGTCCATTTTGAGCTAGTGCCTTGAAGTGGTGGTGTGTGAGCCATCTCTGTGCTTCACAGTCCACACCTCTTGGGGCTTCATGCCCCGTTGGAAACACTTTTTGGCTTGAGTGAGATTTATTGCTGCCCCTCTGACCCAGGCCAGCAGGGAGTGTGGGCTTGGGCATCTGTTTGCCGTATGCAGCATCATCTTTGGTCTTGTGCCTTCCCTGGGGCGTTCTCCCTACCTCCCCAAGGTAGGGGATCTGTTCTCCTGCGGAGCCACAGTTGTCACCTCTGGTCCTTTGCTTCAACAGGAGCCAGACTACGGAGCCCTTTACGAGGGACGCCACCCTGGGTTCTACGTGGAAGCCAACCCCATGCCCACCTTCAAGGTACACTCTCACTGCTTGGCACAAAACAACCTGCAGGGCCTGAGGGTTTAGTAAGTGTCTCTATTTTCCAAGAGCTTTGTTATTTCGCACGCTCATTTCTAGACCATGCAGAAAGACACACTCTAGGCTGAGCCTGCAGGTTCCCAGGCTGGGCTGCCTCTTGTTCTGAACTCTCCAAACTAAACCCATCAGCGGCTCTGGCCCAAAGGAATGTGCCTGTGTGGGGTCATACCAGGCTTCTGACCTCTGGTTTGGCATAAACTGGGGCCTTGATTTGTTCTGCAAGGGCAGCAGGGTTGGATGCTGCCTGCACATGACGTGCCTCACAGACCCCCCCAGCAAACACATCTGCAGCGGGAGGTGACTTCTCATCCCGTGGGCTTGTTGTCCGTGTGACCATCCGCTGCTCGGCCTCACGGGACCCCTCCTCATTGCAGTGTGCAGTCAAAGCCCTGTTCGACTACAAGGCACAGCGGGAGGATGAGCTCACCTTCACCAAAAATGCCATCATTCAGAACGTGGAGAAACAGGAAGGAGGCTGGTGAGTAGGTCCCAAGCCTCCTTTTTCCCTTGGGGACACAGTCAAACCATGGTGTCACCATCCATACAAAGGTGTGTCCCCTCTAGGGTTGGGTCCGTTGGGGGATTGCCCACAAGCTGCACAGCCCCAAAGCCTCCTGAACCCTAAAAAGCAGATGATGGAGGAGCTGCCTGTTGCCCGTGACCCCTAGTCAGGATGCTCTGGGATCCCGTGGTGGGTGCTGACGCTGCCCCTTCCCTCTTCCAGGTGGAGAGGAGATTATGGTGGCAAGAAGCAGCTGTGGTTCCCTTCCAACTACGTAGAGGAAATTACTGGTCCCAGCAGCCTGGAGCCAGAGCGGGAGGTGAGCTTGTGCCTGAACAGAGCAAGGAGGGGTGGTGGGGAGCAGTGCATGTGTGCAGCCCCCCGCGCCCGGCCGCTCTGCCCAGGGCCGTGCCCAACGCCATCCTGCCTGTGCTTCATTCCCCGCAGCAGCTGGATGAGAACAGCCCCCTGGGAGACCTGCTCGGAGGTGTTCTGGACGTGCCCTCCTGCCAGATCGGTGAGTGCCAGGGAGGGATGGAGGAGTGGGGGGTGTTACAGCAGGTCTTTTGGTCTCCATCTGTCTCTAGACACCCCTGTGCCTGCCACGAGCGAATGCCCGTCTGTGGTGTGTGTTTCTGTGGGGTGACATGCTCCGCTGCTGCTCCCGACTCAGAGGGTGCCCCGGGGTTTGGGGCTCAGGCATGTCCCTGCCGCCCGAGTGCAGCCGAGGAGTACCCAGGGTCGTGCCGAGGAGCCGCTCCAGCACACCTTGAACCTGCGCTCAGGGGCAGCCGCCCCACGGGCAAGGGAGCTCAGACCGACTTTGTGGGCGCTGCCTTTTCTGTAAGGATTTGTCCTCCCTCACAGACGTGTGGTCGAGGTTCTGGGGCTCCTGGACGCTGGCCGAGCTGGGTCTGATCTGCAGCTCTCTGCCATCCCTCAGCTCCCCAGAGCACGTTGTGCTCCACGTGGCTGTTCCCACCTGGGCACTTCAGGGCACAGAGAGAAGATGCAGGAATGGGAGGAAGATGCAGGAATGGGGGGAAGAGGGCATTACAAAGACCCCACGAGGCTTCTCAGCCCCCTCAGGATACACTCGGCTTCCTCACCTATCGCTTCCTCGGCTCCATCTGTTGCCTCCAGTGACCAGAAACAGGAGCTTCTCCTCTTAGCTGAAGAGTCCCAGGGCAGCCATGAGATTCCCTCAGCATCTGTCCTCTCCCTTCCTCTCTCTCTGTGGTGTGAAGGACTTGGCTCAGCATCTGCTTGTGACCTTACCTTCTGCTCCCTCTCCCCACACAGCCATCCGCCCCGAGGGGAAGAACAACCGCCTCTTCGTCTTCTCCATTAGCATGGCCTCAGTGTCACGCTTGTCCCTTGATGTGGCAGCCGATACGCACGAGGACTTGGTGGACTGGGTGAAGAAGATCCGGGAGGCAGCCCAGACGGCCGATGCACGGGTGAGTCTGGAGAGCCCTTGGCAGGAGAGACCTCTCCTTACCAAGTCCTGGATTTTCCAGGACCCGAGGAGCGGGTGGAGGCTGGGGGGGGTGGGTGGTAAGATGGCATCCTGCGATGACTGGCACAGCATTTACAAAGATAATAAAGCCAGAGCAATCTTTTGACAATTCAGCAAGGGGTGGTGGCCACGCATTGTGGCTTGAGAGATTCAGGCTGGATGTCTGGGAAGATCAGTCCATCAGGAGGGTGTTGCAGCCTTGGGAGGTGAGGGATCTCCATCTGTGGAGGGTGGCAAGGCTCAGCTACATGGCCACAGCTGCCCTGTGCTGGTAGCAGAGCCAGTCCCGCTCCAGGCAGCAGGTAGGGCCCTTTCCATGGGTGCTTCTGTGGTGTCCCCCCATGCAGAACTACTAGTGGTTCCCACAGCATGGGCAGGAGCGGCAACACCAGGCCAGCGCTGCCGTTGGCTGCAGTTGGTGAGCTGGGTTATCCAACGCTGCTGCTCCCACCGGGCCCTGACACCTCTCCCTCTCTCTCGTGGCAGCTCTCCGAAGGGAAGATGATGGAGAGGAGGAAGAAGATTGCCCTGGAGCTTTCGGAGCTGGTGGTCTATTGCCGACCTGTGCCCTTCGATGAAGAGAGTGAGCATCTGCCGATCTGGTGGCCACTGCCGGCAGTCACCGTGGTGTTACAGGCCCAACGGTGTGCCCTGAGGTGCTGCTTGGGCTAGATCTCAGCAGAGGGCAGGTGTCCAAACCACTTTGGACTGGTTTCCAGCTCTGGAAAGGGCCTTCTCCAGGGGGTGGAAGTTCCCTTCCCCATCCCTCTGTTGCTGGAACCCAGAGCAGCTGCTGAGGGAGTGGGGCTGGGGAGCATCGTGCCCGGTCATCGAGAGCGGTTTTGATGCTTTCAGCCATCGATCTGCACACCCTGAGGGTGGCTGAGCCAAGGGAGGAGAGGATGGTGTTAGGAAGGGGTCTGGGGTGGCTGAAGTGTCTGGAAAGGGAACGTGCTCCTGGCTTACACCGTGCTGTCTCCTCCCAGAGATTGGCACAGAGAGGGCCTGTTACCGAGATATGTCCTCCTTCCCCGAGACCAAGGCGGAGAAATACGTCAACAAGATCAAAGGCAAGAAGTTCCTGCAGTACAACCGCCTGCAGCTCTCCCGCATCTACCCCAAGGGTCAGCGCCTCGACTCCTCCAACTACGACCCCCTGCCCATGTGGATCTGTGGCAGCCAGCTGGTAGCCCTCAACTTCCAGACCCCAGGTGAGGAGGCAGGGAAGGTGGGCAGGCTCCTGGGGTACCCTGTGCCTCCTCCCACCCACCTGCCTGCAGCCCTGCTGACCTGGTCCTGGCAAAGGGGGGGGTCTAGGAGGGGCTCCGCAGTCTGTGCACCAGGGAGCAGGACCCAGTGTGTGTGTCCCAGGCATGTGGTTGCTGCAGGGGAAATGTGCTCCAGAGGGCTGGGTTGACCTGGGGAGCTGGGCTGAGCCAGGAGATTGTGGTGCCACAAGGACAAGATGAGGCAGAGAGGAAGAGGGGACTTCCCCCGACGTCCCCGGCAGTAGGCAGGGCGGGCAGGGGAGGTACTGAAGGGGACGTACTGAAGGGGACGGTGCAGCCGCAGCCTTGGGACACCAGCTGGCTGCAGGGTCTGAGTCGAGCTGGCTGCTCTGCTCAGCTTTCCCAGCTTCCAGCCCTGCTCCTGCCATGCAGGCCAGCCTGCCCCTCTCCCTGGCCCTTGCCCAACCCTGCCGTGAGCCTGTGAACCCACCAGAAAACTACCTGCTTCTTATTTTTTTTCCTGCTGTTTTTTTCATTCCTTTTGTGAATTCAAGCATCTTGCAGGGTGGTTTGGCAAATGCTAGAGCCAGTGCAAGGAAAATGGAAAGGAGAGGGAGGAAAAGAAGGGGGTGACCCATGGAGCACTGGGTAGCTGGGCAGATCGTGTGTGAGAAAGTCACCCCACGGCCCCAGCGTGTGCGCAGGCTGCAGTGAGGCCGTGGCACACCCGGCATTGCCAAGGGATGGGCCGTGTCCTCTTGCAAAGGGCTTCACAGGAGGGACCGATAGCCCAGGTGATCTGGCTTGTGGAAAGGGCACAGGGTGTCCCCTCCTCCATCTCCTGCCTGTGCTCTCCAGACAAGCCCATGCAGATGAACCAGGCCTTGTTCATGTCCAGCGGCCAGTGTGGGTACGTCTTGCAGCCGACCAACATGAGGGATGACATCTTTGACCCCTTCGACAAGAGCACGCTGCGGGGAGTGGAGCCGCTCTCCATCTCCATTGAGGTCAGTACCTCCTCCCAGCGTGGAGTCAGATCCAGGGGGTTATACCGAGTTTGGGGTGATAGAATGTTTTTTTCCGGGCTCCTGGCCTCTGCAGCTGCTCCTCACCAAACCCCTCAGCCCCTGCTTAAGAGCTGCCCTGCAGTGCAGGCTTGGAGAGCCCTCGCTGAAGGGGGAGACCCATGGGTGCTGCTGAGGGAAGCACCACTGACCTCCCTGGGCACTTGGAGAGGAGTAGCAGGAGCATCCCTGGATGCTCCCCACCCCGGGACCCTCCTGCCCAGGGCCCAGTGCTGGCAAGTGCCATCCATGAGCTGCAGAGGTGGCATCCCTGTCCCTGGAGCTTGTCTGGGACTGCCCAAGCACAGGATGGCTCCCAGCGGGGTGACATGAGAGCTGCACCTTGTCCCCTCCTTGTCACCGAGTCCAGGCTCAACATTACTGACCTTGCTATGTCCCTTTCCCTCTCAGGAAGATGCTCAAGGTCAGAGCAGACTATTCAGCCCGTTTCTGTGTTGCACTGCTGGTGATGATAAGAGGATGGGGGGCTGCTGGTGGGGGGCACTGGAGGATGGACTGCAGATGCTTGTTGAATCTTTTTCTTCCTGGATGGCGGGACTGGGGCTGGATGTTTCCCGTGTCCTGGAGGGATGGGAAGGCCACGGCTGTGCCAAACCAGATGGCTCTTGTGTTTGGACCTGTGACTGTCCCACTAGCCTGTACAGGCATCCCTAGTGGTCTTGGAGCTGAGCGGACCATCTGTGGGTCAGCAGTGTCCTCTGCAAGTCCCTTCATCTCTAGCAGACCTTGGGGAGGGGTCAGCAGAGATCCTGCCTTTAGGTCCTCACACATTTCTCACAACATTCACAAACTGCAGCTCCTCTGAGGCCACCTCTGTTTTCAGAGTGATCTGACCTCCGCTGCCCTGCTCAGGGAAGATGCCCCATCATGTCCCATCTGCACCGTCAACCCCATACCCACTGTCTCCCTAAAAATCCTTGGCACTGTTCCCCTGCACCATCTGTTTTTCCAAATTCTTCCTGCATCCCAGGATGCAGCTGCAGCCACCAGGCGTCAAGAATCACTGTGCCGCAGCCTGTCACCGTCTCCTTTAAGAGACGGGCTCAGCCTTTTGTCCTCTGGCAAAACTGCCCCATGTCCCCACCAAAGCCAGCTTTCACGGATGGAGAAGCCGTCTCGAGCCCAGCATGACTCAAAGCACATGATCCAGCGCTGGCAGCGCGTCCTTCCCCTGCAACAGCAGCGTGCCGGCAGCACGCTGGAGGGACATATGGCCACTGGCAAGAGGGAGCTGGGATTTCTTTCTCCTGCAAGGAAGCAGGTTGTCGTTTGAGTTGAGCACAGACTGTGCTACGAACAGGAGGCAAGCAGCAGCAGAGAGCAGCTTCTTTTTTGTCCTCAAGCCAAGGTTGGAGGGCCGAGAAGTTTGGGCAGAGAAAGGGGTGTCCAGCGTAGCCTCGGGCAGGGGCAGGCAGCGCGGCTGGGCAGCCCAGCTCCAGCGTGGCAGGAGGGATGCTGTGGTCCCAGGCCTGGCTGGACCACAGGTCCAGGCAGTGGACAGGAACCTGGGGCACTTCAGCTGCCGTTTTTTATGGCTTACAAGTCAAATTGGTGCTCGGTAACACCATAGCAGCTTCCAGGGGTGGGAGCTGTTTTTCTCCGAGAGGCAGGCTGGGCTGGGCTGGGCTGGCTGTCAGGGTCTCTTCTCTCTCCAATTAGCAGAGCCAGGGTGATTTATTTGGAAAGAAAATGTCTTGGTATGCAAACACTTTTTTTTTTTTCCTTTTTTTTTCCTTTGCTCCAGTCTCTTACCAAGTCTTTCCTGCTCTCTGCCCAGGTCCTGGGAGCCCGGCACCTTCCCAAAAACGGAAGAGGAATTGTTTGTCCTTTCGTGGAGGTGGAGGTGTCCGGCGCCGAGTACGACAACGCCAAGCAGAAAACTGAGATCGTGGGTGAGTGGGTTAGCGAAGGGAAGGAAGAGGGACCCACCACCACTCCTGACCGTGGTGTGAGCCGTGGGCACTGCAGCAAAGCCTGGCCCGGGCGGGGGGGGCTGCCTGTGAGCTCAGCATCAGCCGTGGGGGGCAGCGGGGGCCGCGGGGGGGAGGGTCCCCACTGACAGCAGTGTTTTGTGACTAGCGGACAACGGCCTGAACCCTCTCTGGACCCCGAAGCAGTTCCACTTTCAGGTCAGCAACCCCGACTTTGCCTTCCTCCGCTTCGTGGTGTATGAGGAGGACATGTTCAGCGATGAGAACTTCTTGGCTCAGGCCACCTTCCTGGTGAAAGGCTTGAAGACAGGTAAAGCGCTCAGGGAAGCAGCGAGGGGTGTCATGGTGGTCCTCACCAGTTTGCTAATTGCATCGTTAGCCGGGGAGACACTGAGTTTCATGGGAGGACGCTGTCAGTCCCCAGGCTGGCTCAGTCCCGCCTGTCCCTGTGACAGGTCACATTCCCAACCAGGTAAAGGAAGGAAGAAGCCATTTGGTAACATCCCTTGGGACCGACTGCCTCTTCAGGGGAGCTGGGGGGGGGGGGGGGGGGGGGGGGGTGTTGGAAAAGACCCTTTGAGGTCTGTGCCAGGGGACGGACATGTCGCTGCCGGTGACGCTGGGGCTGTCTCTGCCGCAGGTTTCCGAGCAGTACCCCTGAAGAACAACTACAGTGAGAACCTGGAGCTGGCGTCCCTGCTCGTCAAGATAGACATTTTCCCTAGCAAGGTGAGGCTGGGTCACGCACGAGAAGGTGACGGTGCCGCAGGGCTGAGGGGCAAAGGCTGCGATTGCTGCCTGCGCTGCCTGGTGCTGCCCACTGTCCTGCTCAGCTCGCCTCCGCACGGCGGGTTGGTGCTGCGAAGCTCAGTGGTGCCTGGCCTGAGTGCCTGCGGGACGGCTGGGTGTCCAGTGCTGCTCCAGGGAAGTTACAGCTCAGTATCGTGGCGCTCAGCTGGCCCAGGGCCATCCCTCTTGGCATAAGTGGAGGGCAGGGCTCCTTCAAGGACAGATGTTTCTTTTATTTCTTCATTTAAAATGATGCTGGTGGGAGCCAGCGAGGATTGTTAAAGACAAATGTTGCAGACCCCGTGAGCCGTGGACACCCTGCGTGGCAGCTCACAGGGCCAGCAGAGCCCTGCACCAGGACAGGCTACTACAAGACATACACTCTGAAATCCCAAGCCAAGCCCTTTACTAATATATTTTTTTGTTTTCTGATCGAAGCAGGAGAATGGCGAAATAAACCTCTTCACCGCTTCAGCCCTACGGGAAAGAGCAGGGGATGCTTCCAGTCTTCTGCTGGCAAGCAGAGGCAGAGAGGGGTCTTTCGACTCACGGTACCAGCAGCCCTTTGAGGATTTCCGTGTGTCGCAGGAGCAGCTAGCTGACCACTTTGAGAGCCGGGAGCGAAGGTATGCCAGTGCTCGTCGAGCTCATCCCAGCGCGAGACACCCCCACCACCCCCCCCGGCCTTTAGTCTCCTCTGTGGATGCAGACAAATGCAGCCCCCCACTAACCCCAAGCACAGCTGCAGCCTTGTTTGCTGCATGGAAACCCTAAATTCTAGCATGAAAGTTGTGCTAGTCCTTGGGGGAGTTGCCGCTTTGGGGTCTGTGGGAGTCAGGTGGGACAAGGAGCTGCCACCCCACAGCCAGTGGCACTTTCCCCAGGCATGGGGGATGTATTGAGCCCCCCACCCTTTCCTCCCCTGGGGTGGCTTTTGACACTGGAGCATCCCCGGTCAGCGTCCCCTCTCTCTGTGCCCCCCCTGCAGGGTACTGCGGAGGACCCGGGTCAACGGGGACAACCGGCTGTAGCCCATCTCGGCGGGTGAAAGCACCTCCAGTGCTTGTGAATCTCACGGCACGCTGTGAACTGGTTTCTATGGAAACGGCACTGCTATGGCCTACTTTCAGGCAGCTTTTCCAGTTTCTCTGCTGAAGAGTGTTCCAGTGGAGAACTAAAAAAAAATAATATTGGAAAAAAACCCACCCCACATCCCCTCACCAACCCCAACCACCCACCAACCTTCACCACCAAGCCCTTAATGAAGCACATCGGTGCGTACACCCTGCCAGCCGCCGAGGTGAGAGACGAAACTGTCTGTAATCGCAAGGAAAGAGACCTAAAAAAACCAAAACCAAACCACCCCACCCAGCCCTCTGCCGTCGCTGCTCTGCCTGTATTCCCGGAGATCCTGCTCCTGCGCGGCTGCCAGAGGCCCTTTGCAGCCATCCTCTGCTGTACCCGGTCCCAGCGCGCCGGGCAAGGGGGGACTTACGCGACCGAGGCAGCAGGTACCTCTGTCCTGGCGGCATCGCATCTACCTGTATAGCCGCTGCCTATGGGTCCAGTAGTGAAACTCTACGTTTACAAGGCCGCTCTAGCTTTAACCGACAATAAAAGTGTCAGTATTACACGTGTGGTGGCTCGGGTGGCTGGTGCTTTGCCCACCTCCCCGCAGATGTGGCCGGTGCTGCATCGAGGAGCTGGGGTGCAGGCTGCGCTGCTCCCTCCTTCCTCCTGCCTTTAGGGAATTTCCAGCTATGGGGGGGGGGGGGGGGGGGGGGGGGTTGGAGTGGGAATAACCAGGAGCAGCCCCAGGTTTAATGTTCACTCAAAAGCGAGCTGACCCTGCTTTTCTGAACCTGACTGAGGACAGGCAGCGACTCCAGGCTGCAGGAGGGCTCCAAGGACAGAGGTATCTGGGCTCTAGCACGCTGCTGGGTCACATACTTGTGGCCTTTCCCCACAGCAGGTAAGTTGCAAATGGGGCTTCCCCAAAGCCAAGTGCAATCACCAATCGACTCACGTTCGTCTTTTACGCTCTTTATTTAGGAACAACCAAAAATGTCTGGTTTCATTTCAACAAACTGTACAAGCAAGCTCTTCCCCTCGCCCACCCTCACATCCACATATACAAAAGGAAGGGAAACTTGCCGTTCACTTCTCAGAAGTGGCATTGTTGCTACAGGGAGTTCTTGCCCTCAGAATAAGAGCAGGTAAAGTCCATAGCAGGTACAAGCTACCCTAGCCCTAGTAATAGCCACAGCCCACAATCACAGGCAGCTTCACTTTATTTTTGCCTCTTTAAAACCTTTACCAAAAGTAAAAACTATTTCCTGTCTCACACGATTGCCAAGGTGACCATCTAAAATTGTGGTCTTACAAAAAAAACACAGTAATAACCCCACTGGAACCCCCCACACCTCCCCAGTACAAAGACGGTTTACACGGCAGAGCCCTTGCTCTGCTCCCTAGCTGCATGGCCACCCTTATGAAAGGTCCCGTTGCAGCCACAATTACATTTTCCTTTGGATAAATCCAAGCAAAAATTCCAGGTCATTCAGCACCAGCATGATTTCTAAATAACAATAATTAAAAAAAAAAACCAAACAAAAAACGCCCCAAAAAAAAACAAAAAAAAGAGACCCCCATTAGGCTGACTTTTGTGGTCTGCTGAGAAACAAAGTGATCAACACGCTGTTCCCAAAGTCTCTCTTTTAGTGCAATGTTAGTATGTGCAAGGGGAATCACAGCCACGTACCCATAACACCACCACGAGCCAGATGGGGCAGAGAGAAAGTGCAATTTTAGCAAGAAGTTTTCTATGCCATGGATTCTTAGCCCAACCTTCGCTAGCACCAGTAAGCAAGAGTCCTCCTAATACCACCCTCCATCAGTACAGGGGAAAAGTGGCTTTAATTATGCCATCAAAATACAGCCAATGTCAGCCAGCAGAGCACTCTTTACTGGAACAGGCAGTAACAAGAAAACAAAAAAATAAATCACTGCTCAGGTAACAGAGCTCCCTTGCTCTGCTTTAAAGTTTTGCAATGCCAATCCGGCATTCCCGGCAGGGACCACTGCCCGTAAAACATACAGCAGAAACTAAACTTGCAAAAAAACCCCCAACCAACCAACCCCAAAACGTATAGCTTGCAAGTGTCTCCAATCCCCCTCCATTTGTAGTGTTGCCTAATCTTACCCTGCTGGTTTTGTGATCAACTGAGAAATTACAACAGGATAATGCAGTGAGCTCAGTCACATCAGGCCACTGGTTGATTTGAAAAGAGCAAAGCCAAAATGATCTAGGCAACAAGAGAGAGAAGTTTACAAGCATTTTAAATGCTAACAACTTGACGGGAAGGTGCAGCATCATGTTAACTTTCTAATTTGTGCCTAAGTGCTGAAAATCATCTTTCTCTTCTGATTCCCAGTGACCCAGCTTCCAAACACCACCTTCCCATCAGGTTGCCTCTATAATGTCTCTTAGAGAGGGGCTGCAGGGAAGACAGAGTACAACACTTCTTCTACTGGTGACCAAAAACCATTCCTTTTCATTAAAAAAAAGTAAAAAAAATATATATGATACCCAAAACTCTAAATGGAAAATAAGCCTTCTACATCCTCCTCTTCCTCCTAGGGGACACCTAGCAAAAATTAACCAGGCAGGTCTCTTGCAGCTCCAGCTTCTGCGCGAGCATGGCCCGGGCAGCGAAGGTTCTGCGTTAAGCCATGGGCTGACTACGGGGTTTCTCATCACAGCTGCTAGCAGGTACTGCTTTTGCTGGTGGCTTCTTGTGGTGACAAATGCAAGCTCCAGGCAGGAAGGAGACATGCAGCCGCGCTAAATACCTGCGGCTGGAGCTCTGCCAGCGTACGCTGACCACTGCATGCCATGCATCCAAGCAAGCACTTGTGCCCACTCCTCTCGCCGGGGCTGCGGGGCTGCAGTGCAGCAGCGCTCGGCTCTCAGGCAAGTGGAAACAGGAGCCTGTAAATCACGGTTTGTTTAGTGTTCTGCTAAAAAAAAAAAAATAAAAAAGAATGCTAATTAAGGAGCTGAAAAACATGCTACCCAAATGAAATGCAGAGCCATGTCTAGAATAATCTCACGGCAGGGCCTGCTGATAATGAATAAAGTAACTCTGGTCCTTGCATCAGAACCAGCAGCCAGGTACGGCACAAATCCGGGTTTCGGGTTATTAAGCAATTGGATTGTGCCCTTAATCTAAGCAGCCTCAGAGACATAAGTAACAAGATTCACATGGATTTAAAATGACGTGCCAGTCAAGCCCAAGCTCACACACAGCGGATGGAGGTGAAGGATTTAATTTCCCTTCCTTACTGATACTGGCTACACAACCTCTATCTTACGCCCCTCGTTTCAAGTCAAGATAGTCATCTTTGATTAGATGATGATAAATATTCACACACTGTGTCGAATTGTGGTGATGCTTCCTCTTAACACCAGAAGAGCTGCTGCTGGGACTGTCAAGCCACCTCTCAATTATTCCTTTCGGTTTCAGATACAAAGGCATTTTAATGTCCTGCACCAAAACCCATGTCTATTTGGAGATGACACCTGCTTCTCCTCAGCTTCAAAAACAATGAAATATAGGTAAACAGGACCACAGAGCTAAACTCTCAAAAATCTTCAGTTTATACTTTCATGGAGATTTCAAGGCAACTAAAAAAAATGCAGATAACAAGGAATGTGGGAGTTGGAAAGGGAACTCAATTACTTTTTGACTTTTTTGTCTCGAAATCTTACCCTCCCCACACAATGAGGCTTGCCAGCCCGGTCACTGTGTCCGAGGGGAGTCTGCATGGAACCACTTTTTAAAATTCCTCCGACCCGAAAGAAAGAAAACTCCTGCTGTGCTTGTATGAATGCATGGAGACAAAGCTCAGAAACCTCAGCAGCTTCCAACCCTCAAGGCTGGTTTTTCTGTGTACACCGGGAAATTCTCCCTCTAGCTCATAAGACTTCTCTTTTCAGTTTTTGTGGAAAACTGGCCAAATACAATCCAAGTGCAAAAAATTTCAGCTAGTGCATGGACAAATGGTTCGAAGGGACCAGTTCATACCATAGTCCTTAAGCATTTCTGTAGATGGAGCGGGGATCACTCTTCCAATTAGCCATAGGCCTTTAAGCGTACACCAAAAATCCCACAGAGAATCACCTTGAATGGGCAAACTACACCTCCAACGTATTTATATAGCAAGTAGTTAGTAAAAGTGTACATTTTTAATGTACAGCTTAATGCAATAAAGAATCAATGGCATATCTGAACTGTATATATGTGTACTTAAATAAACCTGCACGTACATAGACACTAGAGAGTAAATGACCTACCTGTATTTGTTCTCTGAAGGTAACACCGTACATACACTCATACTCTCGGGCTGCACGACTCCCAGATCTGCTACCTCCGGCTGTAGGACCACCCAGATTCTCATGTCACCTGTGACATTTTGGGGTGTCCAGGATCGCACCCGCGAGGGTGAACCCCTGAGGCTGTGGCTGTCTTCGTAGTGCGGCCGCCCCTGCTCTCCCGGAGGAGAGCCGCGGGGATGCTGAGCCAAGGCCGAGGTGGGACGGCTGCTAGTTATGCTTCCGACCACGGCATGAGCAGCAATAGCGCTGCTAAAGAGAAAGAAATCTAGGGAGCCTGGTGTCAGCAGGGTGCTGCAGGTCACCCCGGCTCTCTTTAGGGTGCAGGTCATCTCTTTCGGAAGCAGATGCTCACGCTCGGCCATGGGGGTTACACCGTGTGCCAGGGGAGCTACGTGAGCTCAGATGCAGGCACCTACCACGTAGGCACGTCCCGCCAGGCGAGAGGAAGCCTCCTCTCTCTTGCAAAGCACTGAGCAGAGATAAAATCCCTCCTAACAGTTGAGCAAGGTGGCCTCTTAAAGAAGGGACAAAGAACTGGAAAAGCAAGGGCAATTAAAGGTAGAAATCAGACACCAGCTTTGGAAGAGGTTCTGAAAGAGCTTTTTTGGTTTTAAACCAGATTTTTTTGTAAATCTCTGGATCCGATCCTTTGGGGTTTGCTACCCACCCTTCTAATAAATATCATTTACCACCAACAATAGTGTCTCCCACATTAAAACGGTCTCACTAAATAAAAACCTTCTACTGAAAAAGCTTGGCTGAGTTAGCTTGGCAAAAATAAGGAGCTATGACTACTCTCCATAAATACATCAGCGGATAAACACCAAAAACTATTTAAGTTAAAGGACAATGTTGGCTCCAAAACAAACCAGGAATGAACCAGCCACGGATTAATTCAAACTAGAAATTTAAATAAAGTTTCTAATGATTCAAAAGGCAGTGAAGTTCTGGAATAGCCTTCCAAGAGCAAAAGTGAAGGTACTAGTTTGTGACAGAATGGTCTGACACAGCATTTGACTGGACTATTCAGCTCAAGAGTTTCCCTTCTAGACTTCGTTTTCTATTAGAAAAGAATAGTTAAAAAAAAAAATCAAGTAGTTGCATCACACAGCAACCACCCAAGACAACATGGGCACATTAAAAATGTACAGGTACCGGCAAGCAGGAAGGCTAATTGGGAAATATATTTTGCCGTTTTGCCAGAACTATTGCAGATGAACTGGGGAAAAAAAAAATAGAGGAAAAAGAAAAAAAAAAAGAGTGGAGCAAACACTTGAGTTAACCAGCGCTGCTGCAGGAGGATCTGTCATGTAGGGCTGCAAGAGGGAAAGTGCCTGATTGCAGAAGAGCTGCTGCCTCGTGGATCCCTTGGAGACAACAATGACTTGAACCACTCACAGCAACGCTGCAGATTCTCTGCGTTTGTTCTCTGAAGAACAGCTTGTTCTCTCTGAACAATGAAAAGGATTCCAGGTCAGGATGGAAAAATTATTATGTGCTAGTTCTCAGTGATTAAAGGGAGACTTGGAGATTTAACAGCCTGCTACAGTCAGTCTCCAGGAGCGCAGGAGAAAATATGCTAGCCAGCAAGGGACAAATGACACCAAACTCCATCTCCTGGGTTGTCTGGGTCTGGGACCTGGTACTTGTTGGAGAGTATGTAATGCTAAATCTGACCTCATCTGTAGAGATGAAAATCTCGCTCAACTCCCACCGGACTCTAGTGCAAGACCGGCAGTTTTCTTCTCAGATAACCTTTCCTTTCCTAATATACAAACACACACACACTTGTGTGCCCACAAAGCCCTTCATCACCAGGGCTTAAGGACCAGAAAGGGTGGAGAGGATATATGCAGCCATGCCAACCTTTAGAGAACAAACACCTTAATGGACAGATGAAAAAAAAAAAAAAAGAAAAAATAAAGTACTGTGCCATGATAGTCCATATCTAAGCAATGACCTTGTTTACACAATGTCTGAGATTCGCTATGCTTGTATAGGCAGCTGTAGGCATTGGTATATGAATATGAAATCTGAAAGTCTGTCCACTGGAAAGCAAACAAGAGCATCCTTTTTCCTGCGTGCAAGCTGAACCCCCGCCTCTGCCAGCTCTCAGCCATCTCCTTGGCTGGGCCACCGAGAGCTCTGCACTAAGTGCCCAGTTTTTGCACGTGTGCTCTCTCGTGTGCTGTGCTCAAAGGTCTCAGTTATGGCAGTGCTTTATCACCACGTCCTGCTCCTGAGGTTTAGATCAGGCTGGCCCATGGGTTTCTTAAAGACCAAAAATTTCTTCTCAAGGGTAAGAGCGGATCCTCCGGGGCTGGTGGTTTGAGTTCAGTCTGTTTCTGAAAAAGAACAGAGGTGTCAGAGATGCTCTGGCTCGCTGCAAGGGTCTGCAACCCAGGTGGGGTGCTGGGTGGGGAGGAAGGGGTGCAGAAGTGCCTCAGGATGGGCAAAATCAGGAGCCTTGATGGAGCCAGCTGCAGAGAAAGGCTAGCCCGATTCAGAGGGGTCAGGAAATCCCCAAGCTGAGCTACGCTTTGGCCAGCGACAGGGCTAAGGAGGGATGCAGCCTGCGGTGGTCCAAAGTCGTGCGCCCGTGCTGAGCACCTCCTGCCTCTGTGCCACGAGCAGCGATGGGACCGCCTTGCCTGGGTGGCATAAAGCCACGTTCAGAGGGTGCTAGCAGGGGCACAGCCATCTCCCTGGTGTGGGCACAAAAGCTGGCCCACCACCCTTCCCCAAAGCGCTCCCACTGCAACACCTCCCCAGGCCGCTCCTGCGGCCGCAGCCGCTCCCCAGCAAAGCGCATGGGGCAATGCACATCCAGACCTCTCTGCTGCAAGAGGGGCAGGGCCCCAGTCAACCCCATGCTCCATCTCCTCCGAGTTAGACAGGGGAGAGAAACAATGAATTTTAGTGAATTTTATACATTTGTTTATTTATTTTAAGGCCTACAACCGTGGCAGAGGTGTGTGGGAGGCTCCAGAGCAATGCAGCAGGGATGGAGAAGATCCCAGCTGCCCAGCACACTGGTAAGGGGCTGCGCAGCCCGCAGCAGGACAGGGCCAAGTGCTCGGCCATCCCCATCTGGTGGGAATCTCGCCAGGGAGGAAACAGCCCCCAGCTGCACTTCTGAAGAGCCCATGAAGGGCTTGGAAAGCACCTCTGCTCCTCCACACATGCATGCACCTACACACACATGTTTCAAAAGCAGGTCCTGGAGGAGGGGTACAGCCAGCAGCTGTAAACACCAACCCTCCATGTCCTCTCCCTCCTTGCAGCCTCCATCTTCGACACCGGAGCCTTGCCCCATGCCAAAGAAGGATGCTCACATCTGGAGAGTGGCAGCAGGAGAGGGAAGGGAGGAGACTCTTGCCTGCACAGGCAGGCATGGGTTATACCTGGTGCCCGAGGCCAGGGGGAGGCACGGAAGGAGCCAGTGGCATGGGACACAGCAGCCAGGCCCCTTCCTTCCCAAATACCCATCCCCTTCATAAATAAACCCAAGGGCCACCTTCCCCCAGGGCAGGTCAAGGGACCAGACACTCCCGCTGGTTTTACTTAGGCTTAAAATAAAGCCAGGATTTGGCTTCAGAGTGGAAGCAGCATCCAGTGACCAAGGCAGGCAGGGGCAGGCAGGGCAGGCAGGCACCTGCACTCACGGCATCTCGCCGGACCCTCCTCATCCTCCTTTCCTCTTTCCCAGGGGTTTTCCTCACTGCTTCCCCAGTTAAATCCCTAACAGCAGGACCAGACACTAAACCCTTCCCTAAAGCCTCAGTTTCCCAAATAGGAAGCGCTCAGTGCCCTGTGCTCGCCTACCAAACCCTCCCATGGAGCCAGCCCTGCCCAAGACAGGGGCCTTACCGAGCCGTGTTGCAGGCGGCGGGCCGGGGGCGTCGGGGGTCCCGGCGCTGCCTTCCTTGCCGCCCGGCTCCCACGACTCACTGCTTTCCGTCACCTCTGAGCCGGCCTCACACGGTCCTTTCCGGCTTCCCGCCGTCTCGCTGGCGCAGGCCTCCTCGGGGACGGCACCCCTGCTCTCCTCCTCCCCCTTCATCGCAAACCACACCTTGAGCTGCTGGGCGCTGAGGTGGGAGCGCTCGCAGAGGCCGGGCAGGTCCTCCTCCCGCAGCCCCTTGTGCTTCTCGTAGTAGTCCTCCAGCACCTCCCGGCTGACGGGGCTGACCTCCACCAGCCCCGGCGGGAAAACCCCCCGCCTGTAGTTCTCATACCACTTCAGCTGCCCATTCTTGTAGCCATAGCGGCTGTCCCCGAACCAGCGAATGACCTCAGCCCGCGGCAAGCCCGTCTGGGAAACGATGGCGTCGTACTCCTGGTTCGTGGGCCGCTGGGTCTGCACAAACATTTGCTTCAGCAGATGCCGCTGCTGGGCCGTTTTTTTAAAGTTCAGTTTGGTTTTCGGAGGGGTGGGCGGCCGGTTGGAGCTGCTGTCTCCTTTCTCATTTGCGCCAGCCCCCCCCGGTAACTCGCTTTTGCCGTTGGACTCGGTCACTCGGAGGTTTTTCAGGTTGATTTTGATGGGACTCACTTTCCTCTCCACTGAGTTCGGGTTGTTGCCGGAGGCATCGACTGAGCCATTTTCGCTCGCAGCCCTCAGCTCATCCGAGGAGTCTTCCCCTTCCCCGCCGCCATTTTCCGCCTCCTCCTCCTCCTGCCGAGCCACCTCCTCCACTTTCTTATTTTCCTCCGCCACCTTCTTCTTCCTCCTCTCCGAGAACCAGCTATCAATCTCCCTCCGCGTCATCTTCGTTTCCCCTCTCAGGCGGTTCACCTCTTCCTCCGCAGGAAGGGGATTTTGGGCAAAACTGCTCTCCAGAGCCTTCAGCTGCTCCGGCGCCCGCTCTTTGTACTTGGTTGGGGTGAAGTCGGGCGCCTGGTGCCATGATTGCCGTCGCGGTGGGTGGTGAGGAGCCGGCGCGGCCGCCGCTGCCGCGGGGCTCACCTCAGCTCCTCTGGGCGAGACGTCGAAGGTTATTTCAGGCAGGGAATCGAGGGCGCTGTCTCCAGGGAAGACGGCCCGGCCGCCTCGCACATTCCTGTAGTGGTACCTCCTATCACTGAACCATTTTCGAATCTCCTTGGTGGAAAGGCCCGTGATTTTTGTCAGCCGCTCGACTTCGGCCTGGCCAGGGAACTGGTTTCTGCAGAAGCTGCCTTTCAAGGCCGAGAGCTGTTCATGGGACTTCTTGTTTTTGTACACATTGGGATCCAGGAAGGTCTGCGAGGAGATCGTTGGGCAGGCAGTGAGCAGCGACTGGCCACTGTTGACCACCTTCACCCCCGACGCATTGCTGGAGCTCACCGTGCCATGCTGTGGTGCCGGCTGCGGCTTGGGCACAGAAGTTACCGCCAAGGTGAAGGAGGAGCTGGTGCCCTTCAACCCATTTGCCATGATGGGCTGCGTGACCAGCAGCCCCCCCGTCCCCTCTGGCTGCCCCACCACGTGGCCTGGTAATGTCGCCTGAATAAGGTGGGGGACGCTCCCGGGATTTGCAACCAGCGGCGTGTTCAAAACTGTAATGGTGGGTTGCGGCACGGACTGAATAACGGTGTTGAACATCTTCTTCCTGGCATCTTCGATCTCCTCCGGTGACCAGCTGATGCCCTGCTTCAACCTCTGGGCAGTGAACCAGATCTTCAGCTGCTCTTCTGGGTACTTCGTCACCACGGTCAAGTAGCAGAGCTCAGCTTTTGTGGGGTAGGGGAACTTGTGGAAAGAGTTTTTGAGGAAGCTGTTGGAGTCCATGGCGGCATTGTATGTTGGAATGCTGCTCAGGGGGATCATCACCTTGGGAAGGGACTTGGACGTAGGTAGCTGCTGATGCAAGGGAGGTTGCTGCTGCAGTGACACAAGTTGTGCAACACCCGCCGGCAGAACAGGCACGTTTCCTATGATGGAACCATTCACTATGAGAGATGATTTTGTTGAACTTGCAGCAGGCTGGCTGACTGGCACGGACCCATTTGGGAATGAATGCTCTCCATCTTTCACCTCTGACTCACTGCCCAACTGACCTGACACATTCTCCTTCAGCGTATGGATTTTTTTGGCCTCAGGTTTACCTTTCATTATCTTCATGATGGGGGTTTTGGTAATGATAATTTCAGACTGGCCATCCACCCCTTCTTCAGGGACCTCTCCTGGAAGGTCGTGGCTGCTGGCAGCCTCACAGAGACTTTGCTCCACGGTTGTACGATTGTCCTGCTTAGCCACCCTCCAGACGAAGCTCGTTTCACCAGCGTGTGACTCTGCATTGTGGTGTGAGAGCCCTTCATGGCTATTTGCCAGAAAGTTGCACGCAACACATGCAAACGCAGGGTCTTTGCTAAAGTCTAAGTGCTCAGAGTCCAAGTGCCCGAAGAATTGATGAACTTCTTGAGATCCAAAGTCACAGAACTTGCAGATGTAAGTGTCACTATCAGAAATACCATGGTGCCCATTAGACAAAGCTCCATTATTACTGTTACTGGCACCAGCATCGCTAGCTGCTGGCCCTTCCGCAGGAGCATCTTGTTGTGTTCCTTCACGATCGTCTTCTACAGCATCCAGTTCGGTCTCCTGAAGCACCAGTGTTTTTACTGGTATCATGCAGGGAGTTGTGGATTTTCTTTTGCTAGCCATCACTACAATTGATTCAGATGATTTTTTTTTTTCATTTAAATTAAATTCAAATTTAAAAAGCGCTATTGCAAGTGCTCTGTGGTCTAGATTCCAGCAAATTCATGATGTCCCAAGGAGTTGTTGTCAAATGTTGACAAATGTTCATATTTGCCACTGAACCTGAGGACAAGGAGAGGGAGGAGGTGTTAGTTCCCTTGGCATTAGACAAAGCACAACTGTCCTGGTATTTAACTGTACAAATCATTTTCAGCCTCTTTGGCTGGAAAAATTCAACTTGACCTTGGATTTACTGTATTTTCACACATACAACCTATGAATTACCTGTTTAAAAACAAACAGACAAGCATACCTCTTTTACAGCCCGCATCAAATTCTCATTTGAGGAGGAAAGCCACTGAAATTTCCCTTCACCCTGCCCTGCCAAGACCCATCACCGGTGTTTCGGCACGGAGAGCAGCACCTAGGCTTCCTGCATGCCCGGGCTCCCAGCTCAGTGGTACGCAGGAGGCGATACCAGGCAGGGTCACCCTGGGAAGGCCACCTGCTTTCCATCAGAAAAACCTGACAAAATATCAACACGTTCCCCACAGAACATTTCGATTTCTTCAAAATTGGCATTTTCCAGCCATCCTGTCGGGAAGTTTTTTTCGGCAGCTCAAAGCACCATGCCTGTGCCAAGGCTCTCTGCCTGCGGAGATGCCTGGAGCTCTGCTGCAGGGAACAAGGAGCCTGCAGCCAGAGCCATGTATTTTAGCCTTCCTCGCTCAGCAAGCCCCGCAAAGCCTTTCTGAGATTCCCTCCCCACCCCATGCACAGTTCGTCACTGATTTAACAACACTGTTGAGTCTTTGACTGGAGCTGCAAGAGAAGGTAATGCCCCAAAACTCAAGGGCAACATCACACACATGTTCCTGGCTCCCAGCCTTCCCCTCCCACCACCTTCGCAGCTTTTGGCATTCACACAACTCAGTGCACCGGGGGTATTTGCTAAGAAAGTGCAATTTCTCTGCAACACAAGCTCATTTTTCTGGGCTTGGGGTGACCAGAGATCTGTCACATCATTAAAAAAAAAAACAAAAAAAAAATTTTTTTTTCTTTTTCTGAAGCTACAGCAGTTCCCGATCTGCTCCAGCCTATGGAAGGCCAGGGCTGGCTGGGGCATTAGCCACAACCTTATTCCTGGCCTGATGTAGCTTTGCCATCTGCACGGTGGATGCTCCATGCCTGAGATCACAACCTGAGGGCAGTAAAGCTGTCTGCTGTAGCTGGCACCAGGAGTCACTTGCCTGGTGACAGTCCGATGACAGGGAAGGTAGCACATCTAAGGGAGCAACATCTCTGCCTTAACCCCTCCATCAACCTTTTTTCCAGCAACTCTGCTTTTTTTCCCCTTTAAACACAGGGATAAAATGTTTTTTTTCCAGATTGCAAGGTCACTTGGAAGCATATGGACGCACTGATTCATATTACAAAGACTCTGTGCCAGATTTTCCTGGGATTTACGGTAACAGCGACAAAGCTTTATAAAAACACTCATAAAAACTTGAACTTAAAAAAAAAAAAAAAAAAGACCAACTTACCATCCTATCAGATGACTCACAGAGGTAACTCCTATCAGTTACAGCAGTTGTGCACCAGTAGCTTTCTCATATCAGATATTCTGAGCTGATCTCATGCACTGAGAAATGCAGATCGGGCAAATGACTTTGTGGTGCTTATGCAATACCTCCTCTGCTTATTTTTGTCAGTAGCTTTTAGAACAGAGGAATGAAAGGTCCTAATGCAAAAAAAAAAAAAAAAAAAAAATCAAACTGAGGAAGTACAATTTGACCTCCCTAACTTCATTAGAAATTTTTTAAAAATTTGTTCTGAAAGCTGACATCATTTTTTCCAAACAGGAGAGCCTAGATGGCCGACTGGCCTCGGCAACTCTCAGGCACCCTTTAAAAGACTGATGGGAAAACGTAACTTCCCGTTAATGTGGGCTGATCTGCGATTACAAAACAGTCCTGTAAATAGTGTTAGTCATCACTGAACTTGGCATCAGAAAAAGACTGTTTGCTATGCTAAAGCTTCATGAAAAGCTAGAAATTATAACTTTTTTTTTTTTAAAATCTATAAATAAAAAGGTATTAAAGCTGTGATCTGGATTTAGACAGTGCGAATTGCATGCTCTCAATACCTGCTTTATGCCACACTCATCCCACCTTTTCATGGTTAGTCTTTCCCTCTGCAGAGGGCCAGAAAGTTATTCATTAGCATGAGCAAGTGGAATACTTGGATGACTATGAATGGGCTTTGCTATTCAGAGGGGAACAGCATCCATTTGACACCAATCCCAAGATCCTCATTTTTGATGCTAAGTTAAATATTACACAATCTAGCAGAGTGCGATGACCTTTCCAAGTTGAGTCAATTAGGAAAAAAACCAGTAAGGCCAGCCTGAAGGCTACAAAATATAGCTTTAAAGGCTGAAAGGAGTTTCGTGTCAGGGAAGCAATGGCAAAAGGGAATTCTTTTTTAATTTTATTCTGCAGCTCTAAGACAGGCCAGGAAGAAACTGCTGGGCCCTCTCCAAGCTTTTTTGTTTCCAGCAAACTCCCAATAGAGATCCAGTTCCAGAGTCTCCATTCCTGAGACAGCTCGAGTCCTTGGCGGATCTTACCTAGTGTTTATGGAGCCGTCAGATATCAAAAAGATGATTTTTATCTGTCAACAGACTAAATTTGATACAGAGCAATGGAGATACACAAAGACCCCCATTGTGCCACGTTAACAGAGTGCCTCTCCTGAGCACGCCGTCACTATTATTTTGGGTAAATGTGAACGGCCTGACCCACCTACGGAGAACCTAAAAGCTCTGCATTTCATTTACCAGTCCATTTGCATCAAGCTCCGTGCTCTCTCCAACAACTTTCGTTAAAAATGCAATCAAAGCGGCCCCAGCCGCCACAGCTCTCCTGCTGGGGCTCCGATATTAATGCCACCTGAGAACACAGATTGCAAATTTAGCTGGAAGTGAATCACAGTGCCAATTTACTGGGGGGGGGATGGAAATTAATCAAGTGTACTGTTTGTCCGTTTCATTTCCATGGAACAGTTGCATAACCACATGTTCGGAGCATGTTTTATTCACTGCTCACCTTCTGGAATGCACTAATACTTTAATACACCACTAATATATAACAGAACGGATAATTCACCGATTTCTCTGTCATTAAAGTAAGCAAGGCCATTTTAATGGATAGGGTAAATTAATAGCAGAAAAATTAATTAATTAAAACCCAGTCTTACAACAGAGCTCAGTATACCACCTCTGCGAATGCCTCAGACCAATCTGTACAGCCGTGTGTGAAGAATTTGATTTCCTATGTATAATTTTATGTTGAACTGGAGCACAGAGACATTACCTGAATGGAATGGCTACCCGGCAGCCAGGAAGACAAAGGGATTGTACTTAAATTGATGGTTCCTATTTAATTTATACCTGCTAATTTAATAGCGACGTAGCAGAGTAAGCAGCTCAAATGACCTGTGCACCTAAACCTGCCACTGCTGTTGGAAATTTGAGGGAAAACTGACTTAAAGCAGAGTCAAAGCAATTTGGTCCCCGTGAGAAAGATCTGCTCCACTGGTAGATGCAGTTTTATGCTGTTGTCACCACGTTGTGGCTACAGGGACAGCCAGGTTGGTGGCCACCAATCAGTTTCTCAAGGGTTGTGGCTCGGAAGAGGCTAGCCCTGCATCCCGAGGCGGCGGCGAGGGCAGGGGGAGCCGCAGGCTGAGCTTGCTCCTGCACTACACCGTCTCTCCTCTGGGTAGGAGGTCCACGAAGGCCACAGGCCAGTGACCCATCTCCAGCTTACAAACAAGTTCAAGGAGCACCATGAGATATGCTACCCCTAGCAATTCAGAAAATAGTAATAGAGGAATAATAATTCAGAAAACAATAATAGATGGAAACTGTGAAACCCAAGGTCCCAATCTATGAGAACAACGCAGCGTTGCTGCTAGAGACAGCGTACAACCAACAACGGTGCTTTGAGCATTCCTCTCCTGCAACGCCTCCCGTACCAGCCTCCTTCCTCCCCAGCACAGGAGCCTTCCCATCCCCATCGGTGGGCGCAGGTACACGCTGCAAACCCTCTGCAGAGCAGCTTTGCCTCCGCTGAGGAAAACAATGCCGAGACCGGTCAAAGTGAGCTTAGCAATTTCAGAAAATTTACTTCTGCAGAGATTAACAAAGGGAGGTTTCGAAATCTGCACTGCTGAGTATGAACTTTCAGCTTTTTCCAGCTTGGCTGGATATAACTGGTTTGGTTTTAAATGTTTCAGTGAATTAATGAGTTAGGTTGTTAATGCAAAACATTCATTCTGCGCAGTGCCAAGGTCCCCAGTTAGAAGATTAATTTTTATGACCTTTTGCAAACCTCGCCTAGAAACAACAACCAGAAAACCCACCAGGCAGCATCACCGGCCAGGCAGTGCACAGCTGGGCACAGCAGCTCCGGTCCCACCGCCCGGGCACGGGGACCACAGGACGGTCATCCTTCTCTGCCCCCAGCCCAGCCAACTCCCGGGTGCCCAGCCGGGGACAAGGCTCCACGTGGACATGTAGGATGGCTACGTACTCTGCTGTGGGCTCCGGTGTTTGATGCGGCTATGATGAAGAGTGAATGCTCAGTTTAAAAAAAAAAAAAAAAAAAAAAAATCAACAACAAAATAGAAGTAAAATAACAGTTTTCTCAACACTTTTGGTGCCTGCTAGGCAGGCAGACACACTCCCCAGGTCAGAGACAAAATTGATGCTTCTGTCTCATACGAAGCCAAGCACAATATTGGCACTTTAAATAACAGAGGTTTGTTTTTAAGCTGACACTCTGCAGGCCCCAGCTGATAGCATAATATGGGGGGAAAAAAGAGAAAAAAAAATAATCAGAGGTAAAAAAAAGTTGACGTTTGAGAGTTTTTTCGTCTCTCCCCTTTAGGCTCTACCTCCAGCCAGGCCCAGAAGATGCACATCTGTCTTTGGAAAGTCCAGAGATGACTTCCCAACTCCCCACCAGTAATTAGCAAGTAAAGGCCAGTAAATAAAAGATCCCTGTGGCCAGCACCGAGTGGGTGCTCTCTGCAGCACCCAGATCCAAGAGGGAAATCCCACCGTGTTTCACAGCGGGTCTCCCCCCCAGCACAGCAGACACCCAGTTTGCTCTGGGCAGCGCTGGGTGCCAGCTCCCTAGCCTGGGACTCCCTGGGTGCTGGGGAGGGGAGGAAAAACAGGTCCACGCAGCAGCAAGCACAGGCGTACGTGGGGCACAGTCCTGTGGCCACCCCTGTAGTCAGCCATGGCAGTCCCGGGACTCTTTTCCCTTCGGCTGGGCATTAACATTTGTTCTGCATTTGGAGTCCGTTCATGAGAAGTCACGTGGGAGTTTCACCAGTTTTACTAATTTATTGCCAAAACGTGCCTGGTGCGGGCTGGCAGGAGAAGTGAAGGCTGGAGACTTCTGCACCTTCCAGACCGAGGTGGGAAGGGGCAAAGGCTCATTCCTCGGCCAGATGCTGACCCACGCTAGCTCTCACCTGGGTTTCATGGCCATGGACTTGGAGTCCCAGGCTTTGGTTACAAGAAAAGCATAATGAAGCACGGGGAGAGGACATGCAGCAGCACCACACAGTCCCTGCCAGGAACAGGGCAGCTATTGTCCATTGGGACACGCTACGGGGATGGATGCACTTCGGCAACTTGGCAAAGACCTCTGCAGGCTACATCCCTGTGGTTCACCATGGACAGACACAGTGAGAAGGAACAGCCCACCTCCTCGGAGCAAATCCCAACTTCCCAGGTGTGGATGGGACCTCTCTTAGCTGTGCCAGCACGGCTGTGTAACAGAGAAGGCAAGATTTGGCAGGGCTGAGCTCATCGGTTCCCGGTCTGTGGCTGTGCGTCCTGGCTATCTGGGGTCCAGCATCCTCCCTGGGTAACTCTGCAAAGCCTGCAGCTGGAAGGGAAGTCATGGGATGGGACAGTCTCCAGCAGCCTAAAAATGCCAGCAGCAGAGCATCAGCCCAGCAAGCGGTGCACATCACTCCTGTGCCTACAGGTAACATCTGCAAAGGGCGAGTCAGGCTGTCACTTACCTGCCACCCAGAGCCTGGTCCATAACCCAGACCAAGGAGTGACAGGCTTAATTCTTTTGGGACTTAACCCTGTATGGGACTGCAAGTTCCCATGAATGAACAGTTAATGAGATTTTCCCCTCTGGAGCAGATCACTACCACACTAACACTACAGGCACTCAAAACTCTGGTGCTCCCAACAAGAACAAGGAAAGCACCCAGCAATAAAACAACCGCAACCCGAGAGAAGCCACGCAGGCAAGAAAAGCCTCTTCGCATCTTATTATTTTGCACTGGACAAATGTACAAACGCACGCATAAATTTCAGCAGTTTCGAGCTTCAAGCAGCATCACATAGTCAACATTTGTACTGAGGAACAATTTCTCTTTATGTCAACTGGTCAGGGTGCTTTGTAGCTTAAGCCTGGCTTTGCAAACGCGTGTACAGTCTAAAGGCAGCGGAAGCCGGTTGACCGAACAATCGTATTCATTCTCCATTACTTGGCAGGCCTAGAGTAGAAAAGCGTCTTTTCCATTTAGGCTAGTTAAACAGAGCTATTCATTAAAATTTTGCCCTTCTACAAACTGTTGTACTTCTCCATTTAAAATCTGCCTTTAAGAGAAGACCTCTCTCCTCTCCCATAGCACTCCTCGTCGTCCTGTTTCAAGTCATCACCCATTTGCGAGCTGTGTTTTCGGATTCCTCTCCTGCTTCCAAAACAGCAGCAACTCGCCTTTGCCATCGTTACCTGGGTAGAGGCTGTAGAGGCTGGCTCACTGCCTTAGCACTTGGGGACTAATGGTAATTATCTCCGCTTTTTTTTTTTCTTCTTCAGATGAGGATAAAACTGAGCAAGATGGAAGGCTAGAAAGGGGCGGCTGAAACAGAACGCGATTAGAGTATAAAAATAGGTCACTAGGATAATATAACCTTTAGACTATTGGCAACGTGCCCCCCTTAGAGACAAGCCTGCGTGCTATATTTCAGGAGAATGTCAGGAATAAAAAAAAAAACGCAACACACATCAAAACAAAACCGCTGATCATCCCTTGGAGCTTTGCGTGCTTCTGTTTGAACATCACTTACATTAATTCACTCACTCCTTTTCCTCTGCCCTCATCCATTTGATCAAGCACAAAATAAATGTTATGCAATCATAACATTAACATCTTCCAAAAAAAAAAAAATAATAATCTCTTTTGGCATAGAGGCTTCATTACAGATTTGCTCCGAGTTACACTACCTTAGCCGGGTTCACAGTCCCAGCATCCCAGGGACCCACCTCCATAGCTTCAATCCTCACATTTTGTCCATGTTGCAAAACATTCCTGGCATTCCCCCAAAGGAAAAGGTCCAGCAGACGGATAATCATCTCTTGACAGAGCCAGCTCCGAGGTTAACGCTACCAGCAGAGGACACCAGATAGCATTAATGGGGCTTCAGGAAGTCCCTCAGCTCATCGGTATCTGGGTCTCCCATCACCTCACACTCAGCTGGTGAATACCAGCGGGCTGGTCTGTGCCTGAACAGGGCAGAACATCGGTCCTGTTTATAAATGCACGGGAGCTCCGATTTCAGCCCCTTGTGCTTTCTCTAGGAGGTTTTCTTTTTGCTTGCATGATCAGAGGGATCTGCGATTGCACCGACACCTCAAATGGCCGCACAGGGGTCAGTAATATTCTGCCACACCACGTTCGGACTTGCAACACGCCTTGTGATCCCACGCTCAGGGCTTAGTATCAAGCATCACCATTTAGGCAGGGCAAGACCAGCTTTGGCAGACGCGGCCCTTTGCAACGCACGTGAAAAGGGGTAGATTACACCTAAAATATACTACTTTGTATTTTTATTATCTGCAATTGCTGAACTGGCTCCAAGTCAAAAAAAAACCAACCCCCAAAACAAACAACTATCGGCGAGCTCGGAGTAAAGACTCCCAGCTCCCAAAGCAAAGTGAGAACCAGCAGTAGATCTTGGTGCACGTTAAATTTCTGACAAGTCCTTTAAATCAGCAGGAAACGCTTGGCCAAGCTGGTGAGGAGTTCACACCCGATGGCAACAGAGGACTGAAGCACAGAAGCCCACCGTGCTCTCAGCGCTGCCGCAGCCTGCCCAGTCCCGAGGCGGCTCATTTTGGGGGAAGCCTCCAAGCCCGTGCTTCTGAAGCACTTCTGCTCATAACCCCACTTCCAGGTTTGCACGTCCACCTCCATATGGGTGACCCTGTTTGGGAGCCATCACCCCAAATTCGGGAACCACAGCTCTTAGATGCTAGCACAACATTTATTGTTAAAAGAAAACCAGCATCAGCTTTTATACCAGCACCGAAACGATCCCGCTGCAGAACCAGAAACCCAAAAGCCTGCTAGAGGGTCACACGGTTTTCTCACCGAGCATCCAAGTCCCTCGTGCAACGAAGAAACGCTTGCTGAAGACAGGCTGATCACCAGTTAGCGAGCGGCCACGTAAGGGACAGACCCGCAGCAATTCCAGGGAAATAAAGAGTGTCCAGAGCTTTAAAACAAGATGTGGGTGGGAAGGACTAAACCGAGCTACTAAATAGTACCAGACAGCAAGCGTAGGGCGCTGGAGCCCATCTGCAGCACAGACTGAAGACTATTACACTGCTGCAACCCCTTCCCAGCTGAGCATTTTTGGATTACTTCATCCACTGTGCCCTTTTGCAATATGCTAGCTCCGAACACTGCGTTACGTTCTGGCTCAGCATCAGCTCCCATTCCCCCACTTACAGTTGCTATAACCAAAAAGACAACTGCAAAATACTTTGGCTGAAAACAAGGAAACGGGGTTTGGCAGGGCGGGATTGTGGATTAATTTATTTTTTTTTCCCTCCCCTGTGGATCCTTCTTCAGAGTGATCCTTTCAGACCTTGAGCGCAGCCGATGGCTTTTGCAGCTTATTGAGTCCGCTGGTTTATGGCAATGTTTTTCTGCTCACTGAACTGGCTCATTCTTTTAGCAGAACAAACTGTTCCACGTTGAGGCAGGAGTTGGCTGTGTTTTAACAAAGGATTTTTCCCTTCTGACAGTGTTTTGCAAAAGACCCAAAAAAAGGAGTTTGGAGCCAAGTTACAAAAGGTCAGGAGAGGCGAGTCAAGCACTGGGTGTAGTTCCTGTATGTCACAGCCAGTCAAGGAAATGGGTGGGGAGAAGAGGAACGGCATTTTGACCGGCAATAATAAGTATAAAGCGATATTAATGAGGAATGGGCTTTTGAATGAGGATGGCAAGTATGCAGGCACTATCATTTTTGCTTTACAAGAGCAGTCTTGTTAGGTAGGTTGAGGTCTCTGCAATCATTTATCCATGTGAAGTATGCATTTGAGAGAGTTCAAGTAGCACTAGTAGCAAGAAAAAGGCAGTCTTATTTGCTTCCCCTCCCCAAGCTGATTTCAAGCAGCTACCGTACTCTCATCTCCCATCAGCCAAATGACTATTCTAAAGGCTTTTGCCAAGCGAACGCCAGTCAATCACGGGCACAGTGCTGGGGGAAAGAAACACTGGGCTGAGAGACCTGGCACCTTGTCCTGCTCCCACCCTGCTCCAGCATCCCAATCATTTTTTAATGGAGGGCACGGTACACCTGCAGAGGTTTGCTGGGTGCCATGGCTGCTCTGCCAGCTCCTTTCCCTGCCACACAGCGGGACAACACTGTTCGAGCAGAGCTGCTGATGGAGGATGAGCATCCACTACCCAGGGTGCTATGGGTGGGGAAGGACCCGGCACTGTGGTCCCAGCAACACAGCCCTCCCCGAGGAGCTGACGACAGATCTTCCCTCTCGTAGAGGCTGGGACCACAAATGTTCTCGGCGTTGGATGGACAGGTTTCTGGTGAGGCCCCACTCCCATTCAGCAGCAGTGGCTGGCAGGACCAGGGTCTTTCTGTGCTATTCAAGAAAGACAAACCAAGATGGCCAACTCTGGCCTTGCAGATGTTGGAAAGAGGGGAGCCAAGGGGATCTGCAACAGTTGACAGTATGTCATGCCTAAGACTCAAGGTTTTCCAGGCCTCGGAGGATCCCTGAATAGAAAGAAACCACCCATCACTGGAACACAGCCACTTTTGTGGCTGGAAGGGGCAGATGTTCAACTCCATACAACAATACAACGCAACAGTTGAGACTGTAAGCAAAGAATGCTGCATCCACTTAAAACTGAAGAGGGAAATTAGGGACACCGTCTAATTCTAGAACTACCACTTGGTCTTGATGCTTAGGGTTCATATACCTACTCTGCGAGAGTGGCACAGGATTTTCTTCCATTGCCTTACAGAGGCAATACCTTGGCCTAAAGCATTGAACCAAAGAACTTCAGAAGCATATTGTTAGACTGACAAGTGTTCAGCTCCTTCAGCTGGAACACCTTTTTCCAAAAAAGTCCCGCTCCTTTTTCATATCTACATAAGTGACAGACTTTCAGAAGTCCCACTTCCCAATAATTCCTGCTGGCCTAGAGCAGGGCAGATTGCTAAGAGAGCTCAGCAAAGCCTTTGCTGAGATATGGGAGGCTGACCTTCAGAAGTCCTCTGAACATTAGGTGCTCCACCACTCTTGCTGAGAAGAGTGGGCATGGAGAACTACACTGTCCCTACCAGAAACCCTCATCCACTGACCCCCGAGTGCTCACAGGGAACAAACTTCTCCCTTTCTCTGAAATACTCACCATTTCTTTTAGGATTGATAGGAAGAGAAAAACGGATTTGGGATTTCATTCAAGATCTCCATGGGCAAGATTCAGGAATCTAAATCACGCACCTGCCAGCCAAACACAATCCTTGTCATCTGCTCCTTGGTTTGAAAACTGTATTTGTTCAAAACAATTTGTCAAGCCACCCTGGACAGTACGCAGAGATACAGAACAAAGGTCAAGGGTTATTTGTGATATGAACCGTGCTTGTCAGGACTCTTCTCTTTCTCCAGCTGTTTAGTGACACTTGGAATGGATTGTCCTTACTGCAGAGTTAATTATTTTTTTAGTTGAAAACTCACCATTCTCTGTAGGTCAGCTGTGAGCTGAAAGCATCCCAGTTATTTACTGCTGGAAGCTAAAGGAATTTCCTTACTCTCAGAAGACAGACATTTAAAATTAGTTTCAAGTACAGTTGTGATAAACAAATCATGTTCTCCTCCTCTCCCTCTCCTGGTTTTTATGTTTGTTTGCTTTTTAAATAGTGCCTGCTGGTCTAACCAGCCTTTGCCTTAGCTGCCCTCTGCAACTCCTCACTTAAAAATTCATTCACAAGGACGCAGGGGAACTATAGACATCTTCCGAGAAAAATCAGCAAAGCCAGATCCCTGCTTTCAGAGCTGTCCCTTCGACACTTGACTACCCAGGGACCTCAATTTTTGAACACCGTTATAAAAAAAAAAAAATCACCAAGTATTTGGCTTTTTTGGAAGTTGGGTTGTTACCTTCTATACGTGATACGGGCTCAGGACTTCAGCTCTCTGCCAATGGCCAGCCGGTGGAGTCTCTTGCTGGCTGGAAGACAAGCTCACCAGCCCGCTCCATCTACCCTGCTCAATAGCTGTGGAATGGAAACAGCTTTCGGCAGGCTGATGAGGACGAACAGAGGTGCTATAAAATGGTACGGTGGCCCAAGTAAAGGGTTTGGTTTTTGAACTGAGGTCTCCTGCAATATTTATTCAAAATATTGTTGTACTTATTAATTTGTGGATCACAAGGCCTTGATACAAGGAGATTGATTTAAAAAATTCAGGCACATTGGAAGAATTGCTTCCTTGCCATGTGTTAGCGTGTCTACCCATGAACTGCCAGCAATTACTAAGCCTCCACTCTGTATTCAAAGCTCTATACAATGGAGTTGATTATTTTGAAGCCTTTCAAACATCAATGTAGTGAACCTAAGAGCACCATTTGGAAGATTAAGATAGGAACACCACCATATTATTCAATTTAGCTCCAACACTGAACACTTATTTCTGTAAAGAGTCACAGCTAATACTACATTTCCAACTGCCAACAAAGACAAATACTTACAGCTTTAAGTCACATTGCAACATGGTCTTGTAAACCAAATTTAGGAAATAAGAACAAGGAAATTACTATCATTATGCAAATACTGCCCAATTACTGCCAAGCCATACCGAACCTATCTTCAGGTCTTGGTCACAGGCTTCAAAAATACACCCATAGACCTTACAATGCGAGGAAATCCCCACTTTCTGTGCATGCAGCCAGGCGTGAAGTTACTCATACATCTCCAACAGCTGTATTAGATGAGTTTTCTAAATATTTTATATGTTCATATAAGTGCGGAGAGGCTTGCTACCACCTCATCGCCCCGGCTCATTGCCTGCTTCGGAGAGCAGCAGCTCTGGGTTTTGGCAGCGATGTGCCAACCCCAAGGGCTCCTGCCACGCGTGCTTGGGTCTTGCTCCCATGTTCTCCACCCACGTGGTAGAAACCTCGCTCCCATCCCACAAGTGGATGCTGGCTCACCTTGAAAGAATGGCACCGCTTGCTCTTCCAAAGAGCCCTGCGCAGCCCCCTTTGTAGAATCAAGGCCACCGCTGAGCCGCATTGCTAGCTCGGCTCCCTGGTGTCCTATTTTGGGGCCTTTTGTGGGTACCATAGAAACATCTAACAACTCAAGCTGGGAGGGAGCACTGGAGGACATCAGGGCCAACCCCCCACTCCCAGCAAAGAGTCTCCATCAACTCTTCACCAGGCAGGCGAAGCTGCCCATCAGTACCGAGCTCTTGTTTCCTATAAAATTCTGCTGCACAGATACAGAACAGCTTTCTGGCCACTTCTGTCATTTACAGACACTGTCGAGTAACACTTCTTTCAAAAATCCAGATGAATTGCTCAAAGAAAAAAAACAAAGAAAAACAGAAACAACAAAAAATAATAAATGTAGACAGGTCTGAGGACTTTTTGGCCGTTCCTGTGACAACAGCAAATAGAGTTTATTAATAGCTGCTTTATTTGCCCAAATCAGGCATGCAGACAGGTGACATAAAGGGGAGCGATGGGAGAAAAAAGGGAAAGGATTTGTGCCTGTTTTCTATCATTATGCTGTCATTAAAGGAGAGCCGACTGCTGCATTTTGCCCTCTTGAAATCATCCCACCCTTCACAAACCATTGTGTGAGCTGGACTGGACCAGGTGCAGGACTAGCAGGATGGGAACAACATTCTTCCATGGGAATAAGGGAATGACCAAGGAATGAAATTATATGAGAGTCAATTAAAAAAAAAAATCAGTTTGCCTATTTGAAGGCTCTCATTTCATAAGAGCTGATTTAACTTGAAGCCTTTGGAGAAAAGCTGTCTTTTAGGAATCTGAAATTTCCTAGCCCTTCAACTGAACGTGGAAAAGTTCTCACTGCAAAGTGTGCCATGGATAATAGAAATATTCCTGATTTACACTAGCAAAAGCACCACAGCCTATTTTATAACCTCAGAGGAAGAGAAATCAAGACTTTCTCCTCCTTTTTCAGAAAGAAATGAAGGGTGGTCTCATTAAACCAGTCTAAAGCATTCATCATCATCATTAGGGTGAATGGCACAGTATACATTATTAACTCTGTTTAACATAACTAAGAAAACCACAGGAGGAGTCAGCGCAGGGGACGATAATGTAAGAATAACGTTTATGCTGTGTCAGCAGGCAGTCTGCAAATACAGGAATGGGGATGACCGGCTAGCTCGGGAGCTTGGCAACGGCATGATGGAGCCTTTCATTTCCAGGGTAGCAGTCCAAATCGTAGCCACGTTAGCAGAACGTGGTCCTCCAGCTACCTGCTTTCTTCCTTGGGCTGGGAGAGACCAGACTTGGAAGCATCTCAATTGTATTGCATCAAAATGACAGTGTGTCATGCTGGATAAAGCTCAGGACAGCAGGAACTCCCTCCATACACAAACCCATCATCACCTGCCGACAAAAGATTAAGCGAATAGATGCCTACAGCGCCAGGGGAGCAAGGGGAAGAAGCGTTCACAGTCTGCAGGACTCGTCCCCAATCACGTCGGAAGCAGACAAGGTAGCTTCGCAGTGAAACCCCGCAAGGGTAATGCTCTTAAGATCAATCACGCAAATCCTCGTGTCAAGCTGCTTACCCAAGTGGCCAGGATCAGGCAGAGCAGCCGAGCAAGAGGGTTCATTAAGTGAACTCTCCCTGGATTAATGCTGTAAAACTGCACATACCTTCCAGTGTCAACTGGGAAAGCGTTTTGCAGCACTGTCCAAAACACTGAAGACCTATTCTGTCACTCTTTTTGAGGTTCTTCTAGACCATCTGCTTTCATAGCAAAAGGACTTGGCAATCGCTAGGGGCAGCACCCAAATTCAGGGCCAGCTGCTCCTATCCGTACCCTTCATCCTCTCCCCACTTCTAAAATCAGGCACAAGTCTCATCACCACCTGGTACGTGCTGGTGAGTGGTGAAAAGCTGCTAGAGAAGGAGATACCCTCACCTTTTAGGTTACATGAGTTGCCATCTTGGGCAAGGTCCCATGGGACCACAGCTCCCCACCGGTCAAGCTCGTAGGAGGATATTCAAGTTACGGCGAGCAACACACCACTTGCTGTTCCTCAGAGCATACAGGTGTTCTGAAACCATTCACCAGGGACCATCTACAGTAGGAAATTGCTGCTAGCTGCCTCCTTGTTGCCTGGCATCTTCTCCTCCTCCCTCCCTTTCTCTGCCAGCAGCTATTTCCATGGCATTTTAGATTATCCCCAAGGGATGCTTGCTGAGCCCCTCTGCAGAGCATCTCCTTTTAGGATCTTCCAAGAGACAGCTGTGAAGGCGTTCAGATATCACACGTCCGTGTGAACTTCCATGCACACGCATGCCAGTCCGGAGCTCCCCCTCCCCATTGCACAAAGTGGCTTGAACGATTAAAAGTCACACAACTTAGGGGAAAAACGGCCTTAATATGCGTTGTGCCAGTGTGAGGATCACACAAACCACACAAGGGGAAAAGAAGCAGCTTAGACAGGATAAGTGCCTGAAGATATCCCATCCCCTACACTGACAATTTGATTTCTTCCCTTCTACCAGTGCCAGGCCTGCTGTTCCAGACACAGTTTTACTGTGGGAGGGTTCCCAGCTACAGGCAGAGTCTAAGGGAATAGCTGGCAGACCTACCTGACGCCTGAGGTTTACAACCTAGAAGCAGCCCCAAGCTGTTCACCCTGCCCTGGAGAGCACACGCTGCCAGGTGCCCAGCCTCGCAGCATCCCACCCGGCACGTCATTAAACAACTCAAGATACCTTGAAGAGAAAAGGGTTTGGGGTTTTGGTTTTTGGGAAGGGCAGAAGAGAGATGAAAGCAAAGCTTCTGTCCAAAGGGGATGGATTTTCCCAACTGCCGGGCCATGCCTCTTGCACAGGTGAGAAAAACTTCACACGACAAATATTCACACCAAAGATGAAAGAGCTGGCCCCAATTTACATTCTGCTGCTAAGTTGCTTTGGTGTGCTTCTCAACAGCCTGCACAAGTCATTGTACCCAACTAGATAACCAGAGGGAAATACAGATATCTGTATTTTCATTATTTCTGGAGAGTCAGATACTCCCCAGGAGCATTTTTTCCCACCCACAAACACCATGAGGCCTGATTTTCTGCCACGTCTCAAAGATGCTCCTTTCTATCTGCTCAACCACAGCATCCCGCACCAGCTGGAGCCCCATCGCTGCCGGAGGTGCGGACACAGGGTGAGGGTCTCATGCCAGCGGCTCTCCTGGATCCACCCTGGACCATCAGGCTCTAGCAGAGGGAAGAGGGGCTGCACACCGTCAGGACAAAGGAGGTTCAGCATCGCTCCCCTGCAGCGCCGAGCAGTGGCTGCAACGTGGTGACCCCCCCACTGGAAATGAGGAAATTGAAGCGGGGAGGGATGAAACCATCTGCCCAAGGCACGGCCACACACTGCAGCAGGAAGCGGCTTCACGTGCCAGCATCTTTATTCAGAAAGCCATCACCTCTCCCTGGCATCCACCCGGATTTAAAGGGGAAAGGCAGCAAAGGAGCAAACGCAGAAGAATATGTTAAAGGAAAACTTCATGCCAAGGCCAAAGGAGCACGAGAAGGCTGCTCTACCCAAACTGGCCATCGATTTAAAGCTAAAGAAAGAACTGAAAGCGATGCTAAGGAAGGCTTCTCAGCTCAAGGAACAACCATCTTGCCGGTGCAGATCTGCAGTGATGCAGCAAGCGCCGGGATCTCACAGAGCAAGAGCTCTGGGCACCTATAAACCCATTCAAACTGATCATCCTGTTGTGTTCCTCCCAGCAGGACAGAAGAAAGGCCCATGAGATGGTCACACTTTCTGCTCCATCCAGACTCTTCACACACTGGCTACGGCAAAGGGCACGGACTGCTTTCCCGCTGCCACAGCTCCTGGCTGGAAGGGAAATGCTGTCACCGGCGTGTTACAGAAAGGGAAATGAGGCACAGAGCAATTTTAAATAACTCGCCCAAGGTCACAGGAAGGTTATAGCAAAGCAAGTAATTGAACCCAGGACTTGCGAGTCCCCAGTCTAGTTATTTATCAGAGATCATTCTTTTAATGGGTCACCTTTAGTCAGAAACCCTCCCACTTTGCACACAAAAGCACTGCCAAGAGATTATGCTGAATTATATCGGCAGAGAATCATTACAAGTTTCCTTTCCAGCCCAACAGGCTCAAAGGGTTGTTTTGAAAATAAAATAAAATACAACTTGCAGTATGTTCAGTGTGCTGGAACAGACAACTCCCCAAGCACTGCAGACAGCTGAACCACCAAAGTGCTTGTAAGGCTCCAGATCAAGCTGGGAGATAAGGAGGGGGTTCTCCTCCGCAGTTAATCCTGTTGTTTTGAAGGGTGGCCTCCAGTGAGTAAGAGCTTACCGGTTCCTGAGCTTCACCTTGGATTTGTATCTTCATTCATAAATACCTCTGGATGAAACAGAATATTGCAGCCTTAGCACCGAGCGAAACATCATAAAGTCTTTCCCTTCGCACAAGGCCTCTCCTTGAACCTGGTGTGCCACCGCTTTGTGCTGCTACAAAAACAACCGAATGGACTTTAGCCACACTTTCACGGGCTACGGGCACAGGTCTTTGCCTTCCTAAAGAAAATCTGCTGAGGCATCTCTCGGCATACCCCAGTCCATTCACAGAAACTAGAAATGGCCTTTGCTGGAGCCTTCCATACCCTCAGGGTACCCTCACCAGGCAGGGCTGGTTGGAGGCATCTCGGCGGCATCCAGGCCGGCTGCTCCTGCGAGGCTGTGGCGCGGGGACGGCCACCGTTGGACCCCCAGCAGTACAACCTCCCCACGTACCCCCACGCCTTCCTGGGGGGCAGCTCGCCTCGCTCACAGAGCCCAGAGGAACAGCAGAGCCCAGGCTGCAGCACCGCTCCTGATCCCCAGCACCGGGAGAAGCCCACGCACATGCAAACAGGAACAGCAAACCCCAAATCCTTCCAATAAACAGATGCAATTTTTAATACAACAGCCAATCAAACCGCATCCGGGGATATCTACAGCGCTCAGATAATTCTCAGTTGATGACAAATAGTGAAAGTGTTGGGCAATAAGTTTGGAAAGAGCCGGGCAGGATGGAATTCGCCTTTCATGCAATACAATGCGGGCTGCACGGGGGGGAGTCAAAACAGTTAGCGCGGGTCTAGCCAAGAAGTTATGCAGCATTTAAGCATCCAGTGGCCTCATCTTTCTGTGTACAAGCAATTTAATTTGTCAAACTGATATTGTATACGTGTCCTGAGCAGACAGGTCAAGAAGAAATAAAGAGTAGGAAGGGAGGGATGAGGAGAAGGGGTGCAAGGGCATCAGGAAAAAAATTGTCTGAGCTGCAAGCTGGGAAAACCTTATGGGTACACATAGTGACTGGGGAGATGTGAAAACAGAGGTGAACCACTGGGGCCAGATCCCAGAACAGCTTTGCAATTCCATGCTCAGGGCTACAGCCACCTGCTTGGGGAACGATGAGCGTTATTTGGTGAGCCCCAACCATCACCTTCCTAGTGAGCACCAAACCCCGTCGGCTCAACAGGAAGAGAGGAGAAAGAAAAAAAACAAAAAACAAAAACTTTGCCTCCACTAAGACTCTATTGCAGGAAAGAAAACAACAACAAAACCCAAGCACTACCAAATTAAAGGGATAAAGGACAACTCTCTTTTGCAAAGCCTTTTGAAATGTGGAATTCTTTACTTTGCACTCTACTACAGATTTGCAGGTGAACCTTTGCCCTCAGGAAAAGTTTCTCTGTCAGGGTAGGGAAATTAAATATATATTTTCCCCATCTCTTCTTTACTGGCAGAGCAGAGGCAGATGTTCGGTGGAACAGCTGATCGCAGCCATACGACGGGATAACCCTGCCCCAACCCATCTTGCTTTAAGGCTACTCACCAGAAGACCTTGCTGTCGCTCTGCAACACCTGACCGTAAACCCCGGTGAGGAACACGTTCAATGCTGTAGCTGGGACCAGAGATTTCACGCAGAGCACCCAGTTTTGTGAAAGCACCGCACGCTTTTCACGCCATGGGTCCTGTGTTCAGTACAGCCACGCCGTCTGACCGGGATGAACCCCTCGGCCCTCTGCAAGAACCAGCTCAGCAGAAGCATCTCCAGGAGGTTATTAGCAACAAGACCAAACTAGCAGCCGTGGGCCTCCAGATCCATGGGCCCTAAACACAGGGCTGAAGAGGCGTGACGTCAACTATGTAAAAAATTTGCTTGCTTTGAAATCCTACTCCTATTTATTTATGTTACAGGAGTACCCAGAGGCCTCAGCCAAGCCAACGTCTGCCCTACAAAGCTCAGGCTGGAGAAGGGCATTTGCACATGTAATGGCCACCTCCACGCAGAGCTCCCACCCTGTGGCTGGTCACAAGCTGCTCAGTTTTGCAGTAGAAATAAATAATAGCCAGGTTTTGAGGAGAGGAGGTGCAGCAGCGGGGCGGGCAGGCTGTAGGAGAGCTCCTGCACAAGTGCTGGGAGCCAGGCCACCGGCCAGACATCACGGACGTTGGTGTCCCTGGGGCTTTCCTAGAGCTCCCACAGCGGAGCTAAGCTCTGCCTCTCAGCAGCCACAACACCCTGGTGAAAACGCTGTGCACGGAGCAGGACCTCGCTCCGCAAACCCCCACAAGGATGTGGTAAAGCTTGTTAACCTAAACAGACAGGTCTAAGATTGATTCATAGGAAGGATGAAATCAAGAGGTAAAAATAACATTTCCAACACACCAGTGACATACTGAGCCCTTAATCCAACGGACTATTTACAGGCCAAGAGCATTCCTCCCTGCTCTTACCTTCATCTGTAAGGTCCGAGTCAACAGCCGCTTTGGTGGAGCCTGTCTGAAGGCAACAGGCAGCCCAGGGAACAGCCGAGCCCGAGAACTGGGATTAGCAGGAGGGGAAGGGAAGTTAAATAATTGAAACTAAGCACAGCTCACTAGGATGTTGCTCCACAATACAAGCGCTGAAAGTTGAAAACTTAAAACATTTCCTCCCCGAATGCATTAAATTCCCATTTTCCTATTTCAAAGTCTTCTACTTGCTTCAGCATCCAGATATGCACTTCCTAAATACGCTGCTAGGAATAGCGTGTTGTAAGCAAAGTTTTACAAAAAGGGAAGGTTAACACACAACATATTTTTCCCATTACTTCAATACATCCTGCAAGCTTGGTAAAGAAAGAGTCTATTTAAAAATCTAGGGTGGGGAAGAATTAGCTCACCAAAACCATAAACAGATTTGCTTTGCACTTTCAGTCCAAGAGAAAAACAAGACAGACTATGTGCATATTGATGCAGACAATAGCACAATCGTTTTAAAAACAAATGAATTGGGAGGGAGAGGACACTAGAGGAGGGTGGGGGAAAAGGAGGAGTGGAGAAAAAGAGGCCAAGTCCTAGAGCAGAGATCCTGAGTTTGGTTCTTAAAGCTCCCTAAGCAGACATTGGAAAGCCTCCGTGTGCCAGCGCAGGTCCGCGAGCACACAGGGAGGATGACACACGTTGCTGCAATGCCACAATCTGTCTCTGGGTGCAAGCCCTGGAGTAATAAACGACATTATTTTCTGCAGATGTAACACAAAGGAATCCTTCCCACTTACCCAGTGACCTTCCGCACAAAGCATCCAAACACATTATTACTATCTCTCAGTGGCAAATACCAAGGGATATAAAACTTAATTCCCTTCTCCCTACTCTCCCTCCCAAGGGGCCCTGACTCTCTTTACCAAGGCAGAGCGAAGCTACAAAAGCTTTACCCTCTTCCTCCTGCTGACTTCTCCATCTACAATCTATAAAGACAACCCGGAGAGCAACAACGTTCGCTGCTTTTGCAAGGCTACTGCCATAAGGTATTTGAGGACCCACCTAGTATGCAATTAATTGAGGCACCTTCAAGGAGGACAGCTCTCAGGAGGCTGAGGGTCCAGGTGGAGCCCAGCACATCATGAGCTGCAGCAGGGTCCGTTAGTTTATTCCTACCAGTTTCACAGGCTGGATTTAGCCTGCGGAGCTCGAAGGTTGTCAGGAAAGCTACAGCAAACTGCATCAGCCCAGCTGTTGCACTCCCAACGCTGATTATTTAATAAAGTCTAGAAACAAGCAGTCTCCAGGCATGGCACAAGCTGGGTAGAAATCACTCTTGGCTTTGAAAATTCCTGTTTCTGTGGGGACACTGTCATGTGTCACACAGCCAGGAATGGGGTGAATGAATTTCCCACCAGTCTGCTCACTGATGCTCAACCATTGAGCTTCACTTCTTACAAATAAAATGGCTTTGCTCTGGTATGAAACCCAATTTCTTCTTCAAAAATCTGGAACGGTGTAATGGAAAACCAGAGTTTTATTTCCAAGCACACTTCTTCCATCCACAGAAGCCAAAGGGAAAATGCATCGCTCTCCTGACCCCTCATCCACGCCACGGGGCAGATGAACATTTATTAAGTTATACGGATTCTTAGGAGTGGGGGAAAAAAATAAATCAGTGGTCTAACACAAAGATAGAGGAGCACTGGCCAGAAGAGTACAAATGCACAGGACATCTGAACTCTGGCCTGTCCAAAGCATGACATTCAGAAACAAAAAAAATAAATAAAAATTGCCTCCTCCTCAGGGACAGGTGGGAGCACAACCCATGATCCACACTGAGCATGGAGCAGAGCGGGGCTCAAAGGTTAACGGAGGAAACCACTGCACGATCACTTATTTCATCCTGCAATACATTGAAATACGCCCCACTTCTCTGCCCAAGCTAAGACAGAATGGTGCAGGGTCCATATCGCACACAGAACCCGAGGTGGCAGCGGTGACCTACCTGCAGGAGGGACCACGTCCTCAGCCCGCCGTTCTCTAGTTCCTCCTCCACGCTCGTGCGCATCTTTAAAGTGCCTGTAGTCGCTTCAGCTGCGCCCCGCGGGATTCAGGGCTGGAAGAGAAGGCGTTACATCAGAAATTACTGCTGCACCTCCGAAGGAGAAGGCAACCCTTGGTTAGTAAAGGCTAAAAGTAAAAATAAAACACTCATTGGGTTAAGGCGTCTCCCAGCTCGTGCCATCCACCCCGCTGTGCTCCCACAGTACATCCTCACTGAAGCATCCCAAAACACGCGTCTCTGATTTTTATTTTTTTTCCCCACTCAATTAGCAAAGACATAATTTATCAGAAGTTAATCGAGTTCACTGAATTAATCGCCGAGCACTCAACCTCGCTGGCTCTCAACCCAGTAAAAGTAAAAACCTCCCAGCTACGACGTGCTAGAGACCAGGGACACTGCTCCCCGGCTCTCGGCCACTGCTCACGGGCTCGGTTCGTTAACAGGACTGGAGAACGAATTTAAAGAAGGAATCAGAGCACCCTGACCGACACCACTGCAGCCTGCGGCTATATATAACCTGCAGCTTTGCTTGTAGCTGTGGGCTTCCTCTCTGCCCTCCATTTTCCTCTGCTGCCGTCCAGTCCTCGTTCCCTCATCCCCGGAGAAGCAGCAGCCCCGTGTATTTCATAATTTCTAAACTTAACCGTCTAAAGGGATAACCAGCCAAGTGGATTTCTGGGATTAAGTTCAGACTGGGGGAGAAAACAGCGTACTGAAAAAACAAAGAGTCATCCTGGAAAAAGGTGAGCCAGAATTCATAATAAGGAAGAAAAATAGGAAAATTATGTTGTGATTCCAGAGTAAAGGAAAATTTATGCTCGTTTGCTGGTGCTGCCAGAGACAGGTTCTCCTCCCCCAGCAACACGTCCCCAGCGTCCCTGTGCTTCAGCCAGCTCCTGTCCCCTGATGTCCCCTGGCAAAGCCCCGCGGATCTGCCCCTCAGGTTGGATCCTGCTGACCACACACTTTGCACACCACCAGGGAGTTTCTTTGATTAAAATAAATAAGTAAATAAGTGGCATGGAGAGATTTCACCAAATAACCAGCACAGATGCCTTACAGCTTAGGAAGGTGCTTCCCTTCAAAATCCTGCAGACAAGAAGCTTCCACTCCGGCTGTAACCGCACAGACTGAACCCCAGCAGGAGTTAACAAAGAAAAGACCAAAAAAAAAAAAAAAGCGCAAAGGAATTGGACAAGTGTTGAGGGACATATAAAGGTTTTTCTTCGCTAAGCACTCAGGTGTCCCGACACTCCCTGCTGCAAGGCCTACGGGGACAAAGCTTCCCCCAGACCCACGGTACTGGTTGTTGTATGTTATTTGCTATATATTATTTTCCCTGATTTAATTCACAGGATATGCAAAACGAGCACAGAACTAGGGGAAAATTCAGCCCCAAGTCTGGTAAATCACAAGAGTTCAGAGAACAAGAAAAAATGCTTGAAATGCCTGCTAGATGCCACAGCTTTTTCTTTTTTCCTTTTCTTTTTTTTTTCTCCCCTAAAATGAAGGGAAGGCTTATTCTGAATCAACTGGGTTTCAACACACTTGGAAAGATCCCAGTGTTGAATGCCGGGACCTTGACATAACAGGTGACAACCTTTTCTATGCCAGAAAAAGTTTAACGTCTAATAAGAAACAAATATTAGACTGCTGATGGAGTGGGTTTTTATTCCAGTAATTTGTGTAAATGTCCTGTAACGACTTGCACAATGCAACCATCTCCCAAACGAAGTGATAACAGCACGGCCCCTGCCATTCCTCCTCCGATAACGTTACCTCTCCCTTTATTGCACGAGCTCTCTCCGCTACGGTAGGTTTAATATTATTCACACACTTCTTGAGGGATTCAACATATGCCTAAGACCTAGCAAACAAGATTTCGTGATCCTTGGAGTACCTAAATTAAGAAGAGTGACCTTGATCACAGCAGTCTGAGCAGCTTCGCGCTTCCTGAAATTAAAGGTGGTTTAAATAGAAACTTAAGCTGGAGGCAGAAAAAAATCTGAGTTTCCCAAAACCTTGTTCAGAAATATGAACCGAAAACTCTGCAAATTTGGCACCGTGAGCCACTGTTACCCTAGCAGCTCCTCCCTGAATTGCCTGAAGCTGGTGCTTCGAGTAAAATGATACAGGAGAGAGCTGGGGCAAGGTGGCAGGGGTTGGGGCTTCCTCTGAGCAGCATGTTTATCACTGAAACGGGAACAGGAACAAGGACGATCAAGGAATGCTTTTTTCCTAAGTTCTTTCAAATATTAAATGCCAGAATCTGATAGCCACGATACACTCAGGTCCTTCCGTCTCAAGGATTTCCAGTGTCTGGCAGAGCCACTGACCATCAGCATTAACATCCCACTGCCGTTCTTTGAGACTTATGGTGTCCTCAGCCTTGGCCGAGAGGCTCAAAACCCGCAAACAGTTCAAGAACAGAGAATATATTCCCCAAATATCAGACTCAACACAGAGAATAAGTCATCCTCATGTACGTGGCGGTTTAAATCTGAACCACCTGGGACAGTGGGCTTGTGAAAAGGCAGGGAGAAGCGCAGCCTCCCAGCAGCATCCCTGTGCAGGGATCTGAGCACACACCGGGTCTATACATTTAAAAGTCAAAACCACTGGAAAGCCTGAAGAATAGAGATTTTTCTGTTTTCCTTTCACCTGGCAACCTGATCTCAGATTTTTATTTTTTTTTAACAGCTGTTAGCTCTCTTCTTGTTCTCTTTTGCCTTTTTTTTTTTTTTTTTGATGCAGCTGGAAAAGGAACAATGCTGTCCCAGAACAAAGCCTCTTTGCAGACCAAAGCCCGGTTCAACCTGATACTCGCACAAGCAGACAAGGCAGCCCCAAGCCCTGCTCTGGGCACGCTGCCCCCGCCGGAGGTCGGGCTGTGGAAGAGCAAAATAATATGGAAAAAGACAAAAACAACCATGGGACCTTCTGCTCCAAAATCCAAGAACATGGCGTGGTTTCTTCACCATGCCACTCCATGTCCCAACACCCACAGCAAAACAAGCCTCATTCAACACGTCTTTTGGTTCCCTTCAATGAGCGTCACAGCCCTGTTTACGACATTACGATTTAGCAGCTCTCATAGATGGTCTTGAAGTTGATTAAAGGTGGTTGTTACATCTAGCAGAGAGCGAAAAGCTCCTTCATACCTCGAGACCTGAGTTGCTTTATGTGGCTATGAAGAAAAAAAGGTGATGTGCAGTGATGCAGAGTTATGACCAAGGAAGAACTAACTCTCCTACCTGGCCTGAGATTCTGCATCTCATTTGCAAATCAACAGCACACCCCTGTCCCTGCTCTTGTCTATAAAAGAGTTTTATAAAAGTTTATAAAAAAGGTAAGCTGGTGTCAGATTGGCACCTTTGATAAGACTCGTGGAGGAAAGAGCGTGCAGAGGACACGGCAGAACACAGTCCCGACCTGCAAAGGATGCGTGTGGAGCATCCTCAGGCACACAGAACCTGCTCAGACAGCTTTGGCAGAGACCGTCCGGTCCTGCAGGCTCTGCTGCGGGTGGGACGCTGGCTTAAAAAGGTTCCCGTTCCCAAGGTACAATTAAAGGACTTGCACGTTACCATTTAGGATCTCCAAAGTGGCTGTTTCTATTTCTCCTGTATTTACACAGTGCTGGGAGCTTGTCTTTACCAATAGTTCTTTAAGGAGGAGTAGCTATACTAAAGGCAACATCGCTCACGCCCCCTCTCTTTCTCTTCCAACTGAAGTGAACCAGTGTCCTGGAAAGGCTGTATCGAGAGAGGCAAGTCATACAATTTAATGTCCACAACATTCAATTTCAGAATGAAAGAGCATAAAATATTTCTAGCCAACATCTGCTTTTGTAGAGAGGCATGCAAACTTACATTATCTTTAGTCACTTCATTCTTTTTAAGTGCCTGAAAATTTAAGCCCCACAACATCATTTGTCATCTCTTGCTTATTTTAGACTGAAAACCACCCTTTCTAGCCTCACTGCTCCATGCCAGTGCTGTGGGAGCTCAGGAAAGCATCGAGACAACTCCCACTTGCAGGAGAATAAACTGCACCTTCATGGCGCAAGAATGACCATCAGGAAATATTAGAAAGATATGTCCAAGCCATTTTCATCTTCCAGCAACTCATGCTCCACAAGCTCTTCAGACCATCAAATCTAGTTGTTACTTTTAGGAAAAGTATTGCCCAATATTTAATCTGAACTTTTTTCTCTATGATTTTAGGACTGTGACCTCTTGTCCCATCCACTGTGATCGCAGAAAGCAAAGGCCACCTTCCCTTTTAGGCACTTTTAGGCACCTGAAGATAATATTTCCTCCCTCCCTCTTGTCTTATCTAAAGCCAAACGACTCAGGCTTGTTCAGACCAGTGGTTTCTAGACCTCCAGTCAATGTCTTTACAACCCTCTGGACCTCCTCTCTCCTGCCAGCGCCAGAAGAGGACACTTTCCCCTATCATTCTGCTACTACACACCCATCTCCTCTGGGATGTTTATTTTTTTTAAGGAGAGATTACTTTTATGCCCAATGTCCAACAATTTACAAGCAGATAGAGACGTGGTCCAACTCATGTCTACCTAACTCATTTTTTCCATTGCAAAGGGAAGGAATTATGGAATTATTCCCATTAAGTTAAAAAAAAATCCTATTGCAAAGTTTTAAAAATTTTAAACCCTATTCAGTCGGATTTAAAACAAGGGGTACATGCAGCATTGAGTGTTAAAAATTCAGCAAACGATAGTCAGCTTCTCACTCTAAGAAAAGGAAACAACAGAGCAGACTCCCCCTCCTCTCATTTTCTTTTCACTGCCCATAAGGATGCTCTGAGGACCACAGGGGACACAAATATCTAAATTTTACTGTCTATTATTTGAGAGCAGAAATCATCACTTTGTTACATGTTTTATACAAGGCCTGATCATCTGTGTGATTCTCCAGTCCGGCTGAAAGAGAAGAGCACTAGTTTCACTTTCATCCAAAAATCTCAAGCCTACAGCATCCCCCAGGACATGGGAAGCTGCGCCTCCGTTCCTGCGCTGCCTGGAGGGTTTGGCATTGTTAGCTCCAGCTCCCGCTGTGAGCTGGGATATTCTGGGATGGGGAACTCTGTCAGTCCCCTGGGATCTGCTTTCCATGCTCAAAAACGTATCTAAACAGTCAATATGTTCAATAATGAATCTGAACAGTTCCTCTGTCCTTACCTCCAGCCTCTTTCAGCTGCAATTACTGGTCCCATTCACAAACGGTTTGTGGGAGCAAAGGGACAACAAAAGCAAAAATAATTGTTTTTAAAAAAATAAATACACCCTTTGAGAAGAAATCCCCCTGAGCCCACTGGGATGGGCAGCACTGCCATTAACTCAGGCATAAAATAGCCTGGGAGCCAGCAGTGACAATACTATTATAATACAAATTATTATCTCAGCTTGGCTAAGGGCAAAGGATCCTATGGGTTTTTTTGGTGCAGGACCTTGCAAACTCCACAGTTCGCAAAGAAAAACCACACTGACAGTTTTTACACTGTCCGCAATATCTTATTAGGGTGATCTGTCATTTAAACTGTCAGCCTGAAGTCTAATCATTTTAAAAAAATGAATAAAATATTACGTATTACATTCACAGGCTGCAACCACTGCCAAATTCCTCTGTCAATTTTTAAGGGATTATAATCATATTCCTCTTTTAATGTTTTATTCTCTTGCTTCTGTGCCAAAGAGATGGGAAAGAGAGTAAACGGCTACCTAAGAACAGTGTATAATGATCCAAACCAAAAGCAAAAATGGAACAAAGTGCCACACTCTCCCTCCTTGCAGGGCGATGCTCAGCAAGAGCATCCTTAGGTGTTGGCTGTAATGCAGCAGCCAAAACACTTTCAGACGCCAGTCTAATTTTAAAGCAGGTTTTCGCGTGAAAAATCCTTTTTTTAACGGAAATGCATTTTTAATTGTGAGGCAAACGCGTGGGAGGACAAGCTTTGCATTTCTGCCATTGAGAAATACCTGGTTCTTGCAGAGACCAGAAACTGCTCAACTCAGCAGTGGGCACAAAGGGAAGGTCGGTGGGACGCAGAGCAGATGTAAGAGCTGAGCACACAGCGGCCCCCTCCCAGGGGCTATACGTCCTCCCTTACATTTCCTGCTCAGAATCCCTACCGCCTTGCCTTCTCCTTAAACTCTCCTTCTGCTTGAGGTGGAACAGATGAACGGACCCATCTTTGGTCTTCCTGGCTCGCTCTTCCTACTACAAACGAACCCTGTCTGAGCACCCGGCCAGCGGGGTGCCGGTCCCGGCTCCTGCAGGGACCTGGCTGGGGCTCAGCCTGGGACAGTTAGCCAAAATGCTTGTTTTGTGTTTCTTACTCAGAATCTAAATGTCTCCCCCCCACACCCCAAAATGCCTGGAGCACAACAGTGCTCGTTTGTACAAAGAGGACAAAGTTGTCTAGAAATGGAAGCAAAACCTTATTTGCCCAAATTTTACAACATGAATGCAAGAAAAACGTTGGGCTTGGGGGTTCCCCCCCCGCTCAAGGCACTTTTTTTTTCAGGACAGTGTTCCTTTATAAAAGCATTCTTCTGAAAGTACTTCTCCCTGAAGCTCCCCCTCCAACAGCTACTGTTACAAATCTGCGATAAAAGATGTATTCAGCAGGGATTGGCACACAAATAGCACCCAAACTGACATTGCCAAAGCCTCACAATTTTATCATGAGCTTCAAAATATTTGGAGAAAGAAAAGATGCTCTTGCTGGGAGCATTGGCTAGGAGAGGCTTCAGCCCTCGGGGTCACGAGAACCTCAGATTTCACTGGAGGGAGAAGGGTATCTAGACACAATTCTGGAGAAAAACTCTCAAGCAGGAGTACGTGATTCAGATTTTCAAGGACTGATGGCCAAGCAGAAGGAACCTTTGGTGGATCATTACTTGATTTGATCCAGCTTCAGGATTTTGCAGTGTCTCACTGGTGACTTCTGAATATTTCCTCGGGGGGAACCATGCTATGAAGTTCAGCCCTGGAAGCACCGTCAGAACAAATGCTTTGCAAATGCAGGGGACAGCAGCTGTCCCCGGTGCCACCAGCTCTTCAGCCAGTGCTCAGCTACACACGTGGGAGCAGAGCCACAGAGGTCCTGCGTGGCTGGAAGCACGGACTTTGGAGTTCGTGCTTGCCCAGACAGGGTACGTGTCCATGACCTAGCCACTTAACCCTGCCAAAAAAAAAGCACGAGGTCCTGCTCTGCTCTCCCTCACTCCCCACATCTCCCTATCCTCCCCCCTGCAGTCTCTCCTTATCTATCCCTTAGCACGTGCCAGACTTCTCCAAGAGCTTCTGCACCAGCAGAAAACCGTCCGCTGTTATCCCTAACCATCAGATATCTCACAAACTTCTAATTCAAGTTTGCAAGGGAAATAGAGATGGAAATAAGACCCCACGCTGACTCAAGAGGCACGGTGAGGCAGGTCCAGCAGATCCCGGGGGATGCACAGGTCCTGATGGAGGAGGACAAGCCCCGGTGGCATGGACGGAGAGCTGAGCCCACAACAGAAGTGTGTAACACTTACAGGGTATCTTTGCAGGGACATATGCACGCACACCCAACGGCAAGCACAGCTCTTCTGTCCTGCTGCTCTTCCCTTCCGTGCCAGAAACAAACCACAGCCAAACCGGACCCGGCATCCACGACGCAAGGGAAAAAGAAACATCTCAGCAATGAATAGATTTCAGCTGGAATCTCCCAGGAGATGGTATTAAAATGAAGGGGAAAGAAATAAATAAACGGAGGAGAAAAGAATGAACTTGCCAGTATCAGCCATGCCAACTTCTAGAACAGTCAAGCCCCGAACCCCACGGCACCAGCTCCCAGTCTGGGATATTGGGAAGTAACCAGGCTAACACGGGGTGGCGAGAGGAGGGCATCTCCCTACACCAAGAATTCCCGTTTTCCAGTTTTTCTCTGTAACCGCAAAGCTCTGGAGATCTTTTTTTTCTTTAAAAAGCCAAGATTTTCACTGAAGTCCCTGGTTCTCAGTGCTGGGCTTCAGTCCAAGTGTCAGATGTCAGGAGATAGTGATGGGCTGCAGGAGCTGGCCACCACCCGAACCCTTTTCCAACCAGCTCAGTTGGGGTCTGGATTCAGGAACCCACACCGATGCATTCGGGAAGTATTTCCCAAAATGCAGAGCTTAACCCCAAAACCGTATCATACAGCAGCAAGCACAACTCTGTAATACTCTATAAATACATCACTATGTACCACGCTCACAGGGTCCAGCTCTGAATCTGGTTCACCCATCAGTTGCAGAAAATATAAATATTCTCCCTAGTTTTCGGTGCAATATTCCCAAGCTGATCCAGGGAACCTATGGAGTCGCTAAGCTATAATTAGAGGTTTATTACAAAAGGTGTTTGGGATGCCTGTCAGCACTGAAGGAGACTCTGTATTTAAGGTACCCGTAACACACGTAGCAGCAGTGGGCTGGCTTTTTGGCTTTCATAAAAAAAAAAAAAAAAAAAAAAAAAAAGCAGCCAACTTGTTTACTCACCTCAAGTGACTTTTCTTGGTCTCTGCTTTGAGAGAGTATTTTCAGCCTCTAACTTGATCAATGGCATTTTAAAAAGGCAAAAAGAAAAAGCCATCAGTGAGGTGGTTGAAAAGATATATTTTTATCCATAGCTCAATGTGATTACCAGCTAAATCTTGCTTTTCACAAAAAAAAATAAATAAAAAAAAAATTAATCGGCTGCAGGACATGCACATTCACTCATTCGTTATTGTAGGATTGTTGACATTAGCTTTTATTTTTAGAAAAACATGAAGTGTGGAGGGGAAATGAAACAATGCGATACTTCTTTGAGACTGTCTCTAACATTAGGAAAATGTGCAAAGAAAATACCGTAGCGATCCGCTCACATACCTTCCCACAGAGCGCCGGGCTTGAATTTATAAAATAATAAATATTGTTTCAAAGCACTTGGACTGGCCTAACTTTTTTTTTTTTTTTTAAAATAACATCTGACAACGTCACCACATCCTGAGCCTTTGGGAGGGGGAGGACCCGAGAGCCACACACCAGGGATGCTCACCGGGACCTGGTCTCCCTCCTGGCTGTCACACCACGGGGTGACTCTGGGCAGCTCTCGTTACCCATGCCAAAACCAGAGGGAGCACACCAGATCACCGGCTTCATGCCAGAGCGAGCACTGCGTATAACAGCCACTTCCAATTGCCCTAATCCTGCAAACACCTTCCTAAAAAGGTTGCTCCATCAAAGGCAGCGGGATATCTCGCCTTTGCAGCGCAGTGTGGTACGCTCGTATGCAGCACTTGTAGGGCCAGGGTTTCAGCAGACCTTTCCCTGGGTTTCTAAATAAAATATGATTAGTCTACAAGCATCGAGCTGTATCGCAACTTAGCAAATGTTGCTGAAATTAAATTGAAACTGGAATGAAAAAGCATCTCTAAAGTGATGCTCTGGTTCAACACCTGGTAACAGCATCACCTGAGCTTTGCTCTTGGAAAATAAGTCCTGAGGCGAGGTGGCCATGGCCAGGAGATGACCAGGGCTGCTCTAGGAGGGGGGGAATCATTAGGACATAAAATCATCTCTGCTAATACTGAATTCAGGTGCGTAATGACACCAGCTGCCAGGTAGAGCTCGGCAGGGGTGACCCTTCCTGGGGCTGTCTGGACATGACACCATGGAGGTATCAAGGCAGAGAGGGGATTTCTCCAACCACCCACCTTTGGGGCAGAACTGGCCAAAAAAAGCAGGGGAGGAAGGCAGGGCAGAAAACAGCCGCAGATCCCTGCGGTAAGAGGGTGCCCAGCTCTCGGATGCTCCGAAATTGCCACTTCCCAAATGGCGATTTCCACCCGTCCCTTGAAAGCACAACAAAACACTGGGGAGCTGGAGGGACGCACGGGAACACGGGAACGCTTCTCACTATTAACGGCCTCCAGTGGACTGAGCGCTGCATCCTGCAGCAAAGCACCACTGCAAGGGAATGTTTTCTGCTTCCAGTACACTATTTACTGTCACACACCTACACAAAAATACAGATATTTGACTTACAATTTCTATGCCCACCCCCCCAAAAGCAACTGAAATTGAGCTTCTCGGTTGCAAAATTCGCAATCCTTTGTATCTGCGATTCAGTTTCAAGAACTTCCCGCATCTCTTTTTTGATAATTAGCTGGAGAACAGCCACACCACACATACCATTTTTCACTACATTGAGCTTGAGGAAAATTTAAGACTTCTTCCCCACCCTGTCTTCTTTTTAATGGGAGATGTGATTATTGAAATTAATTCGGAAAATAGTCAGCATTCACCAATCAGCTCAGCAGTTTGGGTTTTCTTCATCTCCTGGTTACATGCTAATTATTGCACTGGTGGGATTATTTCCCATTCACATTTGGAATTTACGGCACAGTAGGGAATTGATTAAATTAGAAGAAAAAGAAAATAAAAAAATAAATAAAAAATCAATGACATTTTAAATTCTCCATATTTTTTTTTTATTTTCTTCTCTGTCTCATGCCTACAAGGACCTGACAAACTCAACCCCAGCAGAACAGATGCACAAGGCAGCATTTCCGAGCAGTAGAAGGCAGAACAGCAACGACATCTCCGGAGCAGACACTTTGGGAAGGCAAAGCAAGCCTTCCATGTTCATCACTACCTCTGCTGTTCACAGCATCCTCTGCCGCCTCACACCAGCCGTACCCTTCTCCACTTGGCCGACATTTGTGATTAAGAAGGAAAACAAGCCCTCCTAAATTAAGGCAGAGGGGGATCGGGGGCTCGCTGTGATCCAGATGCGCAGGTCGGCAAGAGGAGGATGCCAGCAAAGTCAGGAGAGCGCGGAGCAACAAACGGAGCGCGGGGAAGGGCTAGGTCCAGGTGGACACGACTGCTCATCAGAGAGGGGTTTTGCACAATTAACCTCCAGCACGCTGGCTCCAAGGGTGCCTCCGCCAAAGCACCTTCATTTCTACTGATTTTATAAGCACTACCGCGACTGCCAAATCTCCAACCTCCAGAAACGGTGCCGACGCGTGGCAGAGCACCATCACATGGCTCAGCACCATCAACCCGGACGGGGTGAGCAGGACAACACCACGCCACTGAGACACAGACATCGGCTGCGGAGGGAAAACAGCTAAAAGCAAAGGGCCCGCAAACCTGCGGTGATTGCAACATCACCCTCGGTCTCCATCTTTCCTGTTTGTAAAGCAACATGAAAATGCCAGACACTGGAGCAGGGAGCGCAGGCTGCTATTTCAAACATCCGCTGCACTTCACGGTACACACAGGACCGGAGGAGCGGAGCCTAACAGGTGGATTATGGTCTTAACGAAATATTCACATTCATCTGCTTGCTCTGAGGCCAGACCACAAGTCTGCTTCCCCTCCGCTAGCGCGGCTGAGGGGTTTTGTGCCCGGATTTTTGGTTTTAAATTAGCTCTGCCTCTATAAAACAGAGACACTCCACTTGTCTGAAATATTTTCTGATACGGAAAGGATTCCTAGCAAAGAAAGAAAGAGCAGGATACGTTTCAGAAGAGCAGTCTGCTTTTACATCCTGCTTAGCAAACCAAAGCGTGACACACAACAGGCTCGCATCACCTCCTGCGTGCACTTCTGGATGACTTGTCTCTAATGACCACCCTACAACCAGGGACCCACCTAAGAGCCAATTAACCTTAATGCAAAGGGTAAACACACCCGCCTTGCCAGGGCTGAGAAAAAAGGCACGTCAGGAAGCCCCGCTGGTGTCACATCCAACCCACCAAGGTCTCCAGAGCCACCGCGAGCACCGTGCTCGAGGTGCTGGTTTAGAGGTGACCGCCTCTACAAGGTTGACCAGAGCCTGAAGGCACGACACAGGCTGCAAGAGAAAGGCCAGCACATCAGTTAGCACTGGAGGCTGAAATGGTCCTGCTACTGGTGCCCCACGGCAGGACCTGGAGCCACCAGGAAGGTCTCCAGCCGCTGAAGCCTGCTCTCTGCACAGGCACGAGGAGCCAGCACTACGGTTGGATCCTCAACACAGAGATGCAAGACCTCAGTTCATTAAATATGCTACACATCAAAAAGCATCCCAGACACCCTCATCTCAAATGTCGTCTTACACAAAGTATACTACAAGTCCTCCAGCACGCTACAGCAGACCCTTGGCTACTCCTATGCTGAGGAGATCTGGAGCTGAAGAGCTACAGGATCAAGTATTCAAGAACTCAAGCCTAATTTTGGTCCTCTTAAAATGGTAAAAATAAAGAGTTTAGTTTAAGAGCAGGCAAGAAGTTTCAACCCCTCTTTGAAGCCAAACAGATACTGACTGGTTCCTTATCTATCCGGGGAAGACAGAAGAACGAGCTCCACCAGACAGCAGGGCACAAGCTTTCGGCAGGAACCGCACTCTCCATCCGTGGGACAACCCAACCATTGGACTTACTTTCCAGAGGGACACCACCAACACCACGGCTGGGGCTACAGGATGGGAAAGCGAACCACCAGTATAACTGTTTTGTTAAGATTTGCTGTATTCTGGGAGTTTTGTTTTTAAATTGATTTAGGCAGTTGACCCCACCACTGACCTGAACTCCTCCGAAGAACAAAAAACATCCCCCCCAGCTTTCTGATAACCACCTGGATATAAAGAAAAAAAAAAAGTCATGGCTTCTGATTTACAGCACTGTAATTGTAGAGCATGAGTCCGTAGGAGATGCATGGACTTCCAGATGGGAAGAGAGACCAACAGGACCGATTACATACAATTATTAATGTGTGTCTCTCTATACCACTGGAAAAAGCACTGAATATGCTTAAAAAAACCCAAAACAACAAAGCAGGGAAAAATAAAATTACTACTCATCCAAGTATTTGTGCAATACTGGCATGACACCTTAGGGAAATAAATATTTGCTTGACCTATTTCCGTAAGAGAAGTTTTTATAAGTTTCATGAAAACCTCTTTATTTATCAAAGCACAAGAGCAGAGCACGCACAAGCATCCCGCACGCCAAGCCGGGCTCTGGGTGCGACCAGCTCCCTTCCTATCCTTCTCACAGGAGCAAAGTGATCCGCTTTGTACCTGTAGAACGCAATGTCAGACTGAAAACAACCTCAAGACGTTTACTCAGGAGAAGAAGAGTTAAAATATACTGACATGTACAGCAGAGAGCCGCCTCGCCTCGCTGGAAACCCCTTTCAACCGATTCATCTGCCTCTCGCCCCGGTGAATTTTTAAGCGCTCGCTGTTTAAACCTGTCCCTCCCAAGCGATTCGTTCAGGGCACGCTGCCGGCCAAACGCCAGGGCTCATTCCTCACCTTATTCCTGACGCAGCCCTCTCAAGCATCTCTGTATTAAAAGAAAAAAGCCAAAAAGCTCTTCCCCTTCCCCTTGGGCAGCCCAGCAGGCAGGGAAGCCCCATCGCCCAGACTGAATTTTCTGAGCATTACTGGGCAGAAGCGTTTGGGTGGAGCTATACTGGAAACTTTTGCAACCTTAACATCATGCTATTTTATTCTTTTTTTTTTTCTTTTTTTTTTTCTTTTTCTTCCCCAAGCAAGTGCTAAAACACATGGGGGGGGGGCTGGCTGGAGCGGCGAGGGCAGCGCTCGCCTTCAGTAGAAAGAACATTAGAAGAGCCATCACCTCAACTGAAGGCAGAGTTTAGAAGGCTCATGCTCTGATTCTTCTATTTCTAAAAAAAAGAAAAATAAAAATAAAGTAGGAACAAGGAGTGTAGAGCACACAGATAAAAAGAGAGTTCAGTTCAATGTCCCTTCATCGTGCGCGCAGAGATAAGCCACGGCTGCCGCGGCTGTGACTGCATCTGGTGACAACCCCACCGCCGCGGCCCTGCTCGGGTGCCATGTGTCATCCCCAGCTCCTCTAACTCCACCACCGTCCTCATCCAGCCAGGGCTTACCCAGTGACTTCACTTCATGCACACTCACTCCATTTGCATTTTAAGCATTGTTATTTAGAGCATTTGTCCAGAGAAAAAACAAACAAACAAACAAAGGGGAGAAGTACAAGACTTTTGTCTTTTTTTTTTCCTTTATAATTAGAAACATCGCCCCTCTCCTACTCAACAAAGCAGAAAAGCCATCACAGCTGCAACAGGGAGAGACACTGCAGACCTGCACCACAGTGCCCTGGTATCAAGCAGCATCTTCTCCAAATTAGCCTCCGTAGCAGGACTAGACCCACTGCACCTAGAACAGGTGCCTGAGTTACAAACATAACCATCCCGGGCTCCGGTTTAGTGAATGCAAAGAGAAAGGCACCTCTGGGACCGCTTCAGAGTCTGCACGGGGCGAATCATCCTTAGGACGATCAAGGTGGGGGGAACCTGGACCTGGCTCTGGGCTCCTGCTCCCCCAAGCAAATCCCCCTATTTCAGGGCCATGCCAGCTCCCTGCAAGAACAAGGGTGACAATAACTTACATTAATATCCAGCAAACCAAGGACCTCTCCACGGGATCAATCTCCCTTGTGCTTTTTTTTACGTGCAAATCAGGTGGAAAAGACAGAAAGGGAAAACAAATTAAAAAATACCAAGAGATGGGGAGCAAGGGACCCGCTGCAGCAAAGCGGGCAGCAACAAGCCAGCCCACACGGGTTTGCTTGCACAGGCTGGGGGGGAGCTGAGCAGGATGGTGGCACGGGGCAGGGGGAGACGTCTGCTCCCATCTTCTGCCTTTTGTTTGCACAGATTTCCACAGGCCCTCAAGTGTTTGTTTCCGCTCCCACCAGTTTTCTGGGGGAGCTAACGCCCTGTCTGCGCTCGGCAGGGAGCGGGCAGCCCAGTCCTTGGAGGGGATGAACACGAGCGGGTTTTCCAGGGCTCATCACTGCCCAGGATACAGCCCCGCACGAGGGGACAGCAAGGGACACAACAGCCTCGCACGGCGCAGCGGGCTCCTCGCACCCGGTAACCTGGAGAAGGCTCCTGGGGGACCGAGCCACGGCTGTACCCTGCAGACGGTGCTGCTCCGGACCCGTCCCACCGCACAAACAGGGAAAGGCTTGACAAGGGACGGACAGAGACCCGCATCTCCGGGTTGGACTGTAAACCCAAGTTGTAGATAATTCCAGGAGCTACGAGATGAGCTGCTTTTACATAGTAACACCATAGTAACCGAGGCGGATGATAAAGCTTGCATACACAAGGGCACCACGTTTTTGGAGGGGAGGAAGAGAAGGTCTAACGAGAAGGAAAAGCTTCTCACGGAGCAAGGGGAAACATTCGTATAAAGGAGAACCGGAGCCACGCTGCCGTTTAAATCTCCCCCCGCCGACCATCCAGATGGCTCCTGCTACCAGCCCGGCTCACCTGCTCCAGGCGTCCCCGCTCCCGGCTGCCAGCGCTGCCTGCATCGGTCCTCGCATCTCCGCGGCCAACGCCAGCAGCCCCCACGGGGCTGGTTTTGCTTGGCTTTGCAACAAGGATTTTATTGATAGAGATGTGCTCCTGCGAGTGACTTTGGGGCTTCAAGTTACTACGGCTTTCTTACAGTAGCAAGAATTGCGGAGGCAGAGCCCTGTGAGAAAAACCTATACTAAACCCCAACCCATCTATAATATAATTAACACAAGCTACAGATTAGGTTGTATCTGAAGCAGAACGCAATCCCACTGCCTCCTCTTTCCCACCCCCAAAGGTGGGTCAGGGCTCTAAAACTGTGTGGGCATTCACGTTCTGCGAGTTACTGGGATAAATTAAGAGGAAACAATAAACAGACTGGAACAGTCTGCTCCCTCTTCTCAGCTATGCATCCCGAGTTGTAAAATACATCAAGGTCACAGACCCAACCTAGTTAACAGAACTGTTATCATTACATTGCTGTTTTCTTCTACAGTACATAAAATGCTTCTGATCTAGGGTGTTTTGTTTTTTGGTTTGTTTTTTTTTTCCTTCCCCCTCATCTCTTAAAGAGAAATTAGTTTAGAATAGGCTGTTCCAGATAATGAAGTAAACTTCTGGCTTCCTATCCATGGAGTATCGTTCCTCAGCACACCGCGATCCTCGGCTAGGGGCTGCAGCCGGGGTAGGTGGCCAGGGAGAAGAGCAGCGAAACCCTCCCCGCCGTGCTGGGTGGAGGGCAGAGCCCATGGCTGGGCAGAGCCCGCTCCCTTGGGGGAGCAGAAATGGGAAAACACAGCTCAGGAAGGGCTTGGATAGAGGGGGTTTTTCCAGGCACGTCAGTCGGCCTAATGAGACACATCACCTTCATCACCTACCTCTCCCCCATCACCCACCTCTCCCCCATTTTCCATCTCATAACCAGAATAGAAGAGGACCGCTTGGAAAAACCTTATTGCTTGAGTTTTGAGGGCACAGACTAAGCACGCCCCGAAGAGAGCACAGACCTTAAAGCCCGAGCTGCGCAGTCGCTTCCCAGACGCCCCAGCCGTCCGAGCAAACGCGTCGCCCGAGGGGTGCGTGTCCGCTCTCCGCCGAGGACCCGCGTCCCCCCCTACCGAAACGTCCCCGCTCCCCAAATCCGCCGCTCGGAGCGGAGAGGCCTCAGTCCGCTGGCACCTGGCCACAGGCCCGGCTGCCACCGCAGGAGCCCTGACAGGGGGCTGGCACGGCCAGGCAGGACTTTACCCCGGCGGCCCGAGGGCGTTAAACGCCGTCCCCGGCCAGGCAAGGCAAGCACCGACCCGAATCACGGACGCAGCGATCCAGGGTTCAGTCCCAGCTCCGACACAGATTTCCTACGCGGCCTCGGGCACGTCACTTAGCAGCGGCTCGGTTTCCCTACCTGTGCGAAGGGGGAGATGCCGGCTGCTCGCATCCCGGTCCGTCCCAAGGCCCGGCGTGTTAAACCGGGTGTCGTTGCAACAGCAGGAGCCACAAAAAACCCCACCCGTGACCAACCCTCCTAAAGCCCAACCGCGACACGAGTGGGGTCAGCTGCCCCACAGTCCCCGGAGCGAGCAGCCAGCGAAGGCTGGAAAAAAAATGACTTTTCTTCCTCTAAAGATCCAGACTAAAGAAAAAAGCCCAACCCAGACGGCCCCAAGGGAGAGGCAGCCGGGTCCGGGGCAGCCCCACGCAGCGCTCCCACAGGCGGCCGGGCGGCAGATTTTTAACTGAATTTATTTTAATTTAAATTGTAATTGCTGTCGAGCCGATCGCAGCAAAGGGCGGCGCAGCCCGCCGGCTCCCCGCGGCAGGGCTGGGCGGACCGGGGCGGGGGCGACGGGGGGGGAGGGACACGCGTGTCCCGACCCCCGGGTGGGCGCCCGGCAAAGGGAGGGGGGCGTGGGAGCGGCCCGGCCCCGCCTGCCCGGGCCCCCCCGCACCTGCCCGGGGTTGGCGGTCGGCGGGAGCAGGTCCCGCGGGACGGCGCGGGGGGTGGGGGACCGGGTGCGGGCGGGACCGCGGCGGCGAGGCGAGGCGAGGGGTTCGGAGCCCTCCCCGCCGCGCCGGACGCTCAGCACTCACCCGCGGCAGGTCCCCGGGCCGCCGTGGCGGCTCGGCTCGGCGCGGTCCGGCGGAGGCCCCGGCCCCGGCGGCGAGCGCGGGGCGGGCGGGGCGGGCGGCGCAGCGGGGCGGCCGGGCGGGCGCCGCCGAGCCCAGGCATCGGCGGGGGGCGGGGGGAGCGCGGGGCGGGCGGGCGCGACACACACCGGCATTAGCCAGGCTCCATCGCCTGGGCGCGGGGCGGGGGGGGGGGGGGAGTGACGTCACTGGAGCCGGACCGGGGCGGTGCGCGCGCTTGCGCGCGACTCAGCTGGCGGCGGGGCGGCGCGCGCGGGGTAGCGGGTACCGGGGGGGGGGAGGTGCGTGTCTGTGTGTGTCTGTGCCTGTGCGTGTCTGTGCCTGTGCGTGTGTCTGTGCGTGTCTGTGTCTGTGCGTGTGTGCGTGTGCGCGTGTGTGTGTGTGCGTGTCTGTGTCTGTGCGTGCACCGGCCGTGCGTGCACCGGGGGGCGGGGCGGCGGCTGCTCCGCGCCCCGGGAAGGCGGTGAGCGCTGGGGACACGCGCTGTGGGGGCGGCGAGCGGCCGCGCCGGTGGGTGTGCGGGGCGGAGCGGTGAGCGCCGGGCGTCTGTATCGTGGGTGTGCGTGTCCCAGGCACGCGAGTGTCGGTGGGGTGCGTGCAGCGGGGGGGCAGCCCGGGAGGGTCACGGGGAGGGTGACGGCGAGTGTGCAGCCAGACGCGGGGCAGGATGGCGTGACCGTGCGGCGGGCACCGAGGGCAGCGGGTGCCGGGGCCCTGCTCCTCCGTCACCGCCACAGCCTGTCGGTGCCCCGGCTCCGTCCCTCGCCCCAGCCAACGCGCAGCGGGTGGCTCCTGCCGGCTTCGGGAGCTGAACCGGCCCCGCGGAGCCCGGCCGGGGGGGGGGGGGGGGGGACGGGACGGGACGGAGGGGCCGCGTGCCCCGCTGTTTGGCACGAGGGCTCACGCGTGGGCCCGCGAGGAGGGCGGCGGGTCAGGCGCGTGCCGCATGGCGCAGTCTGTCCCTGAGCACGGTCGGTGCGGCGAAGAAAAAACCCGCCTCGCCGTGAGCGGCTCTCGGGTGGGCAGCTCCGCACCTTGTGCCAGGGCCCGACGGAGCCCGGCACGGGCGGTCTGGTGGCTGGAAGCCCCCCTGCCCCTTCCCGCCCCGAGCCCGTGGCCCCCACCCCACCCCCACCCCGGCCGGTGAGTTTTTTTTCCACGCGGTGTGGAGCGGAGGCTGCTGCGGGCCCGGGGCTGCGGGGCTCCGGCTGCGGGGTGAGCGGCTCTGGGCATCGCTGCGCTCCCTGGGCTGGAGCGGTGCTCTCGGGGCGGCCAAACCGCCGCAGCCCAGGGGCTCTGGCAGCGTTTAATAATAGCGTGCTGTGAGCAGGTCGGGGATCGAACAGAGCACCAACTATTTTTTAAATAAAGTTTGGCTTGGAAACATCATCTGCCTTGAAATAAGACACCAGCTTTGGACAAAAGATAAAAAGATTTTTCCAGCTGCCTAAATGCGCACGTCATCCCGCTTTTCCTGGATTCAGAGCTAATGGTCACACTCTGCTCACAGTTACGTTGATGTAAATGTGATGTCACTTATCTAAAGTCATTGGCTTTAAAGCGCGAGTCCTGGCTGGATTATCGGCAGCTCGGACGAAACAGCTAAAGGCTCGCAGTGCAAGTTCAGAGACTTCATTTTTCAGGACCGTGCAGTGCTCAGGGCTATCAGCTCTCCTGGTTTTAGAGCATGGCTGGATTTCTCTGCGAGCCCTGGCTCTCGGAGCCACGCAACTGCGTGGGAATTGTAGTTTTCTGGTTTTTCTTTTTAAGTAAGCTTGAACCCTTTGTGTTTATAGAAGAAATGTGAACTTACGACAGATCAGAAACTAGGAGCCAAATCAGCAGAGCATGTTTATAAACCAGAACAAATGGGTTTTGACCAGTCCTGCGGCCATAATTCAGCTTTTTCAATGTTCGTGATTGGCGACTGAGGATGGCATTTCCTCCTCTTCCGTCAAAACAGCTTTCCCACTAACTCCATCACATGCCACGCCAGCCTGACCTGATCTTTCTGGGAACGGGAAAGAAAAAACCAACTCCAACAGCACTGTTTCCCTGTTGTGTTCCTGGCTCTAGGGCCAGCACTCGGAGCCACTGGACCTCCAGGAATTGCCCCCATCCTCGAGGGAGCAGGACACCTGAGCCTCGCTCCCTGCTGCTTTCACGGGATGGGAATTTCACCCCATCCAGCGGTGCTGACTTGGTGCTTCTGCCTCTCCTCTTGTCCTCTTGTGCTGAGTCACCCCTTTCACAAGCCCCTGGAGCTCTTGGTTGATCCCGGGAAGGAAACGGGAGCCCCTGCCTGGCCGGCCGAGGGGGGCAGGGAGCGTTGCCAGCCTGCCCCGTACGTTCCCCCTGCTCTTAAAAGGCTGCTGGGAGAAGGGGCCGGGATACCAGGAAAGCCCTTTCACATCCCAACCTCCCGTAGGGATTCCCTGGGGGGGGTCATAGCGTTGGGGGGGATGCGGGGGTCGCTACGGGAAGCGATTAGGGGGGACAGCCCCACCAGCAGCGGGAGCTGCTCCAGGGAGCTGCCTGGCACAGGGACCTTGGACCTGCTGGGTTGATTGACAGCTGTCAGCTCCACATCTGCATCACCCAGCCCAATAAACTTGATGGCTCTGGCCATCTCTCACCTGACGTTTGGTGTTTGCAGCACGCTGCTCGGTGCACAGCGTTCAGGAAAAGGCATCTTTGCAGCCGGGCCTCAGCCTGGATTCTGCCAGCACCTCAGGAAACCCCAGCATGAGGAGGGCAGCGGTGACGTTAAAGGACAGAGCAGACCCAGGGAGGAATGGGCCAGGCTAGAGGCCATCAGAAGATCCTGCCCCAGAGCAGTGAGGATCCAGAGCATCTGTCCAGCGTGGGAAAGGGGGCAGGAGAACACGGCTCCCTGGCTCAGGGGTGGGAAAAGGGTTTGGAGGCTGCAGTAGGTGGCTTGGCAAGGTGGGCTTCCAGCTGTCCAACAGCACCGGTGTCCCCAGCTACCAGCTGAGCTCCGTGGCTGAAAGGATTGCTCCTGTCCCAGCCCCAGCTTTCTGCACAGCAAAGTGAGACCCTTTCTGTCAACTCCATTTCCCTCCTGTCCGGCAGAGCTTCTTGCTCCTCTGCCGTGGCTCTAATGAGCTGAGCTGTGTCAGGTCTCAGCCAGCATGGAGGCAGGCGGGTTGGCTGGCTTCCCAGCTCTCTCACCGCTGGATCGTCCATCCTCCCTCCGGACGTTTCACCCCAGACCCGTGAAGAAGCAGGCAGCAAGTGGGGGGATCTGAGGAGAAGTGTCCCAAGGGACTGCCGGGCTGCTCAAAGGCGAGCTTAAGCAGCTGTGAAAATCCTGGAGAAATAATGTGATGACCCAGGGAGGAGGCAAAACCCCCATCAGCCCCCACCTTGGAGGCAGCTGAAGAATTGGCTCTGGCCTGGCTCGTCTGCAGCAGCTGTCGAAATACAAAGAGGGGGAAAAACAAGCCTGTCTTTGACACGGCTTGTCCCCTCTCCCACCCTGTGACTGAAGACACGACTTGTTTTCCTGGAACAGAGAAAAATTTAGGAGTCTTCCGGGCAGCGAGTGCCTGGGGTGCTCCCAACTGCCGAGTGGGCAGATGGAGTTTTCCTGGAGAGGCGCTGGATATGCTGGGATCGTGGCTTCCAGCACTGCTGCCCAGCGGAGGCACGGCACAGCCGGCGAGGCAGCACCAAGGGGCCGGAGCGGGGCCGGAGCGTGGCCGGTCATGCCGCTAGCCGGCACGGGGTGAAGGCTGCGATCCGAGAGGGGTAGGGAGCACCAGGGATGCAGGACGAAAGCTGCCAAGATGGAGGCGGGTGTGAGCTTTGCTTTTCCATTGGAATGCAAGGAGCTGAAAATTTTGCATCTCGGTTGACTAATAAAAAAAGCCGTCTCGTTTTGCAAAGGCTCATTGCAAACACACGTGGGTTGTGGAGTGCCCAAAAGGCAAAATAAACCTCTCCCTGTTGGAGCAGGTCCTGGGGGGAGGATGCACAGAGAAATTGGGGTGCTCAGGGTGATGTGCCCAGGGAGTGATGGATCTGCAGGGGTCACCTTCCAAAAAAAAAAGAAGGGGGAGCAAGAGGGGGTATGAAAAGCAGCTGGCAGGAGCCAAGAATAATTATATGGCTTTGCAAAAAATTACCATGGCAATTAAAAGTGCTTTAAGCTTTCTGGAGGAGAAAGAAGAGGTAAGTAAAACACCCCAGGGCTGGATTGTCGGGTAGCACGGAGGGAGGTACAGACATCACCAAGTGCGGCCGTGGCACAGCTGGGGATGTGCTGCAGGCGCTGGGGGACGAGCAAAGCCCAGCGTGGCAGGAGTTGGGGCATAAGGGCCGGCGCGGGAAACGTGGTGAGCGAGGAGCCCTGGAGGTGAGTGATGGGGGCAGGCCCTTCTGCAGGGTGCCCCAGTGCCAAGTGCTTGCCAGAGGGTGGGGGCTTGGAGCCACAGCAAGGCTGAGCTGCCCGTGTGGGCTTTGCCTGCCTTCTCTGTGCTCACCTGAGGATCCATCCAGCTGGCTAAGGAAGAAATGGTGTCCTCTGCATTTTTGACCAGGTACCAGGCATCTGCAGCCCAGATTTGTCCTTCCTTTTGTGTTCCAGCCCTGGGGTTTGTGTTCCACCGCCACGGTTTGCAGGGTGTAAACCACCGCCCTGGGTGAGACCCACTCCGGTGGCATCACGGAGCACTAGTCTAAGATGCCGTGGCAAGGACAAAACACCTGAGAGGTCACGTCCCGAGGTGTCTAGACTGAGGTGACAGCGGGCTCCTTCTCCGCTGGGCGTGGGTGCCTGGTGACCTGGCTGTGGGGTTTGGTGGCAGCCGCCCACCCCATGCTCCCCACGAGCCCCACTGGGGTCAGCAGCCGGTGCTGCCTGGTACCGGCCCACCCTCCTCAGGGACCACAGCCCTGCCCGGCCACCCACAGTAGCTGCTTTCAGCCCGATTTCACCAAGGGGTAGAGCTCTCAGAAATATTAAGCTGCTGGAAAACAAGCTTGCTTCCTTAGCTGATGTGTCAGAGACTTTAGGAAAGTTCCCATATGGGGTCTGGGACCTCGTGCCCAGGCTGTGCTTGGCACTGTACAGGCACAGGGGGGATCTCCGTGCCTCCCACTGCCATCAACCTCACCAGTGTGGCACAGCTGAGGAAACCGAGGCACAGGAGGTAACAGGGCTTACCTGGGAACGAGCTGTGGCATTTCTGCAGCTCAGCCCATCAGCTGTGACCAACTTGGGTGGTTTGGACCCTTCTCCTCAGGGACTAAAGAGGTCCTAAGCAGCCACCTTCCAGCTTTGGCACTTCCCTGCTCTCACGGAGCAACGTCAGCCCCACGAGTGATGGGTGGGAGAGCCCCGCGCATGCAGCAGCAGAAAAGCCTTCATCCTCGAAGTGCCACCAGCTCTCGTGCAGACCAGGAGCCGCAGCCACTCCACCCGCGTCACTCCAAAACTCAGCACAGAGGGTGCCGGGGAATCACCTTCGCAGCGGGTCGCGCAGTCGTGGGGCAGAGCCCACACCAGCCGCATCCCTGCCCTTGGGGAGTCGTGGTCTGGTGAGAGCCTGTGCACTTTCTTGGGGAACAAAAAACCCCACCGCCTCAGTTTCTCACCTGAGTCCAGCTGGCTATTCCTGCGTCACTTCCCCACTGCTGTCAGGCCCATTGAGATATGGAGAGCCTCAGATTTTCTTAAAGTCTCTGCTTTTTTGTGCTTTTCTTTCAACCCATGCTCTCTTTTCTCATCCCACTGGAGATAATGCAGGGCAGAGGAGCCCCTGGGGCTTGGCCACCCACTCCTTCCCTTTATGTCTTGTTAAGGCTTCACTGTGGGCTTTGCTGGTGTCTCTGTAAAATGATGCTCGGTGCTTCTTTGTGTCCTAAAGCTTTCCTAAGGTCAGGGGGAAAAATAAAAAAAGGCAAAAAACCCACCATAAAGGCAGAATTCCCTAATGATGGAGGAGGAGAGGGGATATGGGGCCACGGGTAGGGGCTGCCGAGGTGCAGGGTACCCGCACCCTGGGACTTGGTGCTGCAGGGGAAGGGCAGGGAGGGCTGGAGGCTGGGAGAAGGGGAGGGAAAGTCTGCGGAGCCCTCAGGGCTGCACCCAGGGGTGCCGAGGGTGGGCCAGGCTTCCTGCAGCATACAGCAGGGCACAGCAGCAGCCTTGGAGGATTTTGCAGGAGGGTGGGTGACATTAGCTGTGTCCTACCAGTGCTGCCCTGGTAGGAAATGCTACCTTCCCCTGCTTGCCCCCGGAGCATGGGCTGGCCTGTGCAAGAGGTCCCCGTGTCCCAGTCTGATCCCAGTCCAAGGTTGCACAATTGTATAAGCACCACACACCAGTGCCTTCCACGTACCTCCCAGTCTGAACCTGGCCAAGGTGCACCCGATCTTACATTCAGGAGCAATTAAGTGAGCAACAAAGCCATTATTGCCCTACCCACCCTTCGTGGTCCTAGTCCATGTGCCCCTATAGCAATCCCTATAGCCCTACGGAGGAGGGAGAAATTAGCATCAGGTGTAGGCTCTCTAGCAAGATACTTCCCACTCTGGACTGTCCTCAGCCCGGCCACGGCTGCACGAGGATGCTCTCCAGCCATTGCAAGGCAGCTTTTAAAGGGCAGATCTTTCCCAGAGCTGTGCACTCCGCCTCTGTAAGCGCCTTTTCCAGAGGGCTCAGTCTCCCCTGGAGTGCTGAGACTTGGGGCTTTGCATGGTTTGCACCCTGAGGGGTTAAATGCTGGGAGATGTGGTCTGGAAAATGGGAGAAGGACTGTTTTTGGAAATTCCAGCCTGGTGGGTTGGGCTGGAGTGACCTTGCAGGGTGGTGGGTTGGAGAAGGAGGGAGGAAGAGTGGGTCTCCATCAGCGCAAGGCAGTCGGCAGCTCTGCCTGGAGCTGCTGGAGCCAGCGAGCGGGTTGCAATGAGACACGCTGGTTGCAATGAGGCACAGCTGCTCCGTGCAGGTGTCAGCTGCCTCCCCAGATCCACCCTCCAGCCCCCCAGGAGCCCTCATAGGCTCAGCGGGAGGCATGGTGTGAGGGCCGGGTGCTGTTTGGGAGACGGGGCCCTCCCCTTGCTCAGGTGAGAGGAAGGAAGCGGTAGGGAGAGGAGGAGCTGAAGGTGAGCGGGTGTTACTGCTGGCAGAGAGTGGTTCCTGGGGTTTCTGGGCTGGTTGCCCCAAAGTTGAGGAGGTGCTGAGGTTCAGCAGCTGTCCAGGTAATGGGGAAGGTCCCAGGCAGTTTGCAGTGTGTGATGGATGGGGAACGTGGATGTGCAGGGTGGGAAGGGTGTGCTGCTGGGGCGGGGGGGGTCTGTGTGTGTGTGTGTGTGTACACACACACACACACACAGCTTGTTGCTGCCTAGGAGCAGAGCAGCCTGGTGTTAGCAAAATATCGGGTTTGGTTTGGGAGGCTTTTTAGCTGGAGAGGTGGATGTGAGCTGTGTTGCTTCCATGGGGGAGGACTGCCCCCTTTGCCCTCTGCAAGAGCTGCATGGTGAAGGGCTGTGATCCTGCTGTTCCTGGGGTTGAAGGGCAGAGACGCCCTGGTTTGCTGTGGGGTTTATTTGTTGAATGTGGCTTGGTGTTCTTGGGGTGGCTTGAAAACCCTTTCTCCTGCCTTGTCCACCTATTAATCTCTCTCTAGAGTGTAACTTACTCTTCATCTCCCAAATAGACCTGCTCCACCCATAGTGGGGCTGAGAGCTGTGGAAGTCTGACCCTCTTCTCTTTGTTCCCTGTCACCAGTTGTCCTGGGTGAAACCCTCAGGGAGTTAAACCCACTGAGCTGGAAACTGTACCAGAGCCGTCCTCTTCTCCCTGCCCCAAGCTCTGGGGCTGGGCCGGTCCCCAGCAGCGTGCAGGCAGGTGCCTGGGGAGGGGGCAGCTGTGCATTGAGGCAACAGGGCACGGCATCCCATGGGGGGGACGCTGGCTCTGCAGGGGGGATGTGGCCCTGGCACGAGGCGCTCAGCCGCGTGTTTTGCTGGGTGACTGCGGCGCCGTGTCGAGCCCTTGCACCCTGTGCTCGCTGTGAAGGTGCCGCTCAGAGCGGGGCTGATCCTGGGGACTCTTTCCAAGCCCCTACCCCAAACCCCATGAGCTGTGTGGGTTTATCTGCCTGGGATTTCCCCTGTGCACTCTTCAGGTCTGTCTCAATGTATACCCCAGCCAGGAGCCCATCAGCATTGCCCTGGGAGCATCGGGGCCAGCCTGATTGTTCCTCCTCTCTGAAAATCCCCCCCTTCTGCAGTGAGGAGCTCTCTCCTGTTTGCTGCCAGGCCCTGCAGCACGGTGGGGAAGGCAGCTGGAGGGCTGCCCGCACCGGCAGCGATGCCTGGGAAAGCTGGGCTCAGCAGGTTGGTGGGTGGCCCCGTGACCCTGGCCCTGCTCGCAGCGGAGCTGATGGAGGCACCGAAGCTTCGAGAGGCAGCTAACGCTTCCCTGCTGTGCCCCCCCTGGGGAGGATCTGGGCTTTGGGCTTATTCCTGGCTGTCAGGGAGAAGTAGAGGGAACAGGACATGGAGTGGGGACCACGTCTCCCCATGCAGACTGCCTTCCTGGAGGGATGTCTGGAAACAGCACGGGGCTGAGCTTGTGCAAAACGGACCGGAGAGGCTGGGTGCCTGCTGGGGCAGAGGGCTCGTCGGGTGGCACCTGCTTGTCCTCATCCCTTTGGGTAAGGAACCAACTCTAACTGGTCACCCCTTGGGTTGGATGTGCACTGGGGGCTGTGCTGAGAGCCCCCAGGGGCACCGTGCCATTGGCTGATCGTGCTGCCAGTGCAAGAGGTTTCCTTTAGTTTCATGGTCCTTCTGAAGTGGTCATCCTGTGCCCTCATCCTCTCCTTGAGGCAAGGTGGGGTGCAGAGCTGGCAGCTTGGCAAGCTGGGCTCAGCCTCTGTGGTTCCCAGCCTCTGGTGTGATGCGCTGGCACCAAGCCCGTTGTCCTGCTGAGTGCTGAGCAAACAGAGCAAGGGGCTCCTCTGACCCAGGGGCTGGGACCAACACCCAACACCCCAATGTAGATCCACAAGAAAATACTCCAGGGACTTCAATGTGTGGACCAAGGGGCCCTACCAGTGGTGAGTTTCAGGAAGGGGGACTGCACGAGAGCCGTTTGGAGCCTATGGGCCATCTTGTGTGGCTGGAGGCAGGGCTGTGCTGCGAGCCCCAGCATGGACCATGTGGATCTCCAGCTTTGCAGCCATGCCTCTCCTCCAGCATGACAGAGGGGAGTTGTCTCTACTTGGGGAGCAGCTGGAGGATGTGAGTAGGCAACAGGATGAGCAGGAAGCAGGCAAGGCTTTCCTTCCACGTGTTCTTGCTAATGAAAACCAGGAGCTGTGCCACCTCTGAGTGCAGCAGCGCCTTGTGAAAACATCATCGCAGAACTGTCCGGGTGTCCTCTGGGCAGCACAGCCCCTCTGCTGGGATTCCCTGGGAAGGTGGATGATGGCAGCTGGGGCTAATGCATGGAGACCAGGGAGTTCTGGCTCTAACAAGGGCCATGTCTGGCTGATTCGGCAATGCCTAGCTGGGATGCCTTCCCCCCCAAGTGGGAAATGTTGGGTTTGGACTTGGCTCAAAGCGAGCACGTGGTGTATGCAGCAGTTCCTTGGACTTGCCACCTCTCTGCCCTGAGTTTTTTCCAAGGACAGCACAGGGCAGGAGGTTTTCTGCCAACCAATTTGTTGTTTGAATGGGATGTTGACAGCTGGATTGCAAGGTGTTGCTGTGAGGTAGTATTTGCCCTCGGAAAGGGCAAATGTGATGGTGCATCCCAATGGTAAAGGTCTGTCCTTCAAACTGGATGCAGTAACTAGTGCTCTGGCTTCTGTCCTGTTTTCTGGTGCTTGCAGAGGCCCTGGCTGATCTCCATCAAGGCCCTTCATGTGTTTGCCTCAGTTTCCCTAAAGACTTACCTGTCTCCATGATAGGGCTGTGTTTGCAGCTGTGAAATGACTCTCCTAGAGTAAACTCACATTGCACTTAGCTGCTGGAGTCCTTTTTCCCCACCTGAGTCTATTCCTGTCTCTCACTTGCAGTCTCAAACAATGAACTACGTGGGGCAGCTTGCCGAAACAGTCTTCGTCACGGTGAAGGAGCTGTACCGGGGTCTGAACCCCGCCACTCTGACAGGCTGCATCGATGTGGTCGTGGTGAGGCAGCCAGATAACTCCTTCCAGTGCTCTCCATTTCACGTGCGCTTTGGGAAGCTGGGTGTGCTGCGCTCCAAGGAGAAGGTGGTAAGTGGTATCTGCCCTGGGACTATGCTTCCTCTCTGGTGTCTCCAGATCTAGGATCTTCCTTAACCCACAGGTTATGGAAGAACTTTGTTTGAGGGGAATGGGAGCCTTGCTGATTTTTGGAGGGGATGCCCCTGAATGAAACCCATCCTCTTTGGAAGAGAACTGTGCTTCCCAGGAGAATTGGGAGCGGTCCCTTGTCTTGAAGGCTGGGTGGCTGTCAGCCCTGCAAGCAGCCCTAACCTGTCCCCTTCCTGGGGAAGTGCCTTTCTGTACACTGATGGGTGAGCGGGATCAGATGGACAGGCTTCTTCTGCCCTTTGCCAGGTTGACATTGAAATCAATGGGGAGCCTGTGGACCTGCAGATGAAGCTGGGTGACAATGGAGAGGCCTTCTTTGTCCAGGAGTCGGAGGAGAACGAGGTTGGTTATGAAGAGGTGCTGCAAGTCTGTGTCCTCCTGTGACCACCTGGAAGTGCAGAGTTGAGGTGGAAGGACCAGATTTGGACTGCTCGTCTTCCCCAGAGTGACTCCTTTATCGCCTCTGATGTCTTGTGTGTTTGGGAAGGTTCCTGCTTGAAGGACCTTGCAACCAGTGTGGAGGATCTGAGCATTGGAGCACCCTGAGGGAGTATTAGACCAAATATCTGCGTCCCGGACTGTCCTCCCTCCCTGGGCATGGCTGCTGGCCAGCCAGGCAGATATCTCGGAGCTTGGCCTCTTGGGGGATCTTGTGACAGGGATGAGAGTGAGCCAGATGCTATGGCAGGCTGCCTGCTCCACTGGGAAGGGAGATGAGACTAGTTGTGGCTTCCAGAAATCTTGGCTGCTCTCTCCCAGGCTGACTGGTGGTTGGTGCTAGCTTGGGCTGGGTTTGAGAGCAGGGAGAGGGCTCTAGAGCTGAATCCTATCTGCAGCCTTTGTAATTTTGGTCTCGTGATGCCATCTCCTGCCTGCCTCTCCTTGCCCGTGTTAAAGATGTCTATAGCTTGTAGCTGGATAGCCCTGCTGTTTTTTATTCACGTGTTGCATGTACGAAACCTTTTCTTTTGGGCCTAGCCACAAAACCACCCTCAAGCTGAGGGCTTGGTGATGTTGGTTGTGCTGGTTGTTGCATAGATGAGAGCCATGAGCTTCCAGGCTGGAAGAGAGGACCTTGGAACTGATGGGCTCTTCATCCCTGTTGCAGGACAGCATCCCCTCCCACCTCTGCACGTCCCCCATCCCCAGGGAGGAGAGCCCAGAGGATGCTGCTCAGCCTTCTCATGGGCAGGAGACCTCCAGCACTGAAGCAACCCTGCGCAAGAGGAGGCGGCGCAGGAGGAAGCCCAAGCAGAAGGAGGTGTCGGACTCAGAGTTAGAAGGCTGTGAGGAGACCAAAAGCGAGATGTCCATGGAGGAGCCATGCAAGCTGCCAGCCCCCAGGTGAGTGGCTTGGTTGCAGTGTGGTGATGCACTGGGTCAAGCCTGTAGGTTCACTTGGTGATGCCCAGCAGTACTGAAAGATGAGGATAGTGTTTTGAGTTGGACCTCAGCCTCCTGTGGAGTAGAAAGCCAGTGGAAATGGTGAAGCTGGGTATTGCCAGCCTTTCAGGTGAGGAGGCTGGTGCCCAAGAGTAGCATAGCTGACCTCTTTTGCAGTGATTCAGTGTATTTCTCCTTTGCTGATCTCCCTGAAGAAGAAACTGAGTTGTTGCAGTCCCCAGGGATGCACCCTTACTCTGACGGGGAGCTGGCCTCTGTGGACAGGTAACGGGCAGAGCCAAGGTAATCCTCTCGGCTTTGGTGAGGGTTGGGGAGGTGGTAAGGAAAAGCGATTTGGGGGTATCAGGAGAAGCAGGTTTTCCTGGCCTGATATGCTGTGGCTGGAGAAAAGCTCAAAGCCAATGAGTCACACTTGTGGCCATGGTCACAGATGCAAGAAGCCTGTGTACACAGGGCTCTCCTGCCTCTGCTGCTGAGCTGCTTCTGTACAACCAGTGGCATAGCACTGGCATAACGCTACGTCCTTGGGCCTCAGGTTCCCACAGGTCTTGCTTGTTTGTACGTAACAGTCGTATGGGGCAGAACTGACCTTATGGGAAACCAGCCTCACAGGGTTCTTGGCCCTAAATATCCTTGCAGCGATAGGAAAGCATGGGGCTGTAGGGCAGATGATATCCAACATTCCCTTATCTTGTAGCCCCACCCTCAGCCATCCATCTTCTCCCAAAAGTGACTCTGAGCTGGAGATCAGACCACAGGAGAGTTTTGCTCTAGGGGCTGAATCCCACATGCAGTGGACCTGGGGAAGGCTCCCTCAGGTGAGTCCTTGTTCTTGGTCTTCAGCAGCTGGTGGGAAGGGGTGTCTGAGAGGCCTGCAGAAAGTGGAGGCTGTGGCCAGGCAGCCTTAGAGGAGTTGTTCTCCTCTGCCTGATGCTTTGGGCAACTTTCCATCCTCAAACTTCTTGTTCTGCTTTCTTTGAGGTGAATAAATCAGAACGAGTTGAACCAGCCAAGTTCACAAAGACCTTTGCTACTGCAGCACCTACTGTCTCTGTGACACCAGTCCCAGTGGATGAGACAACCCGTCTTGTTGCCACCTCTGAAGGTTTGGGAGGAGGTCCAAGCCCAGCAGAACATCAGGGTGCACCTTGTTCCTCTGCTGTGTCTGTTGTTGAGGACATCCCTAGTGCTGTGGGGGCGCAGAGCTTGTTGGAGGCCTCCTCAGCCCCACAAGAGAAACAGGAGGGAGGTGGGAGTGTTGTGCCAGAGGTTCAGCCAGATGTGGAGCCCTTTGAAGGAGCTGCTGCTCCAAGGCAGGTGGGCTCAGAGGGCCCTGAACCCCAGCTGGAAAGCCAGAGGAGACAAGGTGAGTGGGTGACTGGTGCTGCTGGAAGTGGTGTTTGAGCCCAGAGATGTATCTGACTTGGATGAGGGGCCTGGGTGGTTCATTCAATGTAACTCCTTCATGACCGCCCTGGGTATTCAAAGTGTGACATGTTTGCTTTGCCCTCTCCATGTGCTACCAGCTCCTTTGTTTTGAAGAGACGTTACTCAGGTTTCCTCCTTTCAGTGACCACTCAGCTCCCCAGGAAGGCTTTCTTGCCTTACATTTCTTTAAGTCTATCCTTGGATGTCACTGCTTCTGTGTGCTTAGAAGATTTCTCAGCAGAGTAGACCATACCTTAACTTGAAGTGTCTGGCAGCACCTGGCCTGACTTGTGTCTTCGTCCATGCCAACTCAGGTGGACAACCGCACAGAGTGAAGCATGTGTATGTCTCCCTTGGCAGTGTATTTAATGACTTTTGTGTTGTTACCTGTGCTAACCAACCTTACTCTTCCAGCCAGCATAAACTCAGAATAAAATTGTCTCCCTGAAGAGACGCTTGGGACTCTTCATTGCACAAAGGAGACCACAAAGTGTTATCTTGCATGGTGCTAACTTCAAATGGCACCCTCAGATTGTCATGGCAGAAGATAGGCAGGACTTTGGCCTGTCCTTTGTGTCCACTTGGCAGGTGGTTTCATGCCAGAACAGACATCTTGAGGTACTGCTATTATTGTTGATTTAAGGTAGCTTTTCAAGTAGGAAGAGATGCCCTTTTTATGATATATGAATATGAAAGAGGAAAATGCTGTTAGCTTTCTTGATAGATGCCAAGATAGTTGGAAAGGTGATTCAGCTAAGCTCTCTCCCTTCTGTCTGTGCATTGAGGATCCACCAAAAGAAGTCCTCACTTGGGTCCCAGTGATGTTTACCTGGAAGACCTCTCCAACCTGGATGAGGAGCAAGCGGCTCTCTATTTCCCCAGGAGGTACGGATTGCCCCAGCTCAGACCTTCTTGAGCAATTCCCTTACAGCAAAGGATGGAGGTATGTCTAAAGCTATTGCCTGATGCTTCCGCTGTTTCTTCTCTTGCTGGTAGTGACACAGAACAGAGTTCAAAGCCTGTGGCAGACCCTAGCAACGCTCTGTGTGTCCAGCTGCCATCTGACTTGCCTGCTGACAGCCCCACGGACTCTGATGCTGATTTGATGCCTGCAATTGCCCTGTCACTGTGTGGAGGCCTGGGGGACAGCAGGCAGATCTCTCGTGGTAGGTGGGACGGAAGGTGGAATCTGCTGTCCTGAAATCCATTATATACACCAGTGGCATGACACAGCCTTTGTCCCACCAGAGAAGTTCATGGAGCACATGATCTCCTACCAGCAGTTTGCTGAGAATCCAGGACTCATCGATGACCCCAACCTGGTGATACTGATGAACAAGAAGTGAGTGGTCTCCTTTTCCCACTGCATCATCCCAAGATGACCAATGTGGCCCCTTTTCCCCCACAGAAACACTCCTGTGGGAGTGTGACTCCATCCCAGACAGCGATTATACCGCAGTAGTTGTGGGAGGCACCTTCTGGCCATGCTGCAGGATGGTGATCTGGAAATAGCCCTTGCTCCAGGTGTGGTGATGTGCCCATCCTTCTTGTTTCTTCCAGGTATTACAACTGGGCAGTGGCTGCTCCCATGGTCCTGTCTCTGCAGGCTTTCCAGAAGAACATTCCTGAGGTCAGTGGCACAACACATTTACTGGCCATGCTTCTCAGCAGGACTTGAAGCGTGCAGTGGGGCTGTAAGAGGCCAAGCTGATTGGGGCAGAGCTCAGCATCACTCCAGCCCACAAATACTGAGGTCTGTCCTTTTTCCCAGAGGTACCTCAGGATGGCTTTTACCACTGATACCTGGAGAGCAGACTTCATTATCAAAAATCTCCTATTCTGATGGTTGTATCTGTGCAAGGCTGGTCAGAGCCGGGGGCCGTGGCAGTCTGGAGGATTTGGGACTGCATGAGCCTGCTTCAGGGCTCTGTAGGCCTGGCTGAGATTGTATGGAATAAGGCATCCAGATCTTTCTCCTTTCTGCGTGAAGGGAAAAGCCATTGTACCCTTCACCCCAAAACCATCTTGGCTCACAATGTGGCAGGAGTTGCACATCTTATCCTGTGAATAATTTTGCAAAGGAAATCCTGCCTGGGCAAGGGTCTCCTTAGCCTGTTGGCCACTGAGCCTCCCTGGTCTGAGGACTGACTTCATCCCATGCTCTGCCACGTTCACAGAGCACCATTGATCGACTGGTGAAGGAGAAGATGCCCAAGAGAGGCAGCAGGTGGTGGTTCTCCTGGAGGAGGACAGAATTCCCGGTGGAGGAGGTGTGTTTGCAGCAGTGGCCGTGAGAACCATGTCCCCGTGCATTGCCACCTCTTTTCTGGTATCACTGCTCCAAGTGGCAGTAAAGCAAAGCAGCTCCTGCTCCTGCCCATGGCGCTGAGGAGCTAATGACACCGCTCTGGTTGCAGCAGTCAAGGCCGGGGAAAGCCAACGTGGGGATGCTGCAGCACGACTCTGCTCAGCAGAGGTGAGTGCCTCCCTCCCAGGTCATCTTTAGGAGTCTGTGTGTGCTCTTGATCTCTTCTCCTCCTAAATGACCAGCTATTCCCAAGTCTGCCTAATATATGAAGGCAGAAAGCTGTGTTAAGGCTCTGGCTGACACTGATCCAGCCAAGCTCTTCCATGGCTGCTTCTTGGTGGGTGGGTTGTCCAGGGTGCCCTCCAGATATCCCCTGGTGCTCATGGGGAAAGCCATGGTCTGCAGAGTAAAGCCAACCTGCCCTTCCCTTCTTTGTGTAGGCAGGAAGAGGTGGTGTTCTCCAGTGATGATGAGCCCCTGCATGCTGAGGACATGTTTGCAGTAGATGCCCCTGCACAGAAATCTCAGCCGACCTACAAGAAATCTCTGCGACTCTCCTCTGAACAAATTGTATGTACTCCTTTGCTGCCTGCTTGTGTGTGCAGAGGTGAGAGAACCCTTAAATGGGGATTTCTCTACCCCTGATCTCATGGGTTTTATAGGGCATCCAAGTATTTAGCCCTGGGTGGCCAGATGGCAGAGGCTAAAGGGGTCCCTGGTCTGGCCGGATGGCAGTCTGGCCTCTGGCAAGCCTTGGGCTGGTGTGACTTGGTGCTAGTGTACCACTCTTGTTCTCTCCCGGCCACAGAGAAGGCTGAATCTGCAGGATGGCCCCAACGAGGTGGCGTTCAGTGTCACGACTCAATACCAGGGTACATGTCGCTGTGAGGCCACCATCTATCTGTGGAACTGGGATGACAAGGTGGTGATCTCGGACATCGATGGCACCATCACAAAGTAAAGGGCCTTTCTCCCACCCTACATCCCTCTTTCCTGCCATTAGGGGAAAGTGTCCTTTCAAGGCTTGCATAAGCAGCCAGGAAGGACCACACACCGCATCATCTGGATATCCACCAGGCTGGATCAGCCAAACCTGGTTGCCTTTCCTTTTAGGTCGGATGCTCTTGGGCACATCTTGCCACATCTAGGAAAAGATTGGACTCATCATGGGATTGCTAAACTCTTCCACAAAATCCACCTGTAGGTATTGGAATAACTGAGGCCAAGGGGAAGTGGGAGGATGATGGAGGAGAGGCTGAGCAGGAGCCAGAGTCAGGGCTCCTTACTCACTGATGCTGGCCAAAATAGCAGAAAATTAGGCTATCAGTGATGTTTGATGCTGGCTCTCCTGTCCAGATGATGTTGGGCGGTGAAAGCAGGCATCCTCCCCTGGGAGCAGATGCTTGTGTTGCCTTCCCTGGGAGGACCGTGTGTCAGTGGAGGCTTTGCTGGGGAGATGTAGGTGAGTGCTGAAGATGAGATCGCACAAGATTGCACCGGAGAGGTCGCAGGAACATACCTCTGGGTCGCCGTGCAGCAGCGTCACGGGGACCCACCCGGTGCTCCCAGCCCCGTGGATCGGTGCTCAGCTACCCCACGGCACCGACCCGCCCCGAGGTGCGATGCTGTCCCCGCACCCGCGGAGGCTGCAGCGGGTCCCCGCGGAGCCCGGACCTTCCGCTCCGTCCCCGGTACCTGCGGCCGCTAAGAGGCACTGTGGGCCCGCGGATGCCTCGGTGGGGGACGGGACGCGGGGCTGCGGGGCGCTGGGGCTGCCCTCGCTGACACCTCGCTGCCTCCTGCCACCTCCCCATCCCGCAAGAGCACCGTACCCCTCTGCCCGAGCTGCCCATCCAGCCGTGCTGTGCTGGCTGTTTTGGGGGGGCTGCGGGGGCTGTGTCCGGCTGCCCACGAGCTGCAGGCAGCCCGGTGGGATAAAGGTGCTGGCCTGGGGGTCCCGGCTGGGTGCACGGTACCAAGCGGCAAAGGGCGCTTTGGGGCCAGGCTGGGTGTGCAGCTGCTGCGAAGGGCCTGGAGGGTGGAAGGGGGTCCCCGTCCGGCACTGCTCCCAGGCTTCACAGCAGCGAGGGGCGTGGGGATGGATCTGTTTAGCCTGAGTCTCAGGGTGAGCAAGCCGTGTTGTTTGTGATGCCACCTTGCTTGCTGAAGGGGTGAACAGGGTTTGGGCTTAGGCCAGGTACCCAGCATCATCCTCCCTCTTCCTCCCCCACCTCAGCGTGGGAACGGGAGGACACCTTGTCCAGAGCAGCGCTCAGCGACTTCCCCTGTGCTCTCTCTAGGAACGGCTACAAGTTCCTCTACTGCTCAGCCAGAGCCATCGGCATGGCGCACATCACCAAGGGTTACCTCAAATGGGTCAACGATCAAGGCTGTGTCCTCCCCAAGGGTCCCATCCTGCTCGCCCCCAGCAGCCTCTTCTCTGCCTTCCACAGGTACTGTGTCCTCTCCTCCTCCCCAGCCCTGCACCTCCTGCGTCCCTGGGGATGGCACCCCCCTCCCCCAGCTCGATGCTGAGGGATGTCGCAGCCTTAAACTGCTTCTGGCCTCCTTGGTGCAGGATGCCTTTCACAGGACACAGCAGGGGAACTGCCTGCCCTTCCCAGAGCTTCGTGGTGAAGCTCCTGCAATGCACAAAACCTCTTTTCAAAGCACTCTGTGCCCCGTGCAGCCTGGCTGCCCGCGGTCCTGACCCACTGACGCCGCTCTGACCTCTGCTCTGTGCGTGCATCTTGTGCTGCAGGGAGGTGATCGAGAAGAAGCCAGAGGTGTTCAAGATTGCCTGCTTGATGGACATCCAAAACTTGTTTGCCACGAAGCTGCCCTTCTACGCAGCCTTCGGGAACCGAGCAAATGTGAGTGGGTCTCCTGGGGCGGAGGGAGGGCTCAGGCGGTAGCCATGCCTTCCTGCAGCTCTCACGCCCTGCTGGCCTTCCCTGGGCAGGATGTCTATGCTTACAAGCAAGTGGGCCTGCCAGAGAGCCGTATATTCACAGTCAACCCCAAAGGAGAGCTGATCCAGGAGCTCACAAAGAACCACAAGTCAACGTAAGCAACCTGCTTGTTTCTCAGTACCTTCAGGTTGACCTGGGTTTAACCAGAGCAGCATCTTGTGGGGTAGAAATACAAACAAAGCCCCAATGACTTAGTGTCAGCTTATTGCTGCAAAAATCTATCTTACCACCATAGATATGAGCGGCTGTCAGAGCTGGTGGAGCTGATCTTCCCTCCCCTGGGGCAGAGTGGGAGCATCGCTCTGGTGTGTCCAGAGTACAGCCACTTTGCCTTCTGGAGACCTTCACTGCCTGCTGTTGACTTGGAGGCCTTCTCCTGACCACGTTACCTGGAGAGCCCTGGGTCAGATCTCCACTGTGCATCCTCTGCCAGCACTGGATGCTCCGGATACATCTCCTCCTCCCTGTTTGCTGCTCGGGCATTTTGCACTTCTAATATGGGTTATGTTCTGCATTAGGAACAGCCAAAGGGGAGCAAGAGAGAGCTCTGACTCTACACAAGCTCCACTTACTGAATGGAAATTCCTATAAGCTGGCTCTTCTTAATATTCTTAATACCTTTAAAGCCTGGCTCTTCTTTAAAGGTGGTGGTGGGTCACTCTTATTTATTGATGAGCTGCTGGCATAGCTATTTCTACCTCCAGTATGACCAGTGTTCCCAGACAGTGCAGCTACCTGCAGTTTGGTAGGTGATGGAGTGAAGCTGTCCCGTGGCTTAACAATTTGTTAAGGTGAATAGTGGAAGCTGTTGGCATTTTGAGTTTTCTTCACTAATATTCATTAATAACAATAATTAATAAACAGTACCTTAATCTAGGCTGCCTCTCGTCCACTGTGCATGGAAGTGGGAGCCAGGCTCCGTGTCCTCTTACAAACGTGGCTGGGTTTAATCCTGCTGAAGTGCCCTGCCCAGGGGCTCCAGCCTTGCAGCCAGCACCTGCACTAGAAAAGGACTTTTTTTTTTTTTTTTCCTACTACCTTCAGATAATGTTGCAAAATTGATTTGGCGTTATGTGTGTGCAGGGGGGTGAATTTCTCTTGTGCTCGTAGCCTGCTATAATCTTGTGCCAGGAGCTTATTCCTGTGCCCCGTACGGGAGCGTTTGAGTCCAGCTCAGCTGCCCTAACACAGGGTTGGGCTGGGACGTGACCAGCCCGTCCCCACGCTGCCTCTGACACCTGGGTGCCAGCACCGCTGTGCGTTCAGCCGGCCTGGTGTCCCTGGGCTGGGGCTGTACCGGTAACTACATAAAATAAAACAGGCAGGAGCACTGCTGGGTTCTTTTCTCCAGTCTGGCATCCACCTTCTTCTTCCCTGACCACTGTGTGTGAGCAAATCATCTCCTTCAAGGCTGCCTGCCTCCCTGCTTGAGCTCCAGGTCTGCTTTTTTCTGAAAGTCACATAAGTCATTTTGATCCTGGTAAACCTCAGCAAGAAATACTTTATTTTTTTTTTTCCTTTCCAGTACAAACACTTTTTCAGCTTTTTAAAATCTGAACAAATGTACAAAGTTTTAAAAACAATGAAACAGCCTTTTAACAAGATCAGTTATCAACTGCCTTGAAACAATGTCTGTGCAAGAACAACTGCACAGGCATCATCTCCTTCCCTCTCTGCAAGCAATAAAAAATTAAAAAATGCCCTATTTTGTACAAAGTTCCTTTCACTTTTTAAACATGAATAGTTGAGAACTGAAATATAACCTGTCCATAGCTTCAAGTGACTGGTCAGGAATAGTCCAAACATAGCACCATTTTCTGGAAGGACAGACTTCTTCCTTGTCCTAATTTTATTATGGCCAGTCCTGGCCCCCTCTGTGCTGGAGGAAGCTGTTGCTGGTCAGCTGCTCTCTAGCCCAGCCCTGGGAAGGGGTCAGCCTGGCCCTTGGTTTAGTTTTCTCTTTGGTTGCTGCAGCCCTTTTTCTCCCTGTTGTGAGAAGGCGAGGAGGGGGCTCAGGCAGGATGCTCCTGCGTGGCGAGGGCTCCCCTGGCCCACCACAAAGTGCCCAGGGCTGGCTTGAGACTCCTTCCGTGGGCTGGGGTGGGGGGGGTAAAGGTTTTGTTGTCTAAGAGCAGGTTTTGCAGGATGCCCAAAGGCAGCTGGAGGTTGCTCCTCTGCTGGAGAAGCGTCTCAGCAGCTGCGGCGTACCTCCAAATTGGCAAAGCTCAGAGCAGCGAGAGCGGATTCTGGTGCTGTGAGCACCCGGCAGCCTGCAAGCTGGCAGGGCTACGTGGGCGGTGGGAGGCCGGGTCCCCTCTCCCTGCTCGTACAGCTGATGGTCCGTGCGCCTCTGGCAGGGGAAGGAGCTTTTACAGCGTCAGGGTAACGCGACGCAGCCAACTGGACTCGGTGATCTCTGTGGTCCTCCCCAGCCTGGAAGCATCTGTTTCAGGGAGCTCGTCCAATTTTTACGTGAGGAAATGGAGGAGAAAAGGCACCCAGATGCATCTCTGCTGGGAGTTGCTGCTGCTTTGTGCTGGTGAGAGCACGGAGCTGCTCCTTTGTGAGGCGGAGGGGAGCAGGGGGGGAACTGTGGTGCAGAAGAGCAGGGATGATGTGGTGAGGGTGATGGGTGTGAGGTGGGAGCTGAAGGCTAGCTGGTGTGGAAGGGTCCATGAGCTGCAATGCTGACCTGACAGAAAAAAATGTTCCTCTGCTATAAAGTGCCAGAGCTGTTAAAAGGGAGGCTCTCTAATTTTCTCTTCATCCTTTCTGGTAATGAAGTCCTTGTTGGCTGAGCAGCAGAGGACACCCACGCTGGGCTCCCTGGGAGAGGCAGGTTTTGTGTGCAACAGCCGCACGGTCCAGGTGCCTGCTCCATAGGGCAAGGCTGGAGTTGCTGAGGAACATGTACAACCTTCTCCAACCTGCGTGTTTGGGGGAAACCAGAGTCAAGTTGGGTAAATAATTTTTTCATTCCCAGGCTGAGCTGAGGAGAGGTCTCGAGAGATCTTCTCAAAGGTTCTTTGCCTCCCCCTCCCCAATGCTCCATGTCGGTGCAGGTCCTCGGGGCTGTTGGCATCCCAGCAGGCTCAGCGGAACGTTGAGGAAGACGCAGGCTCCTGCTCCTGCGCTGCCGGACAGGGAAAGCTTCATGCTCACACCCTGGAGTAGCTGCAGCTCCTGCCCCGGGATGAGATGAGGGAAACCACGTTCACAGTTTAAGCAATAAAACAGGCGAGAACTAGAGCTGGGGGACAGGACTGCTCCATGCCCATCTTGGTCTCTGCAGAGACCTACAGACACAAGTCTCTGGGGAAGACACAAGTTCTCCATAACCCTTTGTGTCGGTCCCAGGTGTGACCAGGGAGCACAGTGAAGTGGGATTGCAAAGCACGGCAGCCCCGAGAGACCGCGGGGCTCTCCCCCAAATGCTGCTGCGGTGGTTTTTAGCTGCTCAGTGTGGTTCTTCGAAATATGGCAAGGGACGTGGGAGCAGCAAAAGGGAACTTTGCAATCAGATGAGCACCATGACAGTGGATTGTTCAAAAATATACATACGCATACCATATGCATACGTGTGTTTTCCTAATGCATATGCTCAGTAAGGCATGTGCGTTTGCATGAAGGAGTGAGCAGTATAAATGGATTTACCGTACGCAAGGAGGGCTGCCATCTCGGAGAGGGGAAGGCAGTTCCCAGGGGGATGTGTGAATACGTGTGTTCTTTGAAATCCGCAATTCCTGTGGTGAGTTTTGTTCCCTGTAAGGAGCCCTGGCTTTGCTCAGTCCCTGGATTAAGATGCAGGTGGTCTTTAGGTCAGAGAAACTCTATTCCTCAACTGACAACTACAGGGTTTTATTCTTCAAGAAGTGATAAATCCACAAAAATAAAATAATAAAAAAACCCCACATTCCCACCTCCAGCTTCCTCCTGAATTGGCCTTCTGGGGTCATCAGCCCAGGAGCCAAAGCAATGCCCCCAGCCCGGAGGCAGGGACACTGCTGCACCAGGGTTGGGACAGCTGCTGAGCATCGGGAGGCGAGTACCCCACGGCAGAGTTACGGAAAAGTGGGGCCAGTAAGATTTTTTTTTTTTTTAAAAAAAGGATTTGTAGCAGCTTTTAATTTATCTTTTCATTAAAAAAGTTATCCCAAGAACTGTTGTCACATTGGAGCGAGTCTGTGTGATATAAGTTAATCCTGCCCTTCACGGGGAGGAGAAGGAAGCAGCACGTGGCAGCATGGCTAATGCTGCTTCCCCTCCGCCTGCTCTTCCAAGTGGCCGACCTGCTCTGCCAGCTCGGAGATCTTGGCTTGGCAGTCCAGCAGGTTGTCCTTCAGTCCCGTTATTTCCTGAGAGTGGGCAGCCAGGGTCCCATTCATGTGGTCCATGTAGTCCCACAGACTGCCCGTGTGTTTCTCCAGTTCATCCCTGATGCCGTCCAGGCTGCCCGTGACGGCACCCAGCCTGCCACAGACGCTCTCCACCCGGGCCACTCGGTCATCAAAGTGAGCGATCTCCTGCTGCAGGTCATGGGCCACATTCTTGCAGGAGCTCAGGTCGCTGACAATCCTGGCTTTGAGTCGCTCCAAGTCTCCTTTGAGGTTCAGGACACGCCGGTTGCTGAAGAAGAGCTGGGAGCCTTGGTCGTTGACTTTCTCCTGGATGGAGTGGACCTCATCCTCGATCTTCCGCTCGTGCTCATCCAGCGAGGAGTTGACATGTGTCACGGTGTCTGAGTACTGGGAGACAGAGTCCTTGAGCCCTGTCAGAGACTTGCTCACAGTGTTCAGGTTGATCTTTAGCAAGGTGATCTCCCCTTGCAAAGCCCCCGATGCTTCCTCCTCGATTCGCCGCTGGATCTCCAGGATGGTGGCGTTCAGCTTGCGCAGGAGGTCGTAGTTGCTGTCCATCCGGAGGAGCAGGTCCTGGTTCTTGTTCTGGCAGTCTTCGATCTCTGTCCGGAAGGTCTCCACATCTCTGGAGGCAGAGGTGCAGCCCAGGGAACAAGTGCTCTCCAGAGTGATGAGGCGATTCTGCAACACCTCCAGTGTCTCGTCCGTGCGTTTCCTCATGCTGGCGAGCTCCCCTTCCAGCACAGGCACCACCACTCCATCCATTCCCACGGGAGAACTGGCATTGTTCAACTCCCCCACGATGGTCATGAACCTGTCCTCCAAAGTCTGCATTTTGTCTTCAAAGGCAGTCCTCATGCCATCCACCTCTGCCACCACCATGCCTCTCATGCTGTCCCCAATACTGGAGCAGCAGCTCCCTGTTTCTCTCTCTGTAGCATTGAGTCTGGCTTCCAGGTCTTCAAAGCGCCCTTCAAAAAGGTTCCCGAGGGTGACAGTGGAGATTTCCCCATCCAGCCGTGAGTGCAAGTTCTTCTGGGACTCGGAGATGCTGTGAAGACCTTTCTCAAGGATGTTCATGCGATCGGTGAGGTAGTCCAGGTTGCTGCAGCAGCTTTCCACCACTGTCAGCCCTTGGATTTGGGTCTCCAGCTGGGAGATCTCTTTCTTGATCTCTAGCTCCTTCCCATCCAGTGTCTGCTGCAGCCGCAGGTTGGCAGCTTTCTCCTCCTCGCACTGCTGCTGCACCTCTTGAATCCGGAAATCGCACGTGGTCTGGATCTTCCCTAGCTTCTTCTCGAAGCCGTCGAGCAGCTCTCCGCGCAGGTTGCTCAGCCGTGTGTCCACGTACTCCTCCAGCAGGTCGATGGAGGTAAGGGGCGAGGGCCGGGCTGACTCCAGAAGGTGCTTGATCTGCCCATCATGGTCCAGGACCATGCCGCGAACCTCGTGCAGCAAATCTGCCTTGGTTTTCAGCACGTCGCTCACCTCCGTCACTTTGGTCAGGATCTCCCCCATGGGAGGGTAGGTCGTGATGTCGGCTTTGTCCGCCACATCCACCAAACCATCAGGAATGATGCCGAAGCCCACTGTCGAGTCAGGCGTGCCCGGGCTGTTCATCAGGGAGCCGATCATCTTGGTGGTGTCCTCCTGGATGGCCAGCCGCAGGCGGTCCCCCAGGCCGCTCACCATGGTGTGCAGGCTGTCGTAGGACTGGGAAAGGCGCCTCACCTCCTCCTCCAGCCGATCCAGGCGGTCCCCAAAGAGGCCGGGCAGCTTCCTGCCTGCACAGGGAAAGAGAAAGGGGACAGTCAGGGCTGGTGCTCCTTTAACATCCCTCCTTGGCTGTCTTCTAGATTTGAGTCCTTCCCATGCTAACATTAGCTCCTGCCTCCCCCTCATCATTTCAGCCAAATATCAGCCCACCCACCCTCCTTTCCCCTAACGTCTGTCCTTAAGCAGATCAGGAAACCCTCTTTCTTTCACTGCATGGGATCAAGCCCTCTGGTCTCAAGTTGAATAGCAGATGATGAGAACAACCCGGGGGAGTTTCATCTTGAGACACACTCTATTGGCCCCAAAATTATGGAAAAAAGCAATGAGGAAAGGCAATTTTGAAGCAGCGTGTTTTGAAAGAAACTGTATTGAAAAAGCAAGTGATCCTCAAAGCAATCAAATGTCATGTCTCTGATCAGAAAGCAGGTCACGCTCTGCAGGTTTGCCAAATTCATGCCCTGTGCTGGAACAGAAAGAACAGAGAGCTTTGAGAGCGTGCTCGTGGTGTGGTAACCTGGGGATGTGAAGCAGGAGCGAGATCTCACCATACTGATTCTTCTTTGGTCCTGGAAACAGGTCAGGGTGGCTTTTTGGATGGGGAGGAAGTCTGGGGATTGGAAACATCTTTTGCCCAGGAGGCATTTTAGGGCTGGGATGTTGGGGCAGGAGGCCGGGTTGGTCAGTCGGGCTGTCGTGGCACCCTTCTCCCATGAAGCCCGGGCAGCACCTCCAGGCTAGCTCGGTCACTGTCTTGTAGCCAATCTTGTATTTGGGTCTGAAGAAGGTGCGGTACCTTTCCAGGAGAGGGGAGGAAGAGAGAAGACAGTTTAGAGAAGCAACCTCAGCGTAAGCAATAGAGAAGAGCGGGGCCATGGGTGCTGTTGGATGTGGGAAAGCTGGGCACACGGGAAAGCCTGGCTGAGACCCGTGTGCTGCCCCTGCAGACCATGACCCACCTCCTCCAAGAGCTCTTGCTGCACCATAGCTCGGTGTAGCATTAGCAGTGTCCATCAGGGACACAGCTCATTAACCAGCACTCCAAAAACACGTGCCCACCCTCCCCAGGACTGGACCATGAGGTGCAGGTGTGACAGCACACGGTAAGAGTAGAGTTCTCCCCAACAAGTTGGTAACACAACTAGAGAAGCCTGAGAACAGCCTGGGGATGAGGAGGGTCTATCTGAGCAGAGCAGTTATTTATCTGTCTGTGGTTTCTGGAGAGGTTTTTGTTTGTTTGTTGGATTTGGGTTTTTTAACCTGGGACTCCTGATGTTAGTTTAGAAAAGCAGCTCTAAGTGTAGCATCTGTGGTCTCTGGCTTGATAGACAACCACTGTGACAGATGCCACACAGTTGGGCAACTTTTTGTCTGGGGGAGCATGAGGTGAAATGATGAAAGTGATTCCAAAACCCCCACAAGCTCGGATCACTTCCAGGAGGGGGCTGGGCTGCTTGTGGGTGGGTTTTGCACTTTGAATTCACCTAAAGACTTTCCTAGTGGGGTAAAAAACCCTCTTCTCAATTCTAGTCCTGTCCTGAAGCTTCCAGGAGGGTTGAAGTGCCTTTGGAAAGGTATTTTCTCCGTGTGTGGAGGGCATCAGTTTGATGGGAAGCCTATGTGGCTTGGGCTGGCCTTGCAGGCGAGAGCTTTGGCAGCGGGGCAGCAGAGCCCTGGCGAGGTTTACCGGGGACGATGCCATGGGGTGTGCACAGAGGGATGGGTCCTTACACCTCCCTCTGCCCCCAACTGGGATGGCCTGGGAGGTTTCTCCATCACCAGTTTGGGCATTACAACATAGATCCCCCCCCGTACACAGCAAACAAGGGTGGGAGCCCACCTCCTTGCCCGGTGGGACACTGACACCCTCCGTCTCTGCTCTTGCTCTAAGTGGGGTCCCACCAGCCCAGCAAGGAGGACTCAGCTGCTCCCAGCTCTTCCATGGCACTTTCCTGGGAGGTGGCAGGGATGGGACAGGACCCTGCCAGCACCCCCGCTCCCCCCGCCAGCTGAGCTGAGCTGCGCAGGGCTGAAGACAGGGTGTTCCTCACCACCTCTGAAATGCCAAATGCTTTGAACCTGCCTTTTGGAAATTTCCAATCTGAATTTACCAGGGCCTGAAAATCCTGAAGTTTGCTGTTTTGCAACAACACGCACAATCGGGCCCTTGTTCTTCTCCAGCACACTCAGCAAAAGGTCTCGGAGGAGGCAGCACAACCGTCCGTGCTGCACAGAGGGGCTGCGTAAGGCACTCGCACTTATCCAGTCACTCGGTGCAGCACATGGGGCTGAGTCCTGTCCTCCCTGTCCCTGACCCCTCCTCAGTGCCCCCGGCCCAGGCTGCATCCCCCAGGCAATGCCACTTCCACGTGACTCCCAGTGCGATACAGCCGCCTCTGTACGTACCACAGGGCAGGAGGAGAAAGCAAACCCAAATCCTCTGTCCTTTGAATCGCTTCAAAATTTCTCAATATCAACAATTTCCCAAAGGCACGGGACAGTTTCAAAACAAGCTCTTCTTTTTGTTATTCCTCTTCACAGATGCTGCCAAGTTTCTACGGTCTTTCCTTCTTAGTGTGTAGAAACCTGCCCAGATGTACAATGGCAGGAGACTGTTGTGCTCAGCCACTGTCAGGGGGTGAAGTGAGGATGAAGATGGCATCCAGAAGACAAGGCACCTTCTCTGCATCACACCAGCCTCTGCAGAGGAGCCTGGAGCCCTTCACCTCCAAACCTTTCTTTCCCTGCTCCAAACAGCAGCAAGGCGAAGCATTTATTGCAGCTGCACAAACATTAGCTGATGGCCCCAGCATGTGGAAAAAAAAAGTTTCCCTCTCGTGCACGGACGCAGCATCCGAGGCTGTGCAAAAGTCTAGCAGCAGGTCCAGCCGCTTTCAGAAAACACCCTGGGTTTGCCCTGGTTTTGTTCGAAGGGCTGGAGGGGCCAAGCAGCGGGCACGGCAGAGATGGGAGAGGCTTTGGGGGTCTCTTCCACGGGTACCAGCAGCTGCAAGATGTCCTGAAGTCTGCAAATGCTACTAAAGCACTTGCAACGGGAGCAAGGAAAGAGCGAGTCAGTGAGCAGGTCCAACAGCCCTCTCTGCCGGGAGCGGCTGCGAGCTGAGCCTGCGGCACCGCCGGCACATGGCGAGTCCCAGCTGGCTGCAGCGCCGTGTGCCAGTGCTGCAGGAGGGGTGCCAGGTTCCGATGAAAGCCCCTCTCAGCCCGGTTTTCCTCGGTGCTCAGCTCTGCTGCTCTCGGCGGGCCCAGGGAGGATGCAGGAGTGCAGCATTTCTGCACGGAGCAGCATCCCCGGCCAGGGGCTGCGGAGCGCGGCAAAGCACAAAGCCCCAGTGTCCACCCTGCCCCGGCTGCAGCTCCGGCTGTGGCACAACGGGGTGTTTCCCTCCAGCACTGGCAGAGACTTTTGCAAATATTTCCCTGGGGCAGGAAGCCCTCAGCCATCCCCAGCCACGGGCTCCATTCCCTCCTCCTCTTGGTGAGGCTCCCACCTAGCTGCCATCTCTCTGCCAAACTGCAGGTCTTTAACAAAACGCTTCCCTGCGCACATGGATACGCATCCCCCCCTCTCCACTTCCCATGATTTCCTGATTCATTTCTGATGAGGGAGAGAGCTCCCTCTCCCTCCTGACAGATCCCATCTTGCCTCCTCCCAGCACCGCTGCCCTGCCACTGACTGCCTCGTCCCGCAAAAGCCCTTCAGCCCCTTTCACTGCCCTCTGGAAAATGGGGGTTGATGGTCGGAAGGATGGCGTGGGGACTCGGGAGCCCAAGGAGAGCTGCGACCTGAAGCTGGGAGGGGAAGGGAACCGTGCCCCAGCATCCCCTGTACTCACAGCACTTTCCCCGGGCACTTGGGTCCCCAGCTGCACTTGTGGTACTCGGCTTTGACGTAGCTCTCGGCCCCGTCCTGCAGCGTGCACGTCACGTTGCGCTGCACCACATAGGCACAGTAGCTCCTAGGGGGAAGCACAGCGAGACAACATCACCCCCTGCCCTGGACTGTCACCCCCACCCCCGCAGATAGCAGCATCCCGGCTACTCAACCCATCCCCAGGCAGGTCTGCCTGCCCTGCCTAACGCTGCCGGCGAGGTCTCGGGGGGGGCCGGCAGCTGGAGGGACCCCCCAGCCTGCACAGCTGCTGGGGAGGGGGCATTGCCCACCCACTTGGGACAGGGACAGCAGTGGGACCTGGGGGCATGCAGGGAGTGGGGACAGAGCAAAGTCCCCCCGTGCCCAGCCTGGTTGCTGGGTGCACAGGCAAGGGCCAGGCAGGCGCTCCTGGTGTGGCCAGCCTGGGTGAATCAGCTCCTGCTCCTGGGTGTCCCCAGGCACCCTGCTTTCACCTGCCTTCACCCGACCAGCTCCAGGGGCCTCCATGGGAACCAGCGCAGCCCAGCCCTGCCAGCCCCGCTAGCTGCCCTCCGGGTGCCAGGGTGCCGCCCCCAGCAATGAGGAGCCTTTTCCTTGGTCCAGGCATCTCTCCTCTGGGTTAAGGGGGTGCAGCTAAACCCCTGCACCCTCAACACAGCTCTGCTCACCTCGGCTGTGCTGGGCTCTCCGCTCAGCCTCAGGCAGTGCCTGGCCCACAGTGTCACTCCGAGCTGGTGGCTGCCCGTCCTCCCCCCCAGCTGCGGTCACTCCGCAGTTGAGCCCTGCCTGAGCAACCAGTCTCGGTGCTGGATACAGGCTGTGCACCCTTGCCTTCTGATTTTTCGCTAGCAATTTCACTGTCTGCAAGAAACCCAGAACCCCTCCAAGCAGATTTGTGGTGCCACCGCACTGCAGGAGGCTGGGTTGGGTGCTGAGCGCGGCTGCGGTCACCTGAAGCCTCAGCCCTGGAGCTGGGCTGTGCTCAGCACAGCGTGACCTGGGTGCCGAGATGGGCTGGGGGCACAAGCAGAATCCCACCAGCAACGGCAGTTATGGGAACAGCATCCCAGAAATAGCTCCAGCAGCATCTGGCAGGGATGGTCCATCCTCCTGCAGCTCCTGGAGTGCTGCCAACACTGGGGCCACCCCAAAAGCCTTTGGACGTTGCTGTGGGTACTGTCACACCTGGACCAAGTGTGATGCTAAGTCAGCAGAGGGAGAGGAGATGCAGGCTGGCCGCTTTGCAGGGTTGCGTATCACAGGTCCCTCCACCGTGGAGGCAGGGACAGGACGCAGGTCCTGAGCTGGACAGGGGCTGGAAACCTCTTTAGATCCCTTGGATGGGCAGTGCAAGGAGTGAAGCCTCTTTCCTCCTGCCATCGCACCTGCAGCTGGGTGCCACAGGGTACCAGCCAGCTGCGGGAACAGACCCTCTCCTGAGCCAGGCAGCAAGCCCAGGTGCTGAGGATGAGGTGGCTGGGAGGAAGGCTGTGTGGGAAGGATGCGGGAGCACTGCTTGGACAGATGGAGGCCAAGGCTGTTCCAGCTGAAGGCAGGGCTGCCAGCAGGAGCAGATGGGACTTGGTCCACAGGGGCAGAGACAGCAGGGATGTGCGGTGAGGCAGGGATTAAGGGCGCAGGGATGTGGCAGATGGCAGAGTGGGAGGAGAAGAGGGCACAGGCACACAGCATGGAGCTGAGGCAGAGACGGAGGGTCAGCGGGATGGAGCAGATGGGCCAGCATGAGCTGCAGGTGCTGCGAGGTGTTCAGTGAAGCGGGAGAACCCAGCTCTCCCGGTGCGAGCTGGGGTCGCTGTGGCTCGGCTGCCTGGCCACAGGCTGAGAATCAGTCATGGTCCCCCGGCATCGCCATCGCATGGCCTGCGGAGAGCAGCCTCGGGGCTGACGGGAGAAACAAGAAACGGGCTTGGCATGATGATGGTCCGGATGGCATTGAGACACCTCTGTCAAGTGGAGGTGAGGGAAGGGACTGGGACAGTCACGATGGAGCAGAAGGGTTTGGGAAGAAGGACTGCGGTGTCTCCTGTTTGGGGGAGTGAATGTGTGTGCATGTGAGTGTGTGCACAGCCCCCCCCCCCCTCCAGACATCCCACTGTCACCCTCTGGTGACAGAGCAGTGGGGCTCTGGCTCCCCGAGTGGGGAAAGATGGGTGAAGGAGGGACAAGCACTGATGGCAAACACATGAAGACAAAGTACATCCCCCTCCCATGCCAAGACCCACCACAAGCCCCCAGTGCCCTCCTTCAGAGGCCCCGAGCAGGCTCCTCCACCTCCAACAGCCCACGTGGGGCAGAAGCTTCTTCCTTGGTGAAGCAGCAAGGTGCAAGTAGGCTCATCCTCCCTCTGATACCCTGACTCTCCCTGCTCCCTCCCAGCAGGGACCCCTTGACCCCACACCCCCAGCGCATCCCCCTTGCTCCCCCCAGGAGCAGCACCAGCATCTCCACCCCAGCCCCTCGCCAAGGGCTCTCTTTGCTCCCCTGGGGTGGGCACCACAGCTCCCGGCAGCGACCGGCCCGGACGCAAGTGGCTCTGCCCCAGCGAGAAGCTGCCAGGCTCAGAGCAGCGCAGGGATCCGCACTGCTCCTCACTCCTCCAAAAGTGAGATATGTTTCTGTGCACGGGCCACGCAAGAGTGAAGGCCAGCCACTTTTAGCTGGAGGGAAGGGAGATCATGTGTGCATGTGCGTGTGGAAATTTAGAATCACTGTCTATCTATAAATCCAAGATCTGCTTACAAACACACTGCTAACCCCCTCTGTAAGCAAGCTAGTAGCCAACACATGCAGATCTACTAGCCACTACTAATAAACACTACCTACCTGTGACTACTTGGGTTAAGGTGGTGCTGGCTCACTCTCCTTCTAGAAACCCCTTTTTTTCTCACCTACCTGTGGCTAGCAGTTTTATAGCTCCAGCCTGATGTTTTAAGAGTGAGCAGCTGGAAAATGTTACGGGTTTTGGAAAGCTCTCACTGGCACTGCCAGTATTGTTCGTGTTGAATGTTACGTTATTCATTTCAGCTTCTTCATAACACCACATCCTCCCCTTTTCAAAGAAGCCCGACAGAAACAGTTCTAGCAAACAAGCGGGGAGGGAAGCAAGCCCCCCACCAACGTAGCAGCCTTTTTGCAATTGAATGGAAAAAATCTACAGTTAAGTGTAAAGCCCGCATTCCTCTTCTGCTTGAGCTTTCCAGGTTACTTGAAAATATATTTAAACTCCAATAAGTATGTGCTTTACAAGCAAATGGGCAAATTCCCTCCAAACCAATCTGCGTTTTCACGCGTAGGTCTGCGCGCTGCCATCCTCCCCTCCCGCACATCACAGCCCTGCACCCGTGTCATGCGGAACAGGTACATGCACCCACCCCATAGACACACACAGGCATCCCCAACCCCACCGCCCCCCCCCCCAGCCCTGTCCCACACGGGACTGCAGCACACACGTGTCCCCCCCCGGCACGTAGCCTGCTCCCTCTTGGAAACACAACCCCCGCCCCCCCTGCACTGAGCAGACACCCACCTTGCTCTACACGGAGGGGGTGCACCGAGACACAGGGACACCCCTGCTCTGCCTGCACACCGGTCCCCGCTCAGTACCCGGCAGCTGGTGTGGGGCAAGGGACGCCCGTGGCTGTGCCCAGGGACCGATGCCCAGCAAGGGATGCCCGCGACCGAGCCCCGGCGATGGTACCCATGATCCGTACCGGGGGACGGGTACCCACCAAGGGGTGCCCGCGGCAGCCGGTCTCCCGGGGATGCCGCCTGCTGAGCCCAGACGTGTGGCCGGTACCCGGTGCCTGCGGTCTGTGCCCGGTAAGGGATGCCCGACGGGAGGCGGTGCTCGGAAAGCGCCGCCGTGCAGCCGGTACCCAGGGGCCGATGCCCGGGGGCGGCGCCGGCTCCCGGTGCCCCCCCGGATCGGTTGCGCGGACGCGGACGCGCAAAGGGTCGCTTACTTGTGCTTGCCCACGGGCTTGCCGGGGCCGAGCTGCGGGCTGGAGCCGGCCGTGTAGAGGCTGTACCTGCCGCCGTAGGGCAGGGGGGCGGCGGGGGGGTAGAAGGCGCCCTTGGCGTCGGCGAGGGCCAGCAGCGTCCCCAGGGAGAGGCAGGCGAGCAGAGCTCCGCGGCGGCGCAGAGCCCGCGCCCGCCGCATGGTCCCGGGCCCGGCGGCGGTGGCGCGGGACGGGACGGGGCGGGACGGGACGGGGCGGCCGCGGGCTCCGCCGGGACGGCGCTGCGGAGGGGACCGGAGCGCCGCCCGCTGCGCCCTGCCCTGCCCTGCCCTGCCCTGCCCTGCCCTGCCCTGCCCTGCCCTGCCCGGCGGCACACGCTGCTCCGCCGCCCGCCCGACCCCTTTTGTACCGCGGTGGCGGGGGCGGGCCGCGCTCCTCCTCCCGCCCTCCCACAACCGCCGACCCCCGGCCCCGCGGGCGGGGAGACAAAGCGGGCCCCCCCCCCCACACCCCCCAGACACCCCCCCTCCGCGCAGCCCCGCGCAGTCCCCGCGGTGCTGAAGCTCGACCCGCGCAGCCCCCAGCGGAGGTCGGGAGGAGAGCGCTGCCGGCCCCGGGGGGGAGCTGGAAGGGGAACGCACCCCGGCCTCGGCCCCAAAGCCGCCCCTTCTCCCACTGCCCCCTCCCCGGGCAGCGGGCGGGGGTAGCAGGTGCAGCGGGGTTTGGAGCCGCGGGGTACCCGCACGGCTCCTCGGCCACCCCCAGCCCGCAGGCCTGCTCTGCTTCGCCCCGGGGCGCACGGGGAGAGAAAGGCTGCAGGGACCTTAACTCCGTCTCTTGGGCACGCTGGAGATTGGCAGCTGTCAATCATTTGGCACCAGCCTGATGCCTCCGGCACCACCAAGGGCCCAGGGAACCCAGCACCCTTCCTGCAGGAAGGGGAAAAGGGAAGCAGTGCTGTTTTGGAGCTGACATCAGCCCTCCCTGGTAGATTTGGGCTTTGGTTCCAGGCTCCAGGAGAGCGGGGACATCCCTTGCTTTTCCCTGCAAACCTGTGGGTCTCCCACAGCATTTCCTCCCAAGTGGCTTTGGAAGGCAGGTTTGGGTCTCCTACCCCTCCTGTGCACTGCAGAGATCCCTGCAACCTGCACCCTGATGCCCCCACCCGCATGTGACCCACAGCGGTGGGTGCTGGGCGCTGAGCACCCTACTCTGCCCCAACAGCACTCCCCAGGCACCACACCGTTAACCACAGCCGTGTAAGACCCTTTGTGTGAGCCACGGGGAGCCTTTGCTGTTGGGTGAGGGGGAGAGGACCCCCGCCCAGGACACCGGTCAATTTGGGAGAGGGCTAACATCCCTGCTGCTATCCAGTAGAGGTCAGCTCGTAGCCCCGCAGAGGTGAGGCCATGCTGGGGAGCAGGAGATTTTGCCATATAAGCAGAGACTGGGCCACTCGCACCCTTGGGCATCCCACCGAGGCCACACCAGGGGTTCAATGAAGCTCCTGCCTCGTCTGGCAGAGGCCAGCCCCAAGTCAGCCCGGGCAGGGAAACACCACAGCGAGGCGTGCAATGCTTCTCCAAAACTCTTGGGGGAAAACAAGAAGCGGCTGAGAAAGGGTGGCTGGGTGGGATCCCAAATGCAAGAATGAAACCTGCTGCTGGGGGAAGGAGGCATCCAAGGCTTGGGCTGACACTGAGACAGAGATGATAAGATACTGAGACAAATGGCCTTTTTCAGTTAAAAGGAGCCTTTGGCTCGGTCTGAGTTGAATACAGAAACATTAGCAGGAAAAGAAAAATCCATAGCAGAGCCGTGCCGGGGGAGGCAGGCTGGAAACACCAGGCGGAAAACCAAAAGGAGGAAGCCTGTGTAATGAACCAGTGCATCCTCTCAAGCGGCTCCCTCCTCTCAGTTCAATCTGCTGCAGGGTGTTGCTGCGAGCCGCCGTGCGCTTGTCAGGCTGCACCCCAGAGGTGGCTGCATTATGGTTTTTACATGGTATATTTGGCAGCACATGAAGCACTTCTCATCCAGCTGGTGCATCGGATTGTTCCACTCCGCTGGGATGCTGCAGGAGGGACGGTCTATAAGCAACTCTATAAAAACAAACAGAAGTCGACCAAGCCTGCATGGTTTAATGCTGGATGCCAAAGTCGAGAACTAACCTTGCGCAGAGCCTTAATTTTTTTTCCCTGTGCGCGGGGAGTATGAGCCAGTTTTAATAACAGCGTGCTGCACGTGTGTGTCTGAGGCCTCAGGAAAAAAACATCTGGTGTTGCACAGTTTTAGAAAAAGCCCTTGGTCCTGGCCTTCCAGCCTGTGCTGTGGTGAACGGGCACGACAGGGCAGAATTGAGGGTGCTCGTTCGTTCTCGCTAGCCTGGCTGTGAAAGGGAAGGAGGTGGGAGCCATTGCTCTAGTGTGGGGGCTGTGTGCATCTGTCTGCCTGTCCCTGCCGTCCAACCCCACTTTTGAAACTCGGGGTCACTTTCTGCCAGATTTCATAGTGAGGCAGGATCCTCAGAGAGACTGAATTCCATTTTGTTTTTCTATTGTCTAATTGTTTTATGAAAAAAAGGCATCTGGGTAGACAAGAGAATGCCAAACTTGGGTCCCCACTGAGGAAATGGATTCATCATCAACTCTATTATAAGACATCAAAGAATCCACACGGGAGAGAGCCATTATGAGTGCCCCAAACCATGGGAAAAACTCTCATGTGCCTTATTAGCCGTGAGCTAATCCAACCATGAGACACAGAGTGGCAGGAAACTGGGATTCGTTAAGTTGTACTTCTCGGGGAGCAGCTCGGGTTTGACTCTTTGATGATCAGCCGTGCTGCTGCCGGTCCCCACCGCACCGCGAGCTCTGGCCAGGCACAGGAGGGTGCCCGTGTGGAGCCTGGCACAGCATCCTGGCTCCGAACAAGTGCTCATGTAGAGAAGAAGCAGGAGACTCCTTCCTACCAGGGCATCCTCCTGACATGGGCATGTCCCAGGGGTTAACAGAGAAGATGCCAAGCCCCATCTCCCAGAGCTGTGAAGCGCCTGCGGAGCACTGAGCTCTCCAGCAGAATGGAAGGGCTTTGCCATTGAGCTGCTGCCAAAAGGCTCCGCAGACCTGCTCGCTGGCAACCTTTGGGTCAGGGAGCACCAGCCCTTGGTGCTTCTCAGAGGAAAGCTCTGCTTTCCCTCCTGGCCTTGGCTGGAGAGTAAACGGGATCAGATCAGAGCCACCGATGATCAAATCTGGATGCTGGGCAAACCTGAGACCCCACCAAAGGACATCCCTCCTTGACCTGGGAGGCTGTGTCCATCAGCATCCCCATGTGAGCACCTCCTGCACCAGCTCGGTGTGTAACTAGGGAGCTTATTTCTCCACCTGGACTGCCAGGAGTTATTATTTCAGTTACCCCTCTCACCCCTGCACAGCTATGCTACGGGTCAGTCCGGTGTGGGTAGACATTTTTCCCTGCTAAGGAACCAGCAGAGATTTGGCCAAAAAGCAGGGACATTGGGCAGGACCCGGGAGGTACCCAGGAACAGGAGCTCAGCTGCAGATGAGAGTAAGAGCAGAGGTACTACAGGCTGCCCTTCCCCTGCCCTGTCTCCCAGGGAGGGCTGGGTGAACCACCACGAGGCTAATTTCACGAGCGGATGACACCAAACAGTGACCTGTTCTGCTTCACATGCTTTTTAATTAACACCTGCATGGCCTCATCAGCTGAATAATTGCCTCCCTTCATGGGTCAATAAGACAGCAGCCCCTGACCTTCCTTTCCCACCTGGGTACGATGTTTGGTGCCTGCACGGGGCACAGCGGGTGTGCGCTCTCGCACCACCAAACCCTCCCGTATGCCAGCGCAGCAATAGGAAAAGTGATAGGACAGACCAGGGGCTCTTCAACTTCACTTGCTCTTGGCCAGGACCAGCCTTGTTCACGCTAATCCTGAGCTTTAAATAAATCCTGCTGGAAAGGCACCCACCACACTGGGCAGAGTGGGGTGCACCAGGCGCAGTGGTCAGAGGAGAGTTGCCCTCAGTGTTGCCATGGGATAAGAGCAGACTGCAGGGAAGGACATTTAAGTTGGATATTAATAATAAAGAAAAATCTGGTAGTAAAATGAATAAAGCCCTGGAGGAGACTGTATTGAGCCATCAGGACCAATTTGGGGTAGGGAAATGGATTGGATGTCTTCCCAAGATCTCTCCCAGCCTGAGTTTTTCCAAGTACAAATTCATTTCCCAAAGTGGCAAGGCAAGAGAGCAGCTCAATTTAGAGGCAGAGTTTCTCCCTGATGATTCCCCTTGATCAAAGGCATTCCTTGAACTGGCACTCGAAGAGGCCTTTTCCCTTGGCAGCGGGGCTGTGTCTGTGGAGAGAAGGAGACTTCTGGAAAGCCCAGCTTTCCCAGGTGCACGTCCAACAGGATCCACCCAGGGCTCGCCCTGCGGTTTCAGAGCCCCTGTGAAGACACTGCAGCTATCCCATGGCTGCTTCCCCAGCCCCAGGGAGGAACGGGGACACTGCGTTGCCCAAACTGGCAGGCAAGCTGCATGTCCCAAATGCAACAGGACTGCAGCATTGTAATACCAGGTACCAGTCCAAGGAGAGGACTGTCCCCAGTAAGGCCTGAAGTTCTCCAAGTGCTCCAGCTCCCAGCTAAAACTGAGCTCCACGAAGCCTACCATGGTCATGGTTCAGCTGCAGAACTGAAAGGTCTTGCTAGTTCCTAGTGCAAGCTTCTGCCACATCCCAGCTCCATGCTTGGTCCCAACGGGAAGAAGGTGCAGGCTTGCAGGCCGGAGGCAGCCGTGGTCCAGCCAGTAGCATCAGAAACCCAGACAATGTCACAACATCTGCCTTGTTTGGAGGTTGCCGAGGTTTTGTTCTGAATCAGACCCTGGCCCCGCTCCCAAGGGGTGTGATTGCAGTGTGTTGTCCCTCCCCCCCCCAACTATGGGGCAGGGGGCACCTGGGTTTGCCCAGGCTCCGGAGGAAGCTGCGGCCGGGGGCTGAGAACAAACTCCCTTTCTTCGTGGGAAAGTGTAGTGACTTGAAGTGGTCAGACAGCCTTATCTCTGGTTTCGAAAGCCACACGCTGATCATTTGTCAAGATTAGCGCGTGCGGTAGAAGGGATGGAGCTGTTCCAAATCCGTGCTCACATCTCTTCCCCGGGCTCAAGGCCATTCATAAAAATGCCAGAGCAGCGGCGGCGGCGGCAGGCAGCACATAGTGGGGCTGTGGTTTGGGGAGGACTAGGAGGGGTCAACCGCAGGTTACACAAGCTCTGAGCGGGGAGAAGAATACACAGGTTGGTTTATTTATATATCCGTTAGCGTCCTTCCTCCAGGAAAATGCGTAAAAAGGCTGACAGGGGAGATATAGCAAGGGCAAGGGGCAGGCAGGAGGTCCTTCATGTGGGACAGGGGTGATGGGCTTTAAAAAACCCCTTCCCAGCCACGGCCAGGACCCCGGGGACAAGAGAGCATTAACAGCCAACAGCCATGGAGATGGAGCAGGAGCAGTGTCCAGGCGCAGTCTCAGCTGGATGCAGCAGCACATGGACACAGGGTGAGGAGGATGAAGACCCAGCAAGGAGGAGGTGACACCCTCCCAGTGAACCTCAGCATGTTGATGGTGGGGCACTGGGGATGTGGCTGGACCCAGGCTTTGTGCTGGGGCGGGCTGGCCCTGTAAGCCCCAGGGAGGAGCAGCCCTGATCTCAGCTGGTCCCCATCAGCATGGGAATGCTATAAAAGGCTGGGTGCCTGTGGCTGTAGGGGTTGTGTGTTTCTGCAGCCAGGTGTATGTGAGCAAAGGCTTCTCTGCAGGTAAAGGTCTGGGGTGAGCAGCAGGATCTCTATTGCAAGGAAAAAGTTTGTCAGCTCCTGCCTACCTGCAAGGATATCTCTGAAGCCAAGGAAAGGTGGTAGGGGAGGAAAGTGCCTTCAGGGTGGGGGCTTGAGGCTGGGTCAGGCACAGAGCTGTGCTGGCAGGAGCAGGGTTCCAGCCAGCTCTGTGAGGGAAGGTACTGGTGCAGCTGGGAAGCTTTTGCAGGAGGGGGGGTCCTTCCAGCATGAGCCCTTGCAAGGGGGTATGTCCCTCCTGGCTTTGTGGGAGAGAGCTCTGGCAGTAGATTGTGGGCTTGTTCAGCCTGGTTGAGACCATGGTGGAGGAGGTCTATGGTTTAACCTGCCTGAAGCAGGGTCAGCTATGAGATCAGGTGTCTGAGCTGCTTATCCTGTGGCTTCAGGAGAGGGGTTTGGTGCCAGCTCATCCCCTGACAACAACACATTAACCTACAAACCCTGTTGTTTGTGGTGCCTGGGGAGTCCTGGCTTTGGGGGAATTGCATGGCTTCAGGGCTACCTGCTGGCCTGACCTGCAGCCAGGCATGCCTGGGGAAGGGTCTCCCAAAGCAGCTCTGTGCAGCATCCTAGCTGGGGCATGCTGCAAGGCTGTGGAGATGTTGTCTTCAGCAGGAGAAGTTGACCTCATGTGTTACCAAAATAATCACTTCCCCACTGTTGCAGTATCTTGTACTTCAGATGGTCCTTCCCATCTCCTGCACGAATGCTTTTCTGTAGGGACTGTCCCTGGTGCAAGAAACACTTTCACTGGAAGTGGAGAGAAGAGCAGCATGGCATTTTGGTTTAAAGAAATGCCCATAGACTGGCACGTTTGCTGAGCAGGGCTTGGCAAGGTCCTGAGCTTTGCCTCTGGCTTTCAGGAAGATCCATGTTCTTCTGTGACTGTGTGTCCAGCTGGGCTGATTTCTGCCTTCCCTGGGAACGGGATGATGGTAGCAACCTTGTGATTTAGCCACAAAACCTGTTTGGTGACCTCATTGCTGCACACAGTGGAAGAAAAACACCACAAGAGCGGAAAGAAAATACTTTTCCTTTGGGACCTGGGGAATATTGAAGGACATTAGTACAAATGAACCTCTTTGCTGATTTTTTTTTAAGTTATACAGAAACAAGGCACAGTTGAGCTAATTGTGACCTCTGACACTCCTGCAAAGCGCAGAGATTGCTTGGCATTGTGGTGCTGGGATGCTTGGGGGGCTGACTACTTCTGGGCACCCACTTTCTGCAGGTGTGAAGGAAAATAACCCAGGCAGGGAGCTGGGTCTGCTGGGTGACTTTAGCAAGAGAGATGGACCTGAGAGGTGGCTTTGGAGACAGGTTTCCCTGCACATGGTGGGCCTGAGCAGGCAATGGCCAAGTGCAGAGGCTGCCGCAGGGCTCTGCGAAGCAGCAGCCTGAGGGTTGTCTTCTCCACTGTCTCCTGTGTTTTGGGGGCAGGACCCACATGGAGCTTTCCTGGCTGCTCCAACAGCCTGCTTGGATGGGGACTGCCTCAGTGGCAAATACGTGTTTCTGGGGTGGGTGATGGAGAGCAGCCCTGTGAGCCTGGAACAAGTTATCCTACGTGCTTGATTCTCTGTTTTGTGCCTGGTTTGGCCTAACTGTGGCCATTTTTCCTGGAGATGGGATCCTGGGGCAGAAAGGACGTGGTTTCCCACACCTTGAGACTGCTTGCTCCAAGCCACGTGCAGCGCAGCTCCCATGTGTCCCCAAGCACTGGGTGACTTCTGAATTGATCAATGTGGCAACAGCTGGGCTGAAACCTTGCCATTATCCATGCTGCTGGAGGCAAGGGGATGAGGGGCAGTTATTTTCGGGTCCGAAGAGGGGCACTTCATGCCCGCCCCCCCCCCCCCACTGCAGCCAGCTCTGCCCCATCCTCTGAGGTGACCCCGCAGGCACGCGTGTAGGGTGTGCGATGGGGAACGGCCATAAATAACGGGTGGTTATTTATGCACAAGCAAAGGAGCAGGGAAGAAAGTGTAACTGATACCAGCTTGGGCTCTTTCCAGACCTGCTTGGAGCTGGGACCTCGTGGCTGATATTTGGCTTCACTGGCTTCCCTTTGCAAGCAGCTGTTCCTGCGGGCCCTGCATCTGCGTTTGGCCTTCGGCAGTGTTTTGCTAATCCTTTTTCTCACTGTACAGCAGCATGTGCTTGCCAAGGTCCCACTGACCCATCACAAAAAAAAGAAGAGGAGGAGAACTTGATATCTTCTGCAAGTGAAATAGCTTGGGTTCAGTCTTGGAGAATTTCCCGAACTCTCAAGGAATTTCCTGATCTTAGGAATCTGCCAAAATTTGGGATCTGCCTCAGTTGGACTTCACATATTTTCAGAGCACACACCGTGGTGTTGTGTTTTGGGTTTCCACCCCTGTCTCTGCGAGGGCACGCTCTATCTGAACGGGTCAAGAAGACCAGAAAGGAAAGCTTCCCTCTGACCGGCTGCAGGAATACGCAGGGATTTATTTAACATCCTCCCCCCCTTTCTTTTGGGATCAATGAGATTTTTGATCCTAAATTCCTGTCTTGCCAAACCCCAGGCTGTTGCTGCAGCCCTCATGTGAACATGGAAACTTGGGTGCAGTTGTAATATTTTTGGTTAGTGGCTCACTGGCAGACCTGGAATTAAAGGCATAACCCCAGATTGACTAATATCCCATATTTTTACCAAAAAATAATGCTTTTGCATCAGAAAGCGGCCTCTTTGCTTGTAACTGGGGCTCAGCATTCATGTGTTTATTGCACATATTTCAAGAGCAAACAAGCTTCCGGGTGGGAAAAGCACAACCCCTCCTGTCAGAACAAACTCGAATGAAATTCCTCAAGGTCTTTTTTCAAAAATGAATGCTGGCTGGTTTTCGACCAGGTTGTTTTTGACCAGCTTTAATCTGTGAAATCAACACCGAGTCAGGAAATGCTTAGATTGACTCTGAACGAGGATTTGGCCAGAACATTTCTCCTATTTATGAGGGATAGTTGGAAACAGCAAAACCTCCCAGAGGGGACCTGTCCTGACCTCCCTGTTCATCCAGCCCAGTCCGGAGGGGCTTTATCATCCCTTTTATCATCCCTTAATGCTTGATTTCATCCTCAGGAGCTCAGCAGTCCCATCGGGTCACGCATGATGCTGGAGCCTGGGACAGTTTTTCCACTGACTTCAGTGGACTTTGGACCAGGCTGGTGGGACCACCCATTGGGGAAAAACCCAGTTCTCTAGGCAATGGGTCAGGACTGAACCTTTTGAACCGCTATCCCTTTCCCAGCTCTGACACGGACCAGCCCAAAGATTTGCTGTCTCTGCCTCCCTGTTTGCTCCTGATGCCTCTGCGTCGTGAGGTCTCAAGCTCAGAGCTGGGGCTGAGCAGCACTTGGTCCAGAAGAGCCCATGGCATCCCCTGTGTCCCCCCACGCTTCGCTGTCCCCCCTTCCCCATGCAATACTCTGCAAGGGCATTGCAACTGTGTCACCATTGAGAGGAAGGAAAAGAAAACCCAGTATGAGCACATGTGGTGGGCAGGGGGAAATGGCTGCTGCAAAGTAAGCAGTGCCTTTAAAGAAGTGTTTGTCTGGGGTTTGTTTAGTTATCCTCTAGGTAATTTTACAGCTGAGGAGGCTGGGCCATTCAGGCAATGGCCAAAACAATATCCCCACTGTCTGAGCAGCTCTCGTGGCTCGGCGGAGCTGGGGGGGCAGAGGGAGACGGGGAAGAGAAGTTTCTTTTACTGGCTGTAGTCAGAAAACACCATGGAGGATGTCCTGTAATTAAGATGTTGCTTCGAATGATCAAGTCACTCGGCTGTCAGGTTGAATAAACATCTGGGCTCAGGCTGGGTGTGAGAGGGGGAGGAAGGGATGTCGGGAAAAGCCCAGTCCCATCATTTTGATTTGAATTGTGGTTCAGGGAGCCTTGGGATGCTCACGGGGGAGGAGGTTGATGGGATGGGGGCTCGGGACCCTCGTTCCTGTGGGCAGCAGTTGGAGGCAGGTCTGCCCTGCCTGCACCCCTCTCTGTCCCCAAGCCCTAGGAACCAGCAGCTTCACCCTGTTGGCCACAGGGAACTGGGGCTCCAAAATGCCACCCACCTCACCAAAGCATGGTTTGTTCCATCACCCTGACAGATCCCAGGCTGAAATCCCCATGCAATCCCCAGGAAAACCTTCCCTGCCTCTTCCAAAAGCCTCATGCAGCCCAAGCTGGAAACGTGGGGCTCAAGTCTCTCAGCACTACGTGCAAATAGCTCGCATCAGCTCATAGCGCTGTTCCCAAGAGCTGTAGCACTCGCTGCTGGCAGCCAGCTTGCAGGAGGATACTGATATTTCATGCAGACATGGCGAGAAACCAGCCCTGTTTCCCATTCACAAGGGGTGGCTCCAAAACAACATAGAGATCTGTCACAGCATATATGCGGCATCTGTGCAAATTGGCCTGACTGCCTAAATAATTCCGTATATATTTATAAACTGTGAGATGTAACGTTTTTTCCTGTTTACTTTTCGGTTGAATTCCTTGCTCATGGAAATGAGAGCTGCAGCGCGGCGGCTAGACATAACCATTGTATAGGGAAGACACTGTACAAACTGTCCTAGAAAATTCTGCCAAAATGCCAGGCCATATCAGCCCTGATCTGCAGCCCCCCTCGCCCCTTCCCACACATGCTCCCGCCTTCTTCCTTCAGCTCCAGCCCTCTGCATTGAGCTGAACCCAGCTGGATGCTCTTATACCAAGGGGGTGTTTGCCCAAATATTAATTGGGAGGGAGAATGCCGCAGGTAGATTGGGTGTGGACCCATGGTGAGGAAGGTGGAGAAGAGGGTAGGGAAGTTCTCCATCCTGCCAGGATTGCTGTGAATCCAAGCTGGGCAAATCCTCTGTGGATAAAATTGGAAGAGGTCTCTGCCCTACTAGCCACGGGTGGGATGTCCTCTCCCACATGCTGCTGAGCACTGTGGTGCTGGCAGCATCCTGCGCTGGCACCGAGGGCGGCTGGCAGCGTGAGCCCTGCCGTGGCACGGCTCGGACAGCAGCACCGTCACCATCCCCGGGGGGATCTGCTGTGGCTGATCTCAGTATTTAATGGTTGCTGAGCATCTCTGGGCTGTTGCTGAATCGTTGTGCCCAGAATAGCGAAGTCAACCAAGGTGATGCTGCAGCAGCAATTTGGGATGCCAGGAGGGGCAGGTTTGTGGTTTCTGCTCCTTGGTCTGTGTTTTGGGGCCAAGGACATGGGATGCTCTCCCAGTGATGTGGGAGCTGCAGTGCTTATAGCAGGTGCAGCACTTTAACTATTGTGTGGCTTTGGGATTGAGGTGCCCGGAGCATTTGGGTGCCTGCGAGGTGAGGGATAGGTGCAAAGGGACTGCCTTAAGGAGCTCGCACAGCTCCTGCATCAGCCGGCAAGAGAGTCAACGCACGCCCGGCTCTTACTGCAAACGGGGCTGTAAGCACCACCGCAAAGAGCCCAGATCTGCTGAGGCCAGAGTTAACACATCTGCTGGGGAAAGAAGGGAAAGAAAAAGGGAGAAAAGATTTTAAACATTGAAAGGGAAATCTGAACCCCATTTTATGGCTGCTTGGAGGCCGGGTGCGAGGCTGCTGGCTGCCCAGGTGGGGTCTGGGGGGTGGTGAGAGGGGCCCAGGCTGCCACGGGGGTTTGACCTTCTTTGTGCCCCTCAAGGGGTGGGCTTGCACATCCCACCTTGTCCAGTTCCCCTGGGTTTGTCGGGGCTGAGGGGAGGTACAGATGGGAGAGCGCTTGGGAGCAGAAGGGTGAAGAAGCCTCTGAGTCCCGTGGGCTTTTCCCCATCCCAGTGCCCCCAGCTGCCCTTCCACGGGCACCCACCCTTGGGAGGACTCGATCCCAAATACCGGCTGTAGCTCATCTCCTCCTCCAAAGCAGGAACGGGTGAAATAACCACTTCCATGGCTGACAGATAGCAGGGATGCAGCCGGACAGTTAGAACACGCGTGTGGCCTCGCCATGTTTGCACCTGCATCACACCGGTCGCTCCCCACCTCAAATCCATGTCACTTGTTGATGGCATCACTGCTTTCGACTCTATTTATACCACCAATTCAATTTAAAACTTATTTAGCGGTGATCACTGTTATCGTGTCATATTTATTTATAGTCTTTCACACTTGCTTCTGTTCACTCTGTTGGTTATTTCAGTCACATTTCTCGTCCCTTACATAAAGGTCTGGGAACAGCTGTGCTGGGGCAGATCAAAGGTCTGTGGAGCCCCACGTCCCCTCTCAGATATTAGCCAGCGATGGGGACTGGGGAAGGAGGAATGAAGCAAGTGTGCGGTGATCCTCCTGGCAGCGAAAGGGTGAGGCACACCTCTGGGTCAGCCTGCTGCACAGCCCCCGGGACCTCCCAGAATGGCTCTAATCTCTTTTGCAATGCGGTTATACTTCTGACCTCCTCATCGCCCTGACCAGCAAATGTCACGTTTCACGGTGCCCCGGGTAAAAGGGGATCGTGGCTGCGGCATCCGTTCCCCTGGGAGCATGGGGGGACCGGCTGGCAGGGGCAGGGATCCCCTGTGAGCAAGGGGGCTAAAAATTAATAATTATAGAGAGTAACTGTTGAATTCCTAGAAGTGCCTTAGAATTAGGAATTTCTGTGCTTGCATGTGGTTTGGGGAGCAGGTGGGGGCATGGTGGCCTCCAGCCTCTGCCCTTCATTGGGGGATGCTGTGGGATGGAGGTGGGTATCGAAGGCATCAGGAGGTCCCCTGCGCCAGAGGCCTGAATTCGGGATGCAGGCTGAGCTCCCACACGAGCGATGGGATGCAGCGATGGTCCCCAGCCATGCCGGGACCCTGGCTCCTGCCTGGCAGTGGGTGCTTTGCTCGATGCCCAAAGGCAAGTGGGCTGTGGGGTGGGAAGAGCAGCTGTGTGCTTGCAGGACAGTAAATGAGGCTCCTGGGATGGAGTTGGGCAAGTGGAGAATCACCATTAAAGCAAGTGTCCATAGAAATCCTGGCTCAGGACACAGTGGTTTTGTACAATGCCAAAAAGCATCAAAAGGAGGTGAGACAGGCAGAAGGGAAAGTGTAATTGGATGTTTTGGTAATCCTTTTCTGAAGGAGACACAACGGTTCGTCTAACTGGAATGGGGTAACACCTCATCCGCTCCTGGCTGCTCTGTGGGAGGGCTGGGAAAGCCCCTGCCCCATCAAGCTGGGGGCAGGCAGCTGCCCTCCCCACCGGCATGGCCACCAGTGCCAGTCCAGGGCATCCCACCTCCTGTCTTCTCCCCAGGCAAAGGGGAGCTGGGCCAGGGGTGGGCCAAGGATGGACACAGCAGCTCCTGGCCGATGGAGCTGTCCCACAGCTGCTGCTGGCTTTACTGGCAGTGCCCGTATTCATCACCGGGGATGTCTGTTTTAGACAAATCTTGAGCCTTGTGCTTGACTTTTATCGGGTGATGGCCAGGCTGAGGTGTCCCTGCACCCTCCCTTGGTGCCACATGCCCCCACCTTAACTCAGGATCTTGTCCCTGCTCGGGGAGATGTGGCTGATGGGCAGTAAACCCTCCAGTGCAGGACTCAAACCCCATTTTATTTTGCTTTACCAGCCTGGCCACTTGTTATCCAGGAGGAGAAGGGCTTGGGGAGCGCAAGTGGGGACAGCATGGGGGACAAGGTGCTGCCTGGCCGGTGTCTAGACCTGAGGGGAGGCAGAAAGGTGGCAAGGGGGAGGTTCTGGTGCTCTCCCAAGCTTCCTGGGATGCTCCCTCTGCCTCTCCATCAGGGTTTTAATCAATGTTGAGAAACCCATAGCAAAGTCAGTCCCACTCCCTCCGCTCTCCCGTGAAACTGGATCTATTTCCTGGGATTACATGCAGCACCTTAAAGAAAATATTTACAGAATTTATATTCACATCCCGTTCGCCCTCTTCTCAGGGGGCTCTCCCGTGCCCTCCCTCCCTCCCGCTCGCACTTCATCTCCCCCGCGCCTCCTCCCGCTCTCCTTTCCCCCCTCCCCGTCCTGCTACAATACCCGCCTTTGTGAGAGGAACAATGTTTACCCTCCATCGAGGATGGGGGGATTGGAAATGAAAAGGGCTGCCTCCCCCTCGCCCCGGCCCCGGGCTGCACTCGGCAGCGGGAGAAGGAGGAATTCCTGCAGGAATGCCAATGGCGACGGCCGGCGCGAAGGCAGCCCAGGCGAGGGGATAAATATTCATGCTGGACGAGAGAGGGAGGAAAGAAAGAGAGAGAAGGGCCTGGGGACCAGTCTAGTCCAGGGTCCATCATTTTCCTCTGCAGGTTAAGGGTGTGTTGGAAATCCCCTGCCGGCCCCGCCGGGTTTGCAGGTTTGTGATGCAGAACCGGTGCAGCTCGCTCTCTCGGCCTAAAGCAGGAGATAAAAGGAATGTCTGGGCCGGCGGGGGCTGTACAGCAGCCCCAGGAGTGGAGAAGGGGATTTGGGGCTCGAGTGAGGCGAGGGCTGTGAGAGCCAGCATGTGGCTGCAATTACGGGGATGCTTGCGAGGATGGTGTGCTCGAGCATTGGAAATGCATCGCTTTCCCTCCCCGCCCTTCCCCGGCGCTGGCTGCGTTTCCCCACCAGAAGCCAAGATTTCTCCTGCTGCTCCTTGCTGGGAAGCCATCCAGTTGGAAAGGGGGAGCGCTGGAGGGAGGGCTGCCCTGCAGCCACAGGCGGGTGGCAGGGATGGGGACCCCAGCCCAGGCACCACAAGCAGTGGCAAGCCTTTAACAACAAATCAGTAAAAAAAGCAACCTTTTTATTTTTCTCGCAGTCAAGGAAAAAACACCAGGAAAGCTGGAGAAGCTCTTATTATGGGATGGCTTCACCATTTCAGTGCCCTCTGCCATCCAGCGCCAGCGGCCCTCGCTCCCAGGGCTCGGTGGCAGCCGGAGTCAGGCACCGCTGCTCTTTCCCATTGCAGCGCTGGCTCTCCGCCAGCTTTTCTAAGCCTTTCCCCATGTGAAAGGGGGGCTGGCTGGGGCTTACGGAGCCTGCTGTGGGCAAAGGGCATTTTGGGGTCCCCCAATGCCTGCGGGAAGGGCTGGCAGGGCAAGGAGGGCGCATGGGTTGGCACCGACAGAGCAATGGGTCAGGAGGCTAGGAGCTATCTCCAGAGGTGAACACGGAGTTTTGTACAAGCCTTTTTCTGTTTCCTGAAAAAACCCAGTGTCTAAAGATAGCAAGTACTCGGGCATTTTACTCTGGGAAGGGAAAACAGCTCCAGTGCCAAGAGAGATCCTCTTCTGTTTGAGAGTGTGAGGGCTGCATGTCCTCTGCCTGCTCCCATCAAGGGGGATCTGCACAAACAGGGGTTGGGTCACCAACCAGAGTCCAGTCTGTCCCCCGGGACCCCTGTCCAGCGGGTCTGGGCAATCCGAGAAACCCCCCACCATGCTTTGGGCATCAAGTCCAACTGATGCATGAGCACACTGAAAGGCACTACTCTCTCCTGGAAGCAGCACAACCCTCTTCCCACTTTGTTCCAAAATAAGGAGAAAATATTTGCTGCTTTAATTCAGAGCTGAGGCAGGAAATCATCATTCCCAGGCCCCCCTCTCCCTGATGATGTGGGATAGCCTGGTTGGGTACCACATCCTCTTCCCTCAGCAAGAAAGAAGCCTTAGGAAGAGATGTTAATTGGGATGTTCATTCAGTCAAATTCCCTCACTGGTCTCCTAAGAGGAGATTTGGGCATGGGGACCTGTACTGTGGTCCTTCTGTGTCGCAGGCAGGAGCCCCAGCAGCTCTCTGGGCACCGTTCATTTTCTGCCTGACAAGTGGGAGGGTGCAGCTATCAATCTTCTCCTTGATTTCCCAACTGGAGAGGTATGATAGGAACCCTCAGTCCAACCAAAAATGTTTTCTTCACCTCATTTCCAGATGCTAGAGGAAAAATAGGCTGTGCAGTGTATTGTCACACAGCTGGATTTAGCCCTGCTGCCCGGGCAATCCTGGCCCTTGCCCATCCTTAGGCTGTTGGGAGCCGTGGCCAAGCAGCTGGGTATCGCTGTGCGCATCAGTGCCGCAGCTTGTGCTCATCAGCTTTGCATCCCCCTGCCTGGCTGCGGCTCTGGTGTGAAGGGGATGGCAGGTCCCTCTTGGCCTTGTCACTCCCTGTCACCACCAAGGGCTGTGGGTGGTCTGGACGACCCACCTTTGCCCCCGGCCTTTGCTCCCCAAATCAAGAAAACAAATGAGCAGCAGCCACGTTGCAAACTGCACAGGCTTTGTGCTGCCCGGGCTCTCCACCTCGCCAACCGCCCGGCTGCTTTTCTCCTGCACTCTTCTTCAAAGCAGGATGCTGGTCCAGGAGCTCGGAGCATCTCTGTGACACGGAGCCTGGCGCTTGGGCTGCACCCCTCGGTCCAGTGCCCTGGGTGCCTGGGTGCTGGGTGACTGCAGAGAGAGCAGGGCTCTGCTCCGAGCCAAAACATGTCCTGAGCACTGGGAGGGACTGTAATATTCACAGGCTGTGCAGGGCTCAGAGGAGAACAGCTCCAGTGCAGAGGCTGAGAGGCTTCGCCTCCCTCTATAAACTGTTTTTTCGTAATTCCCCAGTGATGTAGAGCTGCAGCTACCGTTGGATCAACAGCACACCGGGGCTGCGGTGATAACTGCTAGCAAGTCAGTCCAGGAGACACCTCGGGGAAATACAACGTCTGTCTGGGAGCAAGCATCGTCCTGGCAGGGTGGGAGGCCAAGATCTCCATGCTGCTCCAGGAGCAACCCTCGGCTCACAGGGATCGCCCAGTGCTGGCTCCCGCTTTCCCTGGGCTGCTGGGCTGGAGGGCGGTGTGATGCTCTGCAAACGGCACCTGTCACAGAAAGGCCACCAAGCTCACCTTGGAAGCTGCAGGGATCAGGTTTTGCATTCGGTAGCTTTGCACAGGCAAACGGTGGCCCAGACTGTTTGCAGAGTGGTTGGGCTCCTCTCGCCGGGTCGGCTGGAGGAGGCTCTAACGGAGAGCAGGAGTGAGTTAAAGGGTGGAAAGAGGCCCTGGATTTCTCTGGGAACGCAAGGAGGATTAAAAACTCTGGTCCCTATATTGCTTTTTCTATTTCCTTTCTCCTTTTTTTTTTTTTTTTTTTTTTGTGGTATTATTTGATGGTTAGAGAAAAAAAATCTGGAAACATAACTGCATAAATTGCTGTTATTTCCGGCTATCCCTGCAGAGCCCAGCTCTCTCCTCACCAGATGGACCGGCTTAGAGAGCCTCCAGCTCCAGCGAGGCTCCCGGGGGCCCGGGGCTGCCCTCTTTTCATTTGCCATGTTGAATTTTGCTCCCACCACCCAGGCTTGCAGCGGGAAGCAATCCTGTTCCCTGGGCCAGGTAACTGAGGCAGCTGGGCTCCACGGGCCCCCGCTCGGGGAGGCACTGAGCCCTTGTTTGCTTTGGGAAATGAAAACCGTGTACAGCCTGTGGCTGGAAGCGGTTGGGAAATGTTGCTGCAGGAAGTTTGGGGTGAGCGCTGGGGCTGCTGCGCGGCTCTGGCTCGGAGGTACAATGTGGCCGTGGTAGTTTTGTACTGGGACAGCAACATGTCCCTGCTCTCCGTTTTGCAAATATGAAAGCTCCTCAAGGTCTGCTTTCTCCTCACCATGGGTGTGCAAGGGGCCAGTCTGTCCTTCCCCAAGGACAGTATTGCTCCGTATGTCTCCATGACACCTTGGGGACCGGCACAGGGACAAGGGGAGCAGGAGGGGAGAGGAAGGAGCCTACAGCAGTGATCTGGTGATCAGTGTCCAGCAGGAAGGAGGCGGACAGATGCCCAAGTCTTTGGGCTGTACATCCTGACCTGGATGAGCCCCATGGGACCGGCAGCTCCTGCCAGTGTCGAGTTATTCCCCGTGAGCACACGGCTCCTCGCCATCGCCGCTGCCCAAGAGCAGCCCCAGCACTGAGGTGACCTGTCCCTCGCTGCAGAAAGCTGTTCCCCAGTCCTGCCCTGCGGGGGCTGCTGGCATTGCTGGCTCCTGCGCCACGGCCAGCACAGCATGCGAAAATTCCTCAACTGCAGGAGCAACGATGTGTTCAGCCTCATATGCAAGGAAAAATATGTATATGTTCCACACACACAAGAAAGAGGCCTTGAAAACCGGGAGGGTGCAATGATCAATAAATTATAGCTTGGATAATATTTTTCACCATCACTAAATAAATCAGATCTTATTTTTCCCCTATGTCCACAGATTTAATGACAGCAATAGTGCCCTTGGTGGTCGTAAAACCCCATCTTCTTGCTGAAGGGCCTCCCAAACAATTTGTCATTTGGCTTTTGCTTGTTTGCTTTAAAATTAGCTGGTCCAGACACTTAATAGCCCAGGAGCTAAGAAATCCATCAACCTATCCCAGCTTCCAACTATCTCTGTGTGCACTCAGGCTGCATCACAGCATGGTGGGTGGAAGAAGTGTTGAGGAGGGAGCAAGCCATGGAGTCAAGGATCATGGGGGATATTTTTCATCTGAGCTTTAAGATCACCTTTCCTATTTCCATTTCTTTCTTTCTTCCCATCTTTTCTTTCCCCCCTATGGTCACTTCACCTCTCCAGCTGCCATGAGCAATACTCTCCTTCTAGCCGCAGTGAGCAAGTCAGGAGCTGACCCTTTCTCGTAGGTGTAAACACTGCCTTGTTAAAAGGGGATAATTACCGGGGTCTAGTTAACCCTGGTGTAAAATCAAAGTGAATAGAGCCCCACTGAGACTTCCAGCCATGTGGACCATGACGCCTGGGCTCTGGGGTAAACAGCCAAGGCTTCACTGCTTGTCAGCTCAGTGCATTCAGTGGAAAGTTAACTGCTCCCTGAAACAGAAACGCTGTCTTTTGGGCTGATTTATACCCCCCAGACACAGGACCAGCTGAGGGGTGGGTCCTTTTCCTGTCAGAGAGCCTTGCCAGGATTTTTCTGGCTGCCCCGTTGGGAACGAGCAGGGGTTTAACTGCGGGGGGTAGGCAGTGTGTCACTGCATAGACAGGAGCCACTGCTTTGACTTGCTGGGTGTTTTTAGCCCCGGAGCCCCTGCACCCTGCGACAGTCCCTGGGGTCCCAGGAGAGGCAAACCCAGGGCTGTGCACAGCAAGCGAGGGTGCAGCTCGGCTGCCATCGTCCCTGTTTCTTGGAGGAGCTTGTGTGTCGCCATCTCAAAATGGTTTCTATCTGGTTGGAGGCCTCCCACGACAGCCGAAGGGCTGCTGTTGCATTTCTAGCATCTGCTGTCCCAGTGCTGCCCTGACTCACATCCCCACGGTGCCCCGCTTCCAAGGGTCACGAGCAGATTTTAGGAACAAGGATGCTCGGAAGGCTTTTCTCAAGTGGCAGGAAGGGGTGCATGAGAGGTGGGAATGGAGGCCAGCCCTTTCTGCCCTCTCCTTCCCTGCAGCCTGCCGCAGCCTGCTCTTGCGTCCCGAGCCAGAGGAGCTGCTGCCCAGACATGCTCAGCAGGGTGGGGAATGGGAGGCAGCAGCACCCCATGTGGGATGCCCTGAACAAACTGCAGAGCAACCAGTCCTGCCTCTGCAAAACTAAAGCATCTGGAGGATGTTCCCAGGCCAGCACACAGGAGCAGACGACCTTCAGGCTCCTCCAGCCATATTGAGAGTGAAACCAGCTCCCTGGTGTTATTTTTTCCTATTTGACCAGTGAGGCAGGTCATAGACGGCTCCAGTAATTCAACCTGAAATGCCAAGAATCCTATTTCTGCCTCTGCTCACTCGCCGAGCTCTGCCCATGGCCTCAGCACGAGATAAACCATCTATGTGCGAGTCTGGGTTGTGACCGAAGCCCGCAGGCTCAGGGCTGACTGCAGACATCATGGGAGAGAGGCACCGAGCTGAAGGCATTTTGATTGCTTCCAGGATTACTACCCAGCATGTTTATTCCTCCAGCGAGGAGGACTTCATAACTCAGGGACTCCTGACAATGTATATATATTGAAATCTTATAAGAGTAATGACCATATCCAATGATATTTTATTCTCATCTTGCCAATATAAACAACTCGCTGGACTTACCGAATTGCATTGGGTCATCCTGAATGATTAGGCTCGCATGTTCCATTTATTACCTTGAAAATCCTTTCTCATTGTATTATATATATATCTCTCTAAATGTAATATGTTTAAATGAAAACCAGATACAGCTCCGAAGGAATTTGAAATATGAGGCTCAGAGTACAAGAAGCGGCAAAAAGGTCCTCTGCTAATAGGAAAAGCCGAGCCGTCCGGGGCTGAGGAAATCAGGGAAGGTCAGGTGGGAGCTGCCGCACGGGGCTGGGCTCAGGCTGTGTCTCTGCAGACAGTCTCGTGTCTGGGGAAATCCAGTAACTAACTGGTGAGGACGCTTATACTGGCAGGATGCGGGGAGGAGCAGGGTCTGCTTTGATGTCCCCTTCAGTGCTGAGGTCTCTCTCCAGATGGCTTCAGACTATCGGTGGGGTCACGTAGCAGGAGTCCAGAGAGCATCTCCAGACCTTTTTGTGAGCCCAGAAAGTGCCCAGAAAGTCTCCACAGCATCAGCAGGCAATAAGCTGCCAGCACCTCCAAGAAATGAAACCGTAGGCGGGGGGTGAGGTAGGACTGCTGGCTGCCCCTCGCATGGGGGTGACGAGCGAGCCTGGTATGAACCCAGAGAGTGTTGCAAGCAGAAAATAAAAACGCCTTCCCTGGAGCCGCGTCTGAGAGAGGGAAACGCTAGACATGGACATATTCAAGAGCAGCAACCGGCAGTGACTTGCAGTGGCTGAAGATCACCACTCCATGAAACAAGAGACCGCATCGTCAGCTGCTGTTAACCAGGGTGCTCCCTGACATCGACGGATTCATGGTGGGGCTTTGGAGGATCTGACACAGCAGAGACACTGGCCCCAGCATTTCACTGATACTGTCCCTGTACAGCATGAATGAGGCAGAGCAGTAACCTTTGGGATCTGGAGCTGTACACAATCCTTGCCAAAACTCTCTCTCCCCCTCTCTTGAAATGCCGTACATACAAGTCGGGTGAGCATCTCTGCAGTGATTCCCAGCCTGCTACAGATACACCACAGGATGCAGTGTATCATGGCTTGTCTGTGCAGGAAAGGCAAAATGACATGGTCCTTCACTGCAAAAAATGCCTTTTGCAGCTTTGCTTCCACTATTCTACCTTTCTAAATAACATTCCTCAGCAAAATTAAGAGGAACTGTAGTTAGCATGGATCTCAGAGACCCAGGTAAGTGGCATTGCCTGGGGTGGTGCATACCAAGGCATAGCTGTGACTGGGAAACCCTCTCTGGACACTCTGCACCTCGCCTTGGCTTACTGATGCCTGCAGTGCTCATGGCTCTTGGCCTTTAATGGCAGGTCTGCTGCCTTTTTGGTTTGTTCTCTCAGTAGGGACAAGGAGGAGGAGACTGAAGGTGGAGCAGCCAAACACATCTTGGCTCATGCTTTTGTCATCTTCCTCCCTGAGGATTGCCTAAGAAACCCCCAAAATGGGGACCAGACAGGAAAACCTGACCCGTGCTCTGCTTGACTAAAACACTGCTTTCAGGTCACTGTGAAGAGCAAGGCGTGAGCCACGGTGTCCATGCCATGGGGTAGGTGTCCTCCAGTGAGATGTCACCCAAAGCCACCTGAAGCTAGCGAGACCCGGGACGTGGCCATCCATGAGGTTCCTGGCGGGGCAGACCTGGCCGCAGGGTGGTGGGAGCACCCAGTGAGGATATTTCAGGTCAGCGGGGAGGTGCGTGGTGGATCGGTGTGTGGGAAGCTGGGAGCAGCCCTGCCGGCTCTCCCCATGGTTCTGGCCAGCACTGTTGAGTGCTTCACTTGCATGAGCACCGAAAGTAAAAACAAAATGACATTCATTAGATGTTTTAAGGAGTGTTCAGGCATGTAATCCTCCTGGAATGAGGCAGCCATAACAAGTTACTGTAGTTATTGATGGTCATGTCAGTTAGCCCTTTCCAAGGATTAATCACCATCCTGCTCATGCCCTACAGGATGTTTTTATCTCCGTTTTCTCCCAGTGTTGCAGCATGCAAAACCAGCTGTGCTGACCGGTGTGGCTTCCGAATCTTGGGGGGGGAAGCTGGCTCCTTATACTTAGATCCTAACTATTTAGCAGTTTGGAAGAGCACAGCATTTAGAGGCATTGCTGGGGCAGAGCTGCAGCATTTCCAGGTTTCACCATGGAAAGTCTGAACTCAAATGCCCCCATCACTGAGGTCTAATGTGCAAAACAACAGCAATTTCCCCAAGGTGATCTGCGGCCTGCAGGAAGGATACTGCCCCAGGAGAGGTCTTGCTTTGGCTACCACTGCCATTGCAGGTGCATCTAATGCATCTTCTGGAAAGGATGGTGCAGAGCCAAGGCAGAGCTCCTCATACGCAAGAAGACAACAAACAAGGTTGTGCCATTAACTAAAACACTTGAAAATGATAATTCTTTTGCTTTGTTCTGAATAAAAGGGGAACTGGGGGGCAACAGGATCATTGCTGAGCTCAGTGTGGGAAGAGAACAGCAGAAGGGTGATACAAGTGGCAAGTGCCAGCATTTTCCCCAAACTGAGGCTGCCTTGAAGAATCATTGAGTTTGAGCAGTCTCAGCGGCTGAGGCTACCGTGTGCAGGGGGGACACATCCCGGTGACCAGCCCAGCAGCGGCGTACAACACCCAAGCACCTATCCCAGTCTGAACTCTTCTGCTCTGCCCTACTCCTGAGGACAGACAGTGCTGTCCCCAAACCCACCCAGGCCAGAAAATGAAAGCAAAGCAAAGGGAAACGTCCATCTGTTCACTCGCCGGAGGGAGATCCTGGCGTGCTTGGCTTGGAGGGTGCAAACAAGTCCAGGATCTTCAGCTGCTCTTCAGAGCATCCCTGGGGAGCCTGGCCGTGGCTCAGAAAGAGCTCCCTGGCTGCGGCTGGAGGCAAGGTCCCACGGCGGAGGTGTGCAGTGCTTGCACAGCCAACCTGCATGTGTCCCTGGCTGCTTTCTTGCAAAACCTGGCAGGTCTTGGTGTGCAGCTGACTTGTTAATTGGGAACGAGTGACTCCAGGAGGTCCTGACCTCCAGCATTTGGTCAGACCCCGTTGCCTGCAAATGCTGCGAAGCGGTGAGGGCTCGGGGAGGAGGGGATGCCTCTTATTTACCCACTGGCTGGTGCAGCCAGATGAGGGCCAGGATTTGTGCTCCTCGGTGGTGCCAACATAACCGAACCTCCAGCTGGAGCTGGATTTGGCCTCCTGCCCCGGGCATTTGCATTGGCACTTCTCAGCCTGCCCTTTCTGCTACATGGGATGGGCTCAGGGCTCATTTTTGCTGCAACCCGGATGCTGGCGGTGGTCTGGAGTCTGGAAAGGTCTCCAGAAGCCACACAGCCGGGCTGGGCTAGGGGAGAACCCGACCCACTGCCAAGGGGTATCGCTGCCTCACTAATGCTGCTCTGCTTGGAGGGGAGGGAGAAATTCAAGATCCCCATGGGGGCTGGCTCTCACTGTCCCTCTCTGGTCCCCACTTGTGTCCCACTGGTGTCTGGGTGACTTTGGGACCCAAGCACTCCTCAAAGCGTCTGTCCTGATGGCAGGGGACGGTGGGAGAGATTCATCAGCCCCACCAGGAAAACTGTCCACTCATTACAGCAGGGTCCCACAGCATGTGTTGAAGCCAAGCACACTTGCAAGGCTGGAAAAATGCTGCAGAGCGGAGGAATTAGCATTAATCAAGCCTAATCCCCCGAGGAATCACCCCAATGTGTGGCGCGCGGGCATGCTGTATCCCAGACAGGCTGGCGGGTCCTGGGCAGCCCCTGGCCAAGGGACCCCGGTGACTTCCCGGTGTTGCCCCCGAGAGCAGTGACCTCTGACATGAGCTCTTCACTCCCAGACAGCGGGGAGAGAAGAGAAAGAAAAAAATAATGATGCTTTTTCCCTCCCCCTTCGTCGCCTTTGACAGACCTGCCCCCTGCCTGCTTTTCCAGAGGTTTCCCAGGAGCTGATTAACCTCCCCACCAAACGTCGGGCAGAGTCAGACCAGGTTTGATTGGGCATGCATGGGGGCTGCTTCATTAGTCAGCCCGCTGCGAGCCCGCCGGGATGGAGGAGCCCTCATCTGCTCGCACTGGCTCTGCGGGCTGCAGTGCCCTGCACCGGCAGCCCTTCCACAACCACATCCCCGGGAGGAGAAACTCGCGGAGGAGAGGTGCCCCTAAGCCGTGGGAGATCTTCAGCATGCTCTGCTCAGCTCAAGGCATGCTCAGCTCAAACTGGGAAGGTCTCCTGCTCAGTGCTTGGAGATACAGGGTGTTTCACAGCCCTCTTGGCTCCAGGAGCTGCCAGAAGTAGAAGGGCCATGGGGCAGATTTGTTCTGCCCCCACGGATCTTCCCAGCTCTGCCTTGCATGCAGCTTAGAGAGGGGTGGGAGAGCTAAGCCCCTCTTCTCCCAAGCCAAGGTCTACCTCATCCACTCCAGCTTTTCTGTCCCTCTCCAAAAACTGATGCCTGTTACTGCTGCGATGGGGTAAATTAAACTTTTTGTCAGCATCATTTCCTCTAGTTCAGCTAGGTGGGAAACTCTGCATTTTACAGCCCCTTGGCTTCTCATCCAAAAGGGAAAAAAAGAGACAGGAAAAATGCCCTTTAAATAGAACTTTCCATGCTGGAAGTACCTCTGGAAACACAATGGAGGGGGAGCCGTCAGCATGAGCAATAGGTGCAGGCACAGCAGGGTGCGGGGGACAGGACAGACCGGGACATAGCCCATGGACAGGCTTCTCCGTTTGCCTCCTGGCACAGCCACGAGCTCTTTCTCCAGCCATCATCTCAACTCACCCTGCTGATGCTCTGCCCTCACCAGGCAAGACCAAATCCTGAGCTCTTGCCCTGCTCGGAGCCACCACAGGGAGTCTGGGACCTGTGCTGATTCCTCACCATCTTGAGGGCATGTGTCACCCCGGTGCCTTCTGGATGCAGGTTGCTCCATTGTCACCCCCAAAATGATGGGAAACACTTGCCATGCCCCAGCAGAGTCCCCTTTCTCCTCTCCTGCTTCTAATTTTGCCCAGTTTCTGGGTGCAGCCCTCCCCACCCCAGGTTAACCTCTCCATCTACTTTGCTTTTTCCCCAAATTTGCTTAACAGGAGAACTCCCAGGCTTATTTTTGCAGCCGGAGCAGCTGGTGGGAATGTGGGCTGCCTACAGCAGGGAAAGAGAAACAAGATGCTTGGCTCCTTTTTCCATCTCCCTGGCCCCCAATAAAAGCCATGCTCACAGGAGGAGACCACCAACCAGGCCTTTAAAGTCCAGGCACAACTGGGAGTTCACGTTCAGCTAATGATGCTGCGGATGCAGAGTGCCCTTCACCTGCCGGTCTGGGAGCCATGAGCCATGCAGAGTGCGAAGAGCCATCTTTGTCTGAGCACACCCTGGGCAAAGCAAGACCATGTCACTGTTGTCCCAGCAGCCTGGCAGCTTTGCTCCGGTGTGCCCTGCTCAGCAGCTTTTGGCTACATGGAGGAAAATCATGGTTAGTCATGGTAGAGGATTGGTTTTCAGAGGTTTTTACAGTGTAAAGCTGTGGATGTAGGCATGCCCTCAACTAAAATGCAGCCATTTTGGGGAAAGAGCACAACCAGATCTCCTCTGATGGAGGACACGATGCATCAGTCAGAGACTGGAATGGGGAAGGATGTCTCTGAGATGGGGAGGATGCCTGAGGACATGGACGTATTGTGCACTGCCAAGCCTAGAGGTGGGCAGGAGGGGAGTTTGCATTGCTCCAAATAGCAATACAGACTGATCTGTAGCAAATGCAGCTCCACAGTTCTTACTGTTCCATTGTCCGAGCAGTTTACATTTATTCGATACTCTTTTTCTGCCAATTTTTCCCCTTCTGTGTTATCGCCAAGGATCCTTATTGCATACCATAATGATTTATCTGTCTTGCTTAGCTGTGACTTGGCATACGTCACCGATGCTGTTTCTCCACTGGGATGGGATGAGCGTGACTCAGGCTGGCAGGAGGGCTGGGATAAGCCTTTGGGATGCCCTGGTGCCTTGGGAAGTGGGAGCAGACCTGAGGGGCTGGGGACCTAGAGAAAGAGTTACACCATTTCCCCTGTTTTATTCCTAAAAGAGCTAAACGTGCTGGCAATGTGCTGGCTGGTTCCCCTTGCAGATCAAGAGATTAAATGTGTTATCAAGCAGAAGAGTGGACACCAGTGAGCCTGCCTGTGCCAGGGGATTTGGTGACCCCCACCTCTCCTTGGACCCACACGTGCAAGTCCTGAACATTTGGTTTCCATCGTGCTCTGCACAGGTGAGGGTCAAAGGCTCAGACGTCGGCGGAGGGCAAAAGCAACGGTGGTCCAAGCTCAGCTGCGCAAATCTCAAGTCCTCCATCTGAGCTCATCTCGACGGAAAACATTTGGGGAGGATGCGTCCAGTTCGGATTCGTCATGTGGAGCAGCTTGGCAGGTCCAAAAGCCCCTGGGGCCCTTCACAAGCATTAACCAGTGGATTAAACCAGCCCAGCCATCACTCTCACTGCTGGGATGTGGATTTCTCAGCCGAACACCGCCGAGATGAGTGGAAAAAGCACGATCTGTCCCTTTAAGTCCAAAATGACGAGTGTATTTCTGGAGGCTCTGGAAAAGAAGTCAAGACTATTGGCTTCTGCGTCACCAGCACCGGCCATTGATTCCCTGGAAATGTTTCATATTTGGCCAAACTGGCTGTTGACGGAATAGTTTCTGATTTAACACTCTCGGCTGCAGTCGGGACCCAGCTGGGTCTCGTTAGCTCCGGAGAGACCGTCCTTCCCGTTGGCGGCTGCAGAAATGCTTCCAGCACAGCCCCCTCCTCCTTATTCCCAAATAGACACTTAAGCCTCTCTAACGAGATTTGCACAGGAATCCTGGTTATTTCAGCCTTCAAGCCGCTTGCTGCCTTTTGTCATTATTATTTATCTTTTGCTTTAATGCAAAAAAATACACCAGCGATGACCAGCCCCAAGCTGGTCTCTCCCCAACCTCCAGCCCAGCCCTCTGCGGGGAGCAGATGTGGGTGTCCTCGGGAGCTCCCAGCCCTGCACAAACACCTTCCACACATGCTCCCATCGGACTCCATGGTCTGGAGAGGGTTCTCCCCACTCCTCCTTCCCTCTCATTCTCCCACCCTGTCTCTCCCAGCTTCTCATCCTCTCTGCCCTTCTCGTTCCCTCTCTATTTAGTCTGTGTGTTCAAAACTCAGCACAAAAGCTCTTACAGCTCTCTGGGCTGTGACCCAAACAGTAAAGAATGTTTATATGCTGGTTGCCTTCCATTTCTGTGTATTAATACTGCACACACACGCTCACGCACTCACACACGGCGTTTCTGGTGCCTCTGCGGGCTGCTGGCCAAGGGAGCCCAGCCAAAATAAAGGCATCTGGGCCCTTCTGGAGAAAGCAGGAAAAGAAGAAGGAAAGACAAAATACAAAAGCAAAAAGGATTTTGGAGACAAGCAGCTCCTCCAGCCTGTGCCCCTGTGCCCGCTGCGGATGGGGCCAGGGAGTCATGCGGAGAGGGGGGTTTGCCAGGCTGTGCCTCTCCCAGCAAGTCCCCCCGTGTCACTTGTCACCCCCCTGGCTTTCCCTGTGGGGCTCAGTCAGGCGACGGGGGCTCCCTGTGAGCCACAGACTCACGTGGAGGGGGGGATAGATATGCAGAAATTGGGGGGTCTGGCTTTGGACAGGGCTGCCTGTCAGAAAGGTGCAGCAAGCTGCTGGAGCCCACCTCGCCACACGATGCCCGGCCGTGGGGACAGCAGCCAGCCCCAGCCAGCCCCAGCCGAGATGCTGGAGCCCCAAAATGATGCTGGGATGTCGGGGCTGGTAGCCCATTTAAGAGCTCTGTAATTAGGGCTGGGGGATGGATGAGGTTCTGTCTCCTCATTGATGCCACACAAGACCCTGACCATCTCGTTAAACCGCTGGCCCGTGGGCTCTCCAATGGGGCTGGGGGACAAGCTGCTGCGAGCAGACGTGGGCGTGAATCCCACATGGTCTGTGCAAGCAGAGCTGGCTGCGGGACAGTCCTTACTGCTTCTAAAATCACCTGGGGATGCTGGTAAAAAGGGGGGGAAAAGGCAAAACATGATGGTGTAGAGGGCCAGGAGTTTCTGCCGCCTGCTCTTGCAGGAAGCCCCCTGGGTGCTGGGGTATGGGGGGCTGCAATGCAGGGGCAAATCTACAAAGCCAGTGGCTGGCTCGGAAGGGCCAGGTCTTTGGCTGAGCTCATCCTGCTCTTCTCCAGAGTCCCAAAAACAGGCTCGCAGGCACATGGCTTCACCAGCAACTGCAGGCTGTGATATAAGGACGAGGCAAGAGGACACTTGCTCATCCGCATGGTGAAGATGCTGCCTTATCCGACACACGCTGCCCAGGCTGATCGCTGCTGTGCTGCCCTGTGCTTGAGGGCTGCTGGGCTTCCCTGGGCTGGTCCCTCACCCCTCTGCAGGACACGCAGCCTGTCCTCAACCCCTGGGAAGGGGAAAAGCTGCCTAGTACCAGTGAAGTCGCTGATGCTGTTGCCGGATGCTGTGCAAGCTTCATGCGTTGCATGGCTTTTAACCCCAGAATCTGATGGGCACTGGATTTCTTTCTCATCTTCCAGAAAAATGGACATCCCAGAGGTCTCAGCAGGGGTTAACTCTGTGCAAAGTAGTCACGCAATGGGGGAGGACTTGTTCCAAGCACCAAATAACTTGCAGAAGTAATGCATTTGTTCCTAATTAGGATAATTGCCCCATCACTTTTCTCTGTGGCATTGGCCAACCTAATTCAAAAATGTCTGAAAACACCAGCTAAAGTATGACCAAATTTAGGAGCTGAGTCGAGTAATATATCGCCTTGATTTGTCCTAAAACATGAATTGGCTGGGAGTCCTCTTGCATATTGCATTTCCAGGGAACATAAGGAACCCATTGTGTAATTAGCGGTAGTATTTTCAACACGCTGGGGTGTGCAGCCTTCACGGTGCTCTGCCCTCATGTCCTGTGCTACTGCATCTCCTGAGACCCCCAAATCATGGATTTTAGCTGGTGGGGGGGTTATAAAACCTTCTGTCTGTCACAGAAGTGCTGAGCATGGTTATGCCAAGCAGGAGATAAAAGCTTGACGCTTTCTTCATCCCTCTAGCCCCCAGTTTGGAGGTGGCCAGAGTGGGGATGTGCCTGGCCCTAACCTGTCCAGTAGCCAGGAGAAGACCTGGTGACAGGACAGGAGAACATCCTCCAGGACATCAGTCTTCCCTGCCTTGGTCTAAGCCCATGTTTGACAACACTCCCTTCTCTTCCCTTTGTGCATCTCCTTCTTACCATGCAAGGGACCATGCCCCAAGGCCAAACCTGGAGTTGGAGTGCCTCAAGGCAAAGCCTTGGGAGTAACATCTGCTCCCTGCCATGCACCAGCGTGCCCAGCACAGGCAGCCTGCAGAGGTGATCTCCTGGTTGCCTGTATATCTCTTTCACGCTCATCTTTCCACATTTACTCACCCCGTCTGAGTGCCACATGAGGCTTCTTTCTCCCAAGGGTGTTGACATTTAAATGTATTTGGAGAAATCCATTTGCACTGTAAAAATGACTAATGGTTAAGCCTGGAAGTTAATTCAGTCTCCTCCTTGTCTCATCCCTGCCAGTCCAGGAGCCAGCCAGAAAACAAGCCAGAGCACTTTCCTCCTCCTGTTGGCTGTTTGTTGTCAGTCCCGTGTGTTTACCCCTCACATCGCATCTCGAAATGTTTTCCCCCCTTGCAACTTTCAGAAGGTTTTGGAGGGATCGTTGCTGCCCTGGTTAAGCAGGGTAGGGACTGTCGCCTCTCTCCCTCTTGCTGTTCTCCCACGGAGGAAGGGTTAACAGCAGAAACACCAGCCAAAACAGGAAAAGAAACTAAGAGAGGACTTTCTGTGTGCCAGGACATCCATTCAAAACATCTAGCTGGCCTGTCTGGAGACCCACTCTGCTAAAGGCATACATTTCCCCTCTATATGGATTTTCCACCTAATCTCCACATTTTACATGGACGTGCTGGCGGGGGGAGGGCCTGGACTGAAGCGTTCATTCGTTTCCCCAGCCCAGCTTCGTTTCCCCACCTTCCACCGGCTGTCTCCCGGGATGGGTACGCCTTTGCATCCGCTCTCCCCTTCCCTCCCCTCTCACCCCTCCACTGGGGCTTTGTGCCGTGGCAGCGTGGGGAATACACCTTTGATAAACACCACATTTCTGGCACTGCTATCTGTGCACACGTATGGCTTCATCATAGGAAGAAAGAAAAAAAAAAAAAGTCCCTTTCTTTCACAAAACCATGGAAACCTCCCCATTCGTGTGTGAGCAGATGGCTTTCCGATCGGCTCCGTGGCCGAGGCAGCCCGCATGTGCGCAGCAGAGCCCCGGAGCACACCTTGCACTGCTCTGCAAAGAGGCGAAAACAAAAAATCAAAATGCTGAGACAAGCACGTGGCTTCAATGCAAAGCAAAACCAGCTCCACAAAAGTCTCGGTCCAGATAAAATCAAGCACAAGATGGGACGTGAACCTGAGAGCCCAGGGCAGCTCTTTTCCCCCTGGACTTCCCAGGCTCCAGCTGAGCAGTGATTTTTGTCCCACCAGTCTTTGTTTATTTTTTGACACTAGAGAGGTTCAAACTGAGACAGAGCAAACCCAAAGGGAACTTCCCTCGCTGCAGTTTTGCCTGAGCTGCTTTCGGAAGTCCCAGCCTGGGATGTCACTGATGTTGGGGCAGGACCTGACCTCGCAGGATCAGGCCCCCCTCCCCAGGCTGCAGATCTGTTACTGGCCCGTTCCCTTTTCCTTCCCCTTGGAGCTGCGGCTCAGGAGGAGAACATTCGTGTCCTGCGGGGTGTTACAGGGTTGGTATTACCTCTCCAGCTCTTTCCTTCTGTCATCAGGCAGTGGTTACGTTTGCTGCTCGGGAGAGCCGGCCCCCGGCCGCTCACATTTCTGCACTATCCGGAAAGAACCTAAGCCTCTTGCTTTCAGTTCAAGTGCATCCCCCTTAAATCTCCCTCCTGGATCTGGGCACTTAATAAGTCTTAGCATTTTATTAGCAGATGCTAATAGCAATGGCACAGAGCCACATACTTTGAATTCAAATCCTCCTTGGCTTAGTATGCACCACTCATCCCCTTGTCCACCTAAGAGCTAGGATCCAGATGTCTCCTCCATCCCTGCTTGGAGCTCTTCCTACCAAAGGGGTGAGCAGTCAATGTTTCCAGCTAATTGCAGGGGGACACTGAACCTGCAGCACCCAGACCTGCACTGAGGGAAGGAGAAACCACCATGCCCCAAAATGCCTTTAAAACCTTCTCTCCAGCCTCCAGCAGGAAAGTGGACCTCTACCAGGCAAGATGAGCAAGGCAAACATCAATGGCAGCATAGAAACTGGTCCAGAAGGATGTGTGGGCTGTTCCCATCAGTGTTTACCAGGCTGTTCCCACAGGCTCAATGGGAAGGTGGCAGTCTCTTTCCTCAGATGCCCCCGATTTGCCTCTCCACTTGCAGGTCCAGAATGTTTCTGACTGAGGAAACCCCTGTCTGGTTCTTTCCTCCTAGCAGCCATCCTGCCTGGGCTTTTCTCACAGCTTGGAAAGCACAAAATGGGCCCTGGGGAGTCAAGACATGGTCAGTCCCTTAATTCCCTTTGGTCAATCCCTTAACTCCCTTTAGCTTCCAGCCCTCAGTCCCTGGTTATTGTGAATCCCTTCTCATCTATGTGATGGTGATGTGATGCCTACAGGCAATCCCAGTGAGTCCCGTGGGAGACCACGGAGCCTCCAGGAATTGCTCCTTACCCCAGCCTTGCCCGTGAGCCCACTTCTTTCTCACGCGGAGCTGAGCAAACCAGTGCTCAGCGACCCTTCTCACTGACCTCCTCCCAAAACAAGATGTGGGACCAGAGACGGCTGCCCAGGATGACTAATGCTGTACCGGAAAGAAGGACAAGGAAAAGCAATGCTCAGGAAACACACACGAGCCAGGAAAGATCCCGTCCACGATGGAGGCAGTTGCCCACTCTTGCACGGCACGGAGAGCTGGCTGCTCCCTCCTGCTCCGCAGAGGACCAAGCAGACGCCCTGAGTCCAAGCTGCACATCTGGAAGTAGGATCCATTAAAACAAACCCTATTACATAACAACGGACATCTGGAGCCTGTTACCACTACATTTTTAGTAAAAATAGTTTTTTGATATGATCTCTCCTAAGAATGTGGCAGAGGGGCTCGGAGCCAAAGTCTTCCAAGAATGGCTGTAACTGCTTCTCATAAAACACCCCCCACCTCCTGCTCGGGGCAGGGTTGTTTCCTCTCGGTGCACACACCGTGCCTCCATGCTGATGCTCGGAGGCACAGAGGGGAAGGTTTCAGGCTGAAGGCAGGTGCAGTGCTAGGGGCAAAGCTGGAGGATTCACCAGGTCCCAAGCTCTGAGGTCTGCGTAGGCTTCATGGAGCCTCTGAGATCAAAAGAATTGGGCAGACTGCACCCAAAATCTCATTTTGCTAGTGCGGGGGAGTATTAGCTTGTGGGACTGGGGAGCTGCATGTCTATACAGTGTCTCTGCATGTGAGGAGCCCATCAAAAGCTGGAGGACGCAGAGGGTCGCTTTTGTCATCAAGGTGTAGTGTGATGAAGCACGCTGTGGGCTTTGCTAACATCTCCAAACTGGGGCCAAGGACTTTCCGCTTAGCTCCCTGGAGCTGGGAGGAGAAGGGTTCCTGGGTGAGTCTACAGGAAGTAAATGCAGTTTGCTTTGGAAGCGCTTGGGTACTACAGGGATGGAAGGGTGGAAGGGTAGATGAATGGAGAAAAGGAAGGAAATCCATGGTTTTCAAACAGTAGTGTCAGACCTGCTTCTCGTGACAACTGGAATAAGCAACCACTTACTGGAATGAGAAGCTGGGGTGACCAAAAGACAAAACAGCACTAGCTAAAATGGGTGAAGGAGGGATAGCAATGACTGTGACCTCTGTGGGTCTGGGAGCTTAGGAAGTTAGCAGCAAATGTTGGCTTGAGTTGGTGCTATGGTCCCAAAGCCTCAGATGAAAGCCCTCAGGTCCTTTCCCCCGACAGCTTTGGTGACCAGGATAAATGAACTGATGTTTCAATTTCCTCAGATTTTGGTTAAACCAAAACTTGCGGTCCAGATAATTTTGGAAATGCTTCAGCAAGACCCACCTCTGTGCCTGGAGCTTTGTTAACGTGCTCTGCAATGGGCCTAGAGGGATGCTGGTGCTCTTCCTTTCCTTGAATAGTATTTCATTCTCCAACCAAAAGAAACCCCATCCTCTCAGCTAAGCCCTCAGAGTTGAAGTACTTCATGGCCACACATTTCTCCAGCACTTCCACCCCATCTCCTCTCTGCCTAGTCTTGACTGAGAGCCCCAACTGGATTTCATCATTACTTCTAATCTTTGTGTCATCCCTAGACATCCCTAAAAATCCTGTTCTCACACCATTCACTCTACCTTTTAGTAGTCTAAGCACTGAGCTCCTGCAACCTCCACCTCTCTGTTTTGCTGACTTTCTCTTGAGTCTCTGCTGTGCCAGCCCCTGCGAGCACAGGCAACACTGCCCATCGTCCTGGCCGAGCAGTCAGTCTCCAGGCCATGTCTGTCTCTCCCTCAGCTCCCATTAGCACCTTATTGCAAATCAGACCCACTGCCCTCATGGACATGGTGCCATCTCTCCATGGACCTTTCCCAGGTCTCATGTCTGCTTCTAGTGCTCATCAGTACCAACTCCCCTGTGCTTCCACAAGTCACGACAATGATGGGATCGAGGCTTTCCTGCCAGATTTTGTTTTCCACCCCTTTACAGATTTCATCTCCAGATGCATCTCCTTCCTCTCCATCTGGTGGCTATGACAGGATGGTCTCTATCCACGGACCCTCTGGACCTTGGCTTTCTCTAACTTCCCCGGTGGGCCATCTCGCCTTGTTTCTCCTGAAGACTCCACCCTGGCCATGAGCTCACCAGTGCCGAGCGGACCAGGTCACGGCAAGCCCAGTAAGTGCTCATCTGGGAGAAACAGAGGAAATCTTGAGCTGGCGGTGACTCGGTAGCTGCCGTGCTCCTGGAGCCAGCTCAGCAGCAACGCTCTGGAAAGGACCTGGAAGGTCATTTGGGCACATGTATTTGGTGCTAAATATTGAAGTGTGGTTGCTAAGGAGATCTCGGTGCTCCTGGCCAGGGCAAGGGGCTAACTCGGGTGCTGCGGCCAAAATCTGGTCTGAGCATCTACCAGTTGTTCCTTCCGTAGGTTTTTAATGGTGCAATTTTCTCTGGCGTCATGGCTGCGATCCTGGCTCTTCCAAAGCTCCTCAGACAGTCCAGGCCGTACGCCGACTGCCTGCAGATCCCAGCCCAGAGCTGGTCCTGCAGCCGAGGAGGTTTTGCCTGATGCTAGCAGACCCCGGGCAGCAGCAGCAGCAGCAGCAGAAGCAGCAGAGAAGGAGTTTGGCTACCCAGACACAAATTATCAGTCTTGTCCACAGGTCAGAATGGGACCGGCACACGAATAGTGGAAAATCCCTTCCTTGCTGTTGATCTCTCTGCAAGAAAGGGAGCGGGTTTCTTAAAGGATGGGTGGAGCTGGATCGGGATGGATCCAAGCTGCTGGAGTCGGAACACATAAGTCCCACGCAAGACAGGGTGTTTCATCGCCACATCGAGATGCTAGTCCTGAGCACCCCCAGCGAACATGCAGGGGGGTGCTATGTGCTTCTCTCTCCAGAGCACGGCTGGCCAAGCCCTGGCACAAGGAGAAATGAGACATCTGACCCACCAGCTGAATGCTCCCCACCCTCCTGAGCCCCCTCCCTGGGGCCCGGCTGGGTTGCACTTCTTGCATATGCACCCCCTGCTCCATCCTCCTTGGGGGGCACCCACAGAGGGACGGGGTGCCTGGTGGGGGGCTGTGCAGCACTGCCCGACCTCCTGCCCTGAACAGACAGTGGTGCACACCAGCACAGAGACCATCAGCTGCTTTCCATGCTCCGCGACATCAGGAGAGAGCAGCGCTGTGGGAAAACCCACCGGGTGCACCCGCTGCAGCTTGAGACCCCATCACAGCAAGGTCCAGCTCCTCGCAGCCAGTGAGGCCACATCACTGGTCCCACCAGCAGCTGTGCTGGGGCTTGCTGGGCAGGGAGGAGGCAGAGCTGGGCCAACCCCAGCCCCAGCCACTCTTGGCAGGGGGGTGATCCTTGGCCTTCATTCCCCACTCAGCCACCTTCATCCCAAACTCCATGCCTGGTGCTGCCTTTTGATGCTGAGACCATCTCCATCTCCAGCGTGCCCACAGCTCCCCGTCTAGCATCTGGCCCTGGCCACGTCTGCTGCCTGGCAGGTTCTCACCCACTGGAAGAAAAGCTTTGGGGTTTCCATGCCAACCCATTACACTGAGTAAAACCTCCTCCTTCCCTCCACATGGAGAGCAGCTGAGCGAGGAGCCCTGGACCCGCGACCCAGGTCCTTACATCTCCTGCAGCCCACACCGACGGTGAGGTGGCCAGGCATGGGAGCAGACCTGGACACGTCTGAAAGACAAATCCACATGAGGCCATGTGATAAAAGCTCTTCTGGCAAGTAATAAAAGAGCAGAGTGACTGATTATTGCAAACACTTTCTTAAAAGCTTTTGGCAGGAGAGGACACTGCTGCCCTCGGGACAGCCCAGGTACACGGCGCTGGGTCCCGGCTGCTCCCCGTGATGTCAGCTGGGCTCATTCCTGGCATGTAATTCCCCAAAGGCAGAGAGCGAGGAGAAAGAAAGCAGATCCCCTCTTTGGACTGGAAGGGTAAATTTCTGTGTGGATTTCAGCAATTGTGTTGCCACATCGCAGTGGAAGCTCTGCTTTCTGTACAGGGGCTGGGGCTTGGGGTTAACACCTTCAGTGCCTCGGAGCAAGGCTGCACCATTTCCTTCCACATCAGGCTATAAAAGACATGAATTTAAGCCCAGCTTCTCCTTTTGTCTGCCATATGTACCTGCCAGACTTGAGTTTTCCAGAGGTTATAACCTGGGTAGCTTTTCATCTCATTGCCAGCAGACGCGTCTTTGGGTGAAGTGCATCTCCCTGCCAGAGCAGAAGGCTGCTAGAGCTCTCGTGCAGAAAATGCTTTTCTTTTTCCTTAACCCTGTCCTTACAAACGGTGATGCTGTTCTGGCTAATGTGCAGCCAGCCTAGAGAAGTTCAGGCCAAGTGGTTAGAGTCTGACAAAGTTAAAGGCAAATGAAATCAGAGCCTTGTAAATGGAAGTGGCAGCTACTTTCATTACAGGTGGGGTTACCAGTTCCACCTACAATAAAAAATGCTGGAAATTTGCAAGAATGCTGTCTTTGGGGTTTGGGTTTTTTTTTTTTTCCCTTCCTTTCTTTTGCAGACTCTCTCCCATTCTGCAGTCTTTGGCTAAAATCAAAGCAGTCCTAATATCATCCTCATTTCTCACCTGCTATGAAGTCCCTCCTGTGCCCTGTGAGCATCCCAACTGGGCAACACGCAGCCAGCTTCTGACAAGCCAAGGGCAAGAGGAAGAAGGGACAGGGAGAGATGAGACAAGGACACCAGCTCCAAAACCCTGCTCCAGGCTGACGAAAAGCTGGTGCCTGCTTTTGGTTTCATCTTTGCAGCCATCATCTTGGAGATGTTGTCCAGCTGCTTCAAGCCTTGAAAACAAAAGGTCTTTATTTTCCATCTCTTTCTTTTTTTTAATGTGCAGATTCAAACACTGGACATGAATGGGAAAGTCCTACATGAAAGGAGCAGCAAATGGAGGCTGCTGAGAGACAGGCTCTCGAATTGAGTGCAGTTACTCTGTCTATGCCTCTTAGATGGCCCCTCTGCATTGCACTCTTTGCTGGAGCTGCCTTCTCTCTCTGGCTCTTCTTCTATCGCTCTCTTTGCATTTGGAAGGCAGTGTATGTTGCCTCTGATTTTCTACCAATTTTATCAAAGTCTGTGAATAAATAGAGCAATCTGGAGAAAAAACAGAGCCTCAGATTAGCTTCAGTTTGCATTTGCCTTGCTACTTCCCACCACAGCTCTCCTCACCCACAGCCTGTGGATGTCATTTCTCTAGCTGGAGAAGTAGCAAAGTTCCTGGATCTGGTGCTTTTCTGTGCTTCTGGCAGACAGATCCTCCCTGGTGACCCGTGACTCTGGGGAGCAGCTCCTGGGACCGGGGCAAGGGAGAAAGACTGACTTCTGCACATGCCAGGCGCTCCCATGAGCGATGGGGACAGGGGCAGAGGCTGATCCCCAGACGTGCTCCAAGGGGAATCTGGGATCATTAATTGTTCGTCACACCCAGGAAAGTCCCCAGCTCCCCCGGGTACCTTCCACCCTCCTGTCTCAGGTCCATCCCCCAAGAGGCAGAGAGGAGGGGGTTTGGGGACAGGACAGGAGGACCCCCCACGTCTCCCAGCCTCAGGGATGGCATCGCTCTCTCCCAAGGTGCAACTGCTGGCTGCCACATTCCTCCTGCCCTGCTGAGCCCCACAGGGAAACACTCCTGGACAAGTTGCAGCAGGGGCCCCCTCACACCCAGCTCCCTCTTGGATGTTCCCTCATCCTCTTCTGCAGCACCAGGGCTGCAGATCAGCCTGGGTTTTTTTCCCTCTCGGAGAGCTGCAGGACCTGCCTCGGACAGGGCTGCCTGACCCATGGTACGTGGCCAGATGCCCCCCCAGGAGGTCACATACACCACACCTCTCCCAAAACCACCCGGCATCCCTTTGCCATGTCCTGGGAACATACCGCTTGGTCCCATTGCAAGGAAGGTGCTGGCGGGCTGCCGCAGCCCTGTCCAGAAATACAGGCGTTTGGCCTCAAAGCACTGGAGCATGAGGAATCTACCAAGAAGAACAAAAAGTAAAGACACTGATTTGGAGAAACTGTTATAAACCAAAGCCCAGAGCTCTGCTCATTGTAATATCTGACATAATCAAGGTCATTATTTATACATTATCTGCATGAACATTTGACACTGGGAAAATACTTGCAGTTCCTGAAAGACTGGCAAATTCTAGCACAAGTGTTTATTCATGCCAAAATCTAATCCAGAAACTCATTTTTCTTTCTCATTGGATATTTTATCTGATGAGAGCACGGGCTGTGGTGAACAGCCAGTCTTCGCCAGGCTGAGCCGCTCTCGGACAGCCTACCCACTGGAGGACCCTGTATGGGTGATGGAAATGGGAACACATTCAGAAACTTGTTTGGGAATGAATTCCTAATGAGCCCATGACCAGTTCAGGACCTATCCTCCAGACACCCCTTGGTCCTGTCCCTGCCTCTCCCAGCTGATGCCCATCAGCAGCAATGGACCACTCAGGAGATGCTCCCTGATGTGCCCTGGGCAACCTCACTGAGATGAGTCACAGTGACAGTGCCTCTGGGGACTCCCACCAAGGTCATTTTCCTGAAGCCCGCCCTGTTTTACGGAGGCGTCTGGATGGTTTTGCACACTGGGGCTGCACCACCTGGATCAGGCACTTGCTTTTGGGGCTGGGCTGAGAGGTGAGTCACAGCTGCACCCCAAGAACCTGGAAACCCCTAAGAAAGACAGATTTCTCAGGGTCTTCTCTACAGGGTTTTGGCAAACTGCTCTTGAAGGGCAGATCTGAACTGAAACCCACCCTTTGAGAGCCACGTTGTAGGCAATGCAGGAGAGCCTGTTTGCACGGAGCACCTTTGCCTCCTCTCCTCCTCCAGCCTGGTGGTGTAGGCAGTGTTCCTCTCTTGGGTTGTGTCCGTCCCAGCACACTCTTCTGTCTGTGCACCTCTGCCCATTGCCTTTGCAGTTGTGAAGAGAAGCGTACAAAGAGAAGGGAAGAAAAAACAGAGAAAACATGAAAACCAGAAGTGCTGTTGCACTAAGGTTGGAGCTGGGAAGGAGTCTCCATCCGCCGGCTCCCATGTGGGGTGCACACTCAGGGCATGGGGGGACATCCTGACAGAGGGCGGCAATGACAGTGAGTCAGGATGGAGAGTGAGCTGAGGGTGCTGGGGCTGTGGGGGAGTGGGAGAAGGCATGAACTCCCCTTCTCCCCCATCACTTACATGAGGAGCCAGGGATGCCATTTCCAGCCCCAGAGCCGGCAGCCGGACCCCAGGTTAGAAACTCATCCCGTGCTGAAGCTGTCAGGATACGCAGCCCTGGCAGCTGCCACTGAGGGAGCAGCGATTGGAAAAGCCCTGCTTGTTTTGGCGCTGCAAAGGGCTGGAAATAATACTTTGCTAATTGGAAAGCAAGCCCTGGGTTGAAATGGCTTCCTCAGGAGCCAGGATGGGGAGCATGAAGGAGCCCTGAGATGATACCTGGCAAGGAGGGGGCTTTCATGGCAGGCAGTGGGAGAGAGAGGAAAGAGGATGGCTTTCAAGGTCTTGTCCAAATTGCCTCAAAGCTCCCTGGTCCAGGGAAATAGCCTCCGGAGATCCTGGTGCTTTTCCTTGTTTTGAGGATTAATCCAGCCCACATAAGGAGAAAGAGAGATGCTCCCGCAGATCACAGCCAAAATCCCAGCAGGCAGCTGAATCCCATCACCCCCAGACCAACCCTGCCAGCAGTGATTTACTGCAGGGAAGATCCTCAAGGAAATAAATAAAGAGCAGGAGATGGCCTGAAGGTGAGGAGGGACGACAGAGCTGCAGCGCCCAGCGAGAGCTGGGGGGGGGACCCAGCTGCCACGTGCTGACGTCCCCGCCGCAGCCCTGCGCTTTAGATAAATATTTGAAGTCCCTGTAAATAAAGATCTCACTCGGGAATGGGGAGAAGCACTTTTGCTTCTCCCCCAGCTGTCTGGGAAAGGCGAACGCGCTGGCCATCAGCCAGGCAGGGAAGTGCCCCGTGGGATGTGCACGGGCAGGGGACAGAGGAGGCGGCGGGTAGGAGTCACTGGAAAACCCAGCTCTGATCCCCTCGTGGGTCACCCATGGGGCCTGGGGTGCCTTTGGGGTGATGGGACACTCTGAGATCTCCTCTTCCAGCATGGGAGATGGCACCAGCCCCAGACGCATCATCACACTCAGCCTCAGACAGGATGGACTGAACGAAAAACGTGCCCAGTGCAGAGCAGAGCATGGGGTTTTTAGTTCCTTGCCCCTGTAAGCCTCCACACCCCGGTGAGAACAGCCCCATTCTTCTTCCTCTCCAGCACCCCCGTGCCTTTGCCCCCCTCCCACCACAAGGGAGTTTCCATTGCTCCTCTCAAACCGCAGCCCCATGCTCGGGAACCTGAAACCTGTATTTGCTGGAGAGAAGAAAATCAGATTGTAGGAAATGCAGTGAATGAAAAAAAAAGAGGGGGGAGTGGAGGGCTAAAAAAAACCCCAAAACCCCCGAAGCTGTTTTTTATTGCTCCCAGAATCTCTCGGCGCGGTTCGAAACGTGCTCCCTGTGCCAGCACACAGCGGGACAGCACGCCTCCCGGAGCAGCCTCTTCCCTACGGGTCACGGGGGCTTTGGGGCGGTGGGGGGGTGCTGGGTCTGGAAGAGGGGGGGGTTGCTCTAGGATCTTCCTCCTCCACCTCCACTCCCTAATTTATTTATTTATTTACATCCCAGCATATTACCTAATCCCTCCCATTTTCCATGGCTGTCACAACCCCACTTCCACAGCCAAGACACGACGGAAAATATGTTTGATATTTTTTTTTTTCCTGGCAGGTACCCGATTTCTGTTTTTTAAAAAATGAAAAAGAAAAAGCCACCATCTCTTCCTCCCAGAAATGCAACAGTGGTCCTGGTCCTCCCCGTTTTCATCCCGGGATGCCTCCCTGCCCCGGCAGCAGTGGCGTTGGCACCGCACGGCTCCAAGGAGGAGCCAAAGGCTGGGTGAGAGCTGGGCTCTGTAAGAGGGAAGGGAGGGAGCAGGGCAGAGCTCTCAGGAGGATAAAATTCCCACACGCTCTCAGCCAGGTGGAAAAAGAGAGCAAAACGTGTGCTCCCACTGACAAAAAACCTCGCAACCCCGTGGGGGACACTGAGAACCCCAAAGGTGAAAGTTCCACCCCTGGACGTGCGTGTCCACCTGCAGCGCCAGCACCTCCTCCTCTGCTTTGTGTTATTGTTTTCCTACTGCCAAACAATTCGATACCCTAATTACAACACTTCAGCGGGCTGTATAATTGCCAGGCATCCCCACAGCGAACGATCGCAGAGGCCAGGGGAAGAGGGGCCCGATCCTGTCCCTGCTGTGATGCCCTGCTCCCGAGGGGAGCCGATGCTGGCTCACAAGGGACGGCCTTTGCTCAGCCCTGCGCCTCGGCTGCAAGGAGAGGAAGGGTCTTCACGCCAAAAAGGCAGGTGGGCAACATGGACGCCCCCACAGCCCTCTGGATGCCAGAGCAGGGCTCTGGGCAAGGTGGGTGCACTAGGGGCTCCCTCTCTCCCCCAAGGACCCAAGGGGCCAAACTGGATGCCCATGCACCCTCTCAGACCCAGCCGAAGGGCGCTGAATTGCCACCGCCGTGCTTGCTGCAGGGTGCGAAGCTCTGCCGAGCAGCCTGGCTCTCCCTGGAAGGACCGAGAGCATCCCCAGCCGGGGCCGCTGCCAGGCAGCAGGGCCACACGCAGGCTGGTCCAAGCCACGGTCACGAGCTGGATCTGCACCCAGCGAGGAGAGAGACTCGTCCCGCCGAAGACTCAAATTAGAACAGACAAGCGGCAGAAAACGGCCTTTGAGGAGCCCGGAGCGGAGACGGCAATATCGGATATCAGGCGAGCAGGAGGGGCCGGGAAGGGGGAGGCAGCGGGACCCCAGGTCTGAGGTTGGACCAGCCCCACCAACATCTGCCTTGTGGTGAGGAGCTTGATAGAAGCACAGAGGACACATCCTGCAACAAGCAGGATCAACACCCAGGGAGGATTAAGTCTGGGAAAGTCTAAAAAAATGGGAATTGTTGAGTTGTAAAGCACGAGGTTAGAGAGCTGAAGCCGGGACCTGCGTCCTGGGCAGAGCAGTAAAGGCAAACAGCTCCGGCACCATCGCTGCGGTGCTTTGCAACGTGCAGAGCACCTGCAGATGTCACAGCTCCGCAATGACCTCAACAAGGTCACTTCTCCCCCCTTTCCAAGCAACCCAGGAGAAGATGGCAGGGGAGGACTCATCCAACAAGACTTTCCCAGGAAGAGATAAGGGTGCCCCGGCCTGCACAGACGCCAGGAGGGATTTGGGGATTGTCCCAAACACAAAAGATTCAGCTGCAATTCTTTAAGAAAAATGTAGTATTCTTCACAGAGAGCGACTGGATTTGTGTTGATTTAAGCCAAAGCTCACAGGTGGTATAGCTGGCACGGCCAGTCCTGCTGCTGGTGCTCAGAAACAAACATAAGGAGGAAGGAATAGGTAAAAGCAAAATCATAAGATTTTAAGTTCGGGGTCATCTTATTTTGCTCTATTCCCTTTGATTTCCATTTCAAAATCATCTTCAGAGACCTGCCCCCATCCCTGGATATAAGCATAGAGGTGATGATGTCTCAACCTCTGAGTTGAGTAATGGGAAGGACAGAGCTGCTCGTTTCTTTTGCTGCTTGGTTGCATTTCGGAAGACAACGCGTACTCGGGGAGTGTCTGCAGGCAGAGCAGAGCATTGCCAGGCAAGCGAGCAAACCGCTCATCTGCTGTGCAGCTGCTGGGAAGTGCTGTGTTCGCACAAGTGCTGTGTTCGCACAAGTGCTGTGTTCGCACAAGTGCTGTGTTCGCACACCTAACGCTTGGAAACACCGGGTCAGGAAAACCGGGGCGGGGGGGGGGGGTGTGGTGGGGGGAGCTGGGGGGCATTTGCACACTGGCCACGTTCTGCAGCAGGGAACCCTACGCAGGCACAACAACATTTGGGTCTTTGCCGGTTCTCAAACTGCCTCAGCTGAGCTCCACGTTGGCGGTGCTTGTGTGTCCAAAACACACGGGTCCCGGCTCTCAGCGGGATGGAAACCCGCCGCCCCATTGCATGCGCAGCCTCTCGCTGTAGCTGCCGTTATCCCTCTGCCCCTCAGCACCAGCCCCTCTCCATCCTGCCCCAGCCTTCAAAGCTGCCGGCTGCCTCTTATCCTCTCCATCCTCTCTGGAAATGGCAGCGGTGCTTATGCAAACTAGGAAGCAAAAGCTTTACTGTGCTTTTCCATCATGTGCAAATGGCTGGGGGTAATGCGGAGCTGATGCGAGGCTTGCGCCAAGATCCAGCTTTGCAGCCCTGCTCCCAGTCGGCTGACCGGCCAGATGAGCCGGTTTAGAGTTTCAACCGCAAGCCACGCAAAGGAAGAAAGACAACCAAGGGGCAGTGAGGCTGTGACCTGACTTCAACTCTGGGGGGCTGGTGTCTCTCCATTCCTGCATCCCCCTTCGCTTCTGAGGGGTGATTTCTCTCCATCCCTGCCGAGGAGGACGTGGTACGGGAGGGTCTGTGGGCCTCTGCATTTTTGGTGCCTGTGTGAAACCCTCCCCATCCCGTTCCCGCAGGCACGCTGGGCTGATGGCCCAGGAAATGCTTTCGTTTTAAATACAGAACTTGGCCTCCTCTGAGGCAGCTTCCTTCCCAGCTCCCACACTGCAGAAAGGTTTCGATCGATCTAATCTTCGAATAAAACCTCCTGCAATTCTTGTAGGCTTTTTCTCCGTTTCCTTTCCCATTTGAGCTGACAGCATCAGATCTGTATCTCACCAGTGAGACACAGTCTCCCTTCCACCCCTGCAGCTTTGCTTACGATTCGGAGGTTGCCCCAGAGCTCCCCAGCAGCAAAGGGACGCGAGCAAGCAGCAGCGGTCCCTTCCTCTGCCCTTGCCCGTTACCTGGGGCTGCTCTAGCACTGGGGAGCAGAAGGAAATACCTGACATTCCTGCACCATGCTCTCATTTCTTAGGCAGGCCCCGCACAGCTGAAATCACCGGCTCCTGTTTGATTATTCAGGGAGATTTTCTCTTTCCAGTAATGCCACGGTGTCTGCTGGTTCCCCTCGCTGAGCCAGGCAGGCGGCTCTGCCCGGGGTGACTTTGCAGGCACAGCCCAGCCTTGGGGAACAGGAGGATGGACCGAGGAGGACGGACGGGACGTGGGAATGTGCCGCTGCTGTGCTCGGGTCAGGCAGCAGCACTGCTCGATGGAGAGAGGGAGGGTGCCAGCAAAGGAGCCTGGACTTGGGGGCTGCTTTTCCCTTCAATCCTGGGTGGGAAATGGAAAAAGGAAAAGGGAAGGAAAAGGGAAAGGAAAAGGAAAGGAAAGGGTGTCAATTCTTTATTTCTTTATTTCCTCCACTGCCGCTGCTGGCCGGCAGCTGTGCACAGCTCCTCCAACATCTGGAGTCTCTTGGCCACCGGCTGGGGCTCTTGGAGGACGTGTGCGCTCGTGCACACACTCGCTGAACTGCAGCACGCCGGGTTAAGGGAGGAATGTGACTCCGGCCGGCGGAGAGGGCTGGCTGTGCTGCCCGTGCGCGGACAGCCGCCGGCTCAGCAGGAGTTCCAGCTCCGTCTCTGCCTCTCCTGCCCGCACACAGCGGGATGGCAGAGCCTGCCCAGACATGGGAGGCCTGGGGTGCCTCCGACAAGAGGAGGGGTGCCAAGGTCTGCTGAGGGTTTTGCGCAGCCCCTGGGCTGGGTGCAGGGCCGAGACAGGTAAGACAGTGGGGCCGAGCCCAAATTTCCATCCCCGGACCCATTGCTCCACTCATGGTTCCCAGATGTGGGAGGCAGTGGCCGGCATGAGGAGCGTTCCCGTAGTAAGGCTTGGGAGGAGCCCAAATCCTGGCGAAGTGCACGGTGGGAAGAGGGGCTGCTGCCAGCATCGCCCCGGTGCTGTGGGGACGGCACAGTCCCTCTGCCATCCCCCGCCACCCCAGCACCCTCCACCCCCAGCAGACGCTGCTCTCAGGGGTGTCCAGAGGTGGAAAGCATCCGATCTTGTGTACTGAGCACAGCATGGAGGCTCCTGGGAAAGTGGGGAAAATCCTCTAGGTCTGCGTAACAACCATCACGATGGCTGGAAGGCAGCTGAGTGCTGAAATTTGGGGCATGCACACTCATGGGACCCTTTTTACCATCCCAGCTGGCCCACCTTTGGCACACCTTCCTGCGAGGTGTTTTGTGGCCCGTGGGTTGCTTGGCTTTAAGCACCAAAATAAAATTTCACCCTGAGGTTTGGAGGGATTTCCCGCTGCCATGCCCCTGGCGAGCGGGACGTGGTCCGTCTGTCCGCGGGCACCGGAGCAGGGCAGGAACGGCTGGAAAACCGCTGCTCCCCTCCGGAGCTGGCGCTGACCGAGCAAACGCTGGCCGTGCTCGGCTTGGCTGGGGCCGCAGCCTATTTTTGGAAGCTCTTGAGACTTCCAGGGAGGGACCCGCCTTTTCTTTCCCTTCATTCACAGACGGGGTCATTTTGATTTGTTACGTGTTTATGCAAGGATTTTTTTAAATTATTATTATTTATTTATATCCTGCCTTTTATTTATGGTATCAGAGAAGTGGAGCCGAAATGCAGCAGAGGCGGAGGGGAAGCTTCGGGCTTGCCTGTTTGGGGGAGCAAAAGCAGCCAGGCTGCAAACACGGTGGGGACATGAGTGTGTCTCTGCCATGAAATGTCTGTTCTTTGTATCTCGCTGGTGGCGCTTGCCAGATTCGGGGACATGGAGGGAAGGAGAGGAGCCGGCAGGCTTCCACCTGGGCCACAGCCTGGTTCCCCACTGCCTGGTGGGGATGCTGCAAAAAAAAATGGTTTTCCAAGAAACTGGGGTCCAAGGCTGAGCACCCAAAAAAGGACCAGCCTGCCTCTGACTGGGGCCATTGGACTAATTCCCTTTGCCACCTGCTCCGCAGTTTCCCAGCCCAGCCTTTTCCTTGCTGGCGGGCTGCCTTCTCCCTGCTCCAGGTGTCCTATGTGACACCCAGGTCCCATTTCTGGGAAGCCCCTAATTCTGCAGGAATCCTCCCAAAACATAAGTGCAGCTGTTCTTCCTGGGATGCAGCAAAGGACCCAGAAAGAGCCAGGCCACAACAGACCTGACTTTCAGGAGAACTTGACCCTCTCTGCTCTGCTGCGAGTTAGACCTCGACCTCTGTGGTGACAGCAGCGGAGGGCAGAGAGGGCTGCCTGGTTTGTGACCTGCTGCAGACGGCGACACTAATTTGGATGTCCCAGGAGAGCCAAACCAGTGGGATGCTCCCATGAGTGTGATGCGCCACACAGCCTTGGTCACAGCTCCTGTGTCTCAGCCTTCCCCAGGGACACCGCCCCTCCCCAAGCCAAAGGGGGGAAGCAGGAGGGGCAGGATCTTCCTCATGGGATCAGGGCTGGATCTGGGTTGTGCTGATGCAAATCATCAAGCCCCAGACCCCTCCTGGGCTCTCCCCATGGAAGAGTTAATGCAGGTGGTGGCATCACCCTGGCTGGTGAGCATCTCCTCACCCACACCAGCAGAGAGGACACCAGGACAGCACATCAGATTTTCCTCTTTCCGTGGCCGGCTTGCCCTTCCCCTGCACTGCCCGCACCCCGTGCTGCTCAGAGGGGCTCGCAGTTCCCCGGGGGCTGGATCCTCCCCAGTGCAGCCAGCTTGGCGGGGGTCCCGGCCGGTGCGGTGCCTCGGTGCTGGGCTGTCCCGGGGCTGCTTGGGAGTAGAGGCAGGAAACATAAAAGCAGGCTGGGCTGTGCTTGGCAGTGCTGGAGCTGCAGCGTGCACAGGGACTGCCATGTCTGTGAGCAGAAATAATGGGGCCTAAATATGCTCCCTCCCCTTCGTCCCCTTCTCCTCCTTCCCCATACAGCCCCCGGGCTCACAGGAAAGGGGAGGGGGGTCTTGGGGAAAGGTCTGGATGAATCCCAGGGGCACGAAGCCTTGAGCGTGGCCAAAGAACTGGGATGGACAGTTGGGGTCTCATGGTGAGAGGAGTGGGAAGTCCCAGGGGTGTCCCTGCAAGGGTCCCCTCCTCCTGCCATCCTTGGGCTCCTTGTCCCCCCTGACTGCTCCAGCCAGGCATCGGGCTCATCTCCGCTCCCAGCCACACATGGTGGGGACAGTCCTGCATGATGTCCCACAGCCACCAGGTTTTGTCCAGGGAAATTTTGTCCTTGGGGAAAAGCGTCACCAGAGTCCCCAGGAGGGGAGCACTGAGGTCCCACTCGGACAAGGGGGTTGGAGGTGGCACTCAAGCCAGTCGGGCTGGTGGGGAGGCTGGTGGGGGCAGCTGCTTCGCAAGGATGAGGAAAGCAAAAGCAAAGCTCCCAAGCTCCATCCACAGGACATCACAACATGTGAAACTTTATTTCATTGGATGGAGATGGAAAAACAAAGCCCCAGCAGAGGCAGTGGAACAAAATCCCCCACAACAACCCCTGGCCAGGAGCTGCCAGCTCCCATTCCTGCTGCGCTCTTCCGCTTGGGACCCGGCATGCACAAGGTCCGTGGCTCCCAGCCTCTCCAAGGAAACAACAAAGACCAGGGAAGGGCAGTAATGAGTCTGCAAACAATTAACACACACTGGGCCAGGCTCTGCTCAGTTAACCTTGGCTTAAAGCTGCGACCGGCGGTGCTTCTCCAGCTCAACACCAGGGAGGCTGTGATCAGACTATGGTCCTGAGAAGCAAATGCAATAAAATAGTCAAAATCTCTCTAAAACAGCGGGATGGAGTGGACCACAGGGCAGAGGGGAGCAGCAGGTAAATCCTACAAAATGGCATTGCATGAATGTGCCTGTTGAAGGCTTGACGTCTGATGCAAGACTACGCAGAGCATCTCTGCACCTTCCTCTTCTGGAAGAGGATTGCTGGTGTAGGACAGCTATATTCCCATCATAGGACGTCAGACCATGCAGGCATTTGCAAGAGCCTTTCATCAGAAGAGCTCAAGGCACTTGGCATGTGCTCGGAAGTGAAGCCTTGGAGAAAAGCAGCCAAGTGGGGCCCGCCGGGGTGGGACTTGCGCCGCCCCAGTAGTCAGCTGCACTGGCTAGGAATAGTTACGTGACTTTCCCAAGCTCCCCAAGTGACTCATAGACAAGGCTGAAGCAGATGTCAGAGTCCTGACTCCGGGACTGACTGGTCTTGGGACCTCCCAATTCTTTGAAAGAGCAGATGTGATGAGAACCGGACTTGGCGTAAGTGTCCAGGCTTTGGAGCAAAGAGAGGAAGGAGGTAAAAGAGAGATAATGTCAACTGCTTTGAGGTGGTGAAAGGGCCCGTCCAAGGTTCATAGGTCAGGTGCATTTCTGTTTTGCCTTTTGCACATGAAAGCAGTCAGATGGAGAGGCCCTGACGCCAGGGGAGATGTGCAGTGATGCTCATTCCAGCCCTTCTCACACGATCCCACCACTCCAACCTGGCAAAAAACTCCTGGAGAGGCGGGGGAGCAGTTTGAGAAGACATCAAACACCTTCGTTGCCTATTGAATTCCTGGCTTTTCCTCTGATACACGCTAAGAACGGGTCCAGTGAATGCCAGCAAAGGGGAGTGTGGATAATGCGCAGAAAGGGAACAAGGCTGAGAACAGCCTTCATTTCCCACTGGCTGCAAAACAGCAGCTATATATATACATACATAGATATATATAACGCGTCTGGAAACTCACAGGGAGATCTGGCCAACATGGCTCTACATCACTCCACCAAGCACTTTACGAAAGAGCTCTGCACTGTAACACCGTGTGGGATGGGACGGCGGCTCCCAGGCTGAAAAACACCTTTTGATGTCGCTGGGCTCCCAGTGGCTCCAGCTGAGGACCTGCCCGTGCTAAAGCAGGCAGCTGATCTCCCATGCCCAGCTCCTGCGCAGGCAGGTGAGGCTCAGACCCTGTTCCTGCCCGCTGTGCATCAGTGTCACCCTGCAGCAGGAGAACTAGGCTGGGATAGTCAAGCTTGGCCTCAGTGGTTACTGTGCTGGCAATTCCTTAGGTGGGGAGAGTAGGGAAACTGAGGCAGAAGGTGGAGAGAGGACAGAGGGTGATTAATAAAGCCGGTGAACTGAATACACAGGGTTGGTTTTGCTTTCTGATGCCTGTTTGGAGCAAATCCATCAAGATCACTAGATCTGTCGGGGTGGAGAGTCTCAGCCGCAGCCCACGAGGCTTGGCACTGGCATGAAAGAAGCTCATCCTTCTCTGTATTGCACCCACGGAGCAGAACGCAGTTTAAGTCTCTTTATTTCATGAGTTAATGCAGTCTGCGACCCGCGCCTGAAGCACATGCTTTGCTCAGCTGGAGATGTTTCTGATGGATGGGAAAGGTTGGTAGCTCAGTTTCCCTCTTGATGCTTTGGCTGTGAATCCTGTCGGCTCCCCCGAGGCCACAGGGCTGGGCAGGGGAAGGTGGAGTCCTGGAAACGTCCCAGGGATGGACAGAAAGCCAAGAAAGTTCCCAAGATGGAAGCCATCCAGCATAAATACAAGAGTTGGGCATGTGTGTGGTCTCCATAAATTAAAGCTACTAATTGGCTTTAAAGTGCCATTAAAAAGAATATGGTAAGGCCTCAGAACCAAAGCTAGCACACGAAGCTGGGTCCAAGGGATGCCGGTTCCTTGGTGCCCATTGCTCACCGTAGGGTGAGCAGCTGAGAAAAATCCTTCCTGACATGTTCTCCAGAGATTTCCCTCCTGCTCCCTCCTCAACACCCTCCAGTGATATCTGCCCCTGTCAACACACACACTCTCATTCGAAAGCTCGCTAGCAAAAGAGAAAAATCTCCAAAAGTAGCAGGTGTCCTTAAGTCCTGTCAAAATACATCAGCACTGGCTTTGGAGCACGGCTGGCCCTCGGAGCCTGGCCTGACCCGGGATCCAGCCGCGCCAGGCTGGTCCCTGCAGCACTGTCGTAATTAGGGCTTGGGAACGAGCGGCGCCGGCAAAGAGGAATTTGCAACGCTGCTTGGTCATGCTGCCTGCCCTGCCCTCACTGGCTCGCACAACTCCTGCACCCGGTGGTGCATCACTGGTGCAGGCAGGGGAGCATGGCAGCAGGGCACCCTTCTCCTAAAAGAGCATCCCAGGGATGCCCCACCCCGCCCCGGCATGGCTCATGGGGACCAGTGGGTATCCAGGCACCGGTGTTTGGCAGACGGGCATCCCCGGTGCCACGGCAGGGCCACGATGTGTCGGCAGGGCTGCGGAGATGGTGGGGACTGACGGCGAGGAAGGGGCCACGTGTCCCATGGGGAGGGGAGCAGGATGGTCAGATGGGTGTCTGCAGGGTGGTCGTTAGTTTTCTCACCCGTAATTAAAGGAGCAGGACATGCTAAGGAAGATCCCTCGTTCAAACAGTCCACTATAAATCTTCGAAGACTGAACTGCCAGAAAGATCGAAAAGGGGTTAAGCACTCATTTCTCCAAAGCTGACGGAGTTTGGTGCATGTAGGCTGGAGGTTCTCCAAGAGGCCTGATGTTTTATGTCTTTGGGATGTTTTTGTCTTCCTTCAGTTGTATTCAGTGCTGGTATTGTGTTTATATCAGCAAAATTCTGGATTATTGCCTTCTTTTTTTTTTCTTTCTTTTTTTTTCTTTCTTTTTTTTTTTAACAAACATCTGCTGCTTCTGCTTGTAAATTGTCGTACCACTGCATCCTGCCAGCGGGAAGAAGCTCCAAGCAGGACGTGGGTGGCAAACGTGATGCTACATGGCAGGCGGTGGAGCTCGGCAGAGCTCAGCCTGCCACTGTTCTGGGTGAGACACAGCAAAACAGCTCCGTCTCAGCTGCTCCGTAAGAAAAGGCACCGACAGCTTCATTTAGGGAATTAGGTGAAGCTCCCTGCTGTGATAGATAGCAAAGCCACAGGTTAGAGAGCTCGAGCAGAAACAGCTCTGAAGTGTATTTTGGCAGGGTCCCAGAGGCTGGAAACGTGGTGGGACCACAGCCCAGAGGAGAGGGGCTGGGCTGGCGGGTGGCCGTGTGCCCGGTTATTCCTCCTGGATGCTCATCTCCTTGGAACCGGGCACGCATGGGGCAGAGGACCCATTGCATTAGTGTGCCCACAGGATTTCAGTGAAGGCACTGCTTCCTCGTGCTCCCTGGGGACCTTGCTGGGAGATGGCACAGCCTCATCTGCTGGGGTTCCCATCCCTGCCCGGCTTCCAGTACCAGCCCCAGGCTCCCAGCTCACCTGCCTGGTCCTCTGCACTACAAAACCCTGCCCCTGCGCTCCAGTCTGGACCAGCTACCGGGGCATGAAGCCACCACGAGCCAAGGGAGCCCGTCACCCCTCCTGGCCGCACACACCGCACCGCCACCATACTCTGCTTTGCACCAGAATCCCGAAACCGGCACACGAAAAGGAATGTGAGCAAACATGGATCCCACCTGGACCCCTCCCGCCCCAAATTCCACCGAGCGCTGAAGAGGGGCTGCTGGCAAGCAGGAGCAGTTTCAGTCAACTCCATATTTACTTATGAATTCCAGCCAAAGAGGCTACAAAGGTGCTGGAGATCTCCCACCCCCGGGGCTTTTTACCCCTCGCACCCCAGCATCTTCCCAGTGCCTGGGGGGGAGCAACTCCCCGTGTCCCAGGCAGAGCTTCCCTCTGCTCAATCGTTTTTCCTTCACTCCCGACTGTCGGGCTCTCTACTTGCCTGCCTGCCTATCTCCTTTTCCTTTCTCTCTGCATTTACTAGAAAAAATATGTTTCTACAGAAGAAAATGCAATCAAATCAAAAGAGAAATGGAAAGAAGCGCCTCAAAACTTGCTAGACAGGCATTTTCTGTGCAAGATCAAGGGCCAAATTCTACTTTCATCGCACTGGAGAAAAATCTGGACTATCTCCCCTTGAATTAATGGCATTCCTTTGTAAGGGGAACAGAATTTCATTCATTCGCGCCTTGTACAGCAGCACAGGGGCCATTAATCCTTACGGCTTCCAGTCACGTCTCCACTCCGGTTCGCAGCTCCAGCAAGTCCTGCATGGGAAGTCCCAGATCATTTTCTCGCATCCTTCCTTGACTTGTCAGCTCATGATAAACAGCATCTTGTCCTGATCCCAAACGTACAAGCACACTGAGTGATTACATCACCTCCAAACCCACTCCAATAAGATAAAATGTAGCTTGCATCCAATTTGAATAACTCTGTATTCCCCAGTGGGGTCTCTCCCCTCGTGTGTAGCGTTCAGGGGCCAAATCCCGGTGTCTGCTGCAAGGCATTCAGTGCGCAGTCCCTCACTTGAATTCATGGATCACCGGTCCAGGTTCCTGCCAGAATCGCTGCTGGGGGAACCCTGGCCTGCTGTGGCAGATGCTCAGCATTGCTGCTGGGGAGAGGCTGGTCTTGCTCCCTGCTGACAGCAGAGCCATGAAACCACCTTCCCAACACCAGTTCACAACCCTGAGAAGAAGCTGGGTGAATGCTGGAAACTCTGATTTTCTTCTGTGCAATTGGCAGTGAGGGGGAGAGGCACCTTCCAATACCTGGCACCTCTAAACATCTGGGCTAGCCTCCCCTCGGTACCGCAGTACTGCACCCACATCTGCCAGGTGCCCCGCAGCACCTTCAGGTGCACCTTAATGCACATCAGTTGGCCTGACCAGCCTCACCTGGGACCCCACCCACACTCCTGCCCATGGACCCTGGGCTCTATTTAAGCTCAGCCTCAGGGCACTCTCTCTCTGCCTGGGCTGGGCTGGAGGTATGCCTTTTGCTTCTGGAGGGGTCTTGGCTGTGTGCTGAAGGTCATCTCCAGTCCTCTTTCTGGCTGCTTTTGCTCCTTGCTAGGCACCTTGGGTGTGATTCATTGCTTTCTGGGGCTCTTAATGTGCCCTGCCCAGCTCTACCAGCTGTTTGGTGCCTGCAGGGTTACACCCCATCAGTGCAGGTACCCCCTATGCTGCCACTGCCCTTGAGCTCCTGGCTCATCCTCCACCCCAATCCTGATCTTGCTACTCCCTGACAATGGTGTGCTTTCTTCCTTGATTTGCTCATCTTGCTCCTGGACTCCACTCCTGGTAAGACAAGAGCTAATATTTTCTTTACTGTTGTGTTTTTTGCTGGAAACTATAATGTAAGTACAAATGAGTAGCAGTATTAATGATAAATAAGGTGGTGTCCCTCAACATTAAGGTTGCTGTCTAATTAAAGATGGGGTCAGTTTAGGACCAAGCTCCTTTAAAGCTCATGTTTGCACCCAAGGTTTGGAATCTTATCTTTGTTAGCACAGCAGGCCTTCTGCTTTCTAAAGGGAAGGTCCAAAATGCTGCAGCAGACAGGTACCACACTGACTGGGATTGTGTGTTGAAGTGAGACCCTGACATAAGGAGTAAGCTATGCCCATGTATCAAGGCATATGCTGGCCTTGCTGGGCAGGTGCTGCAAGGCCACAGAAGACCTGGTCTTGTGGTCTCAGGAGGTGTCTGACTCCTGAGACTCCACAGTATACAGCTAAGTTAGCTGGGAACACCAGACCCTCAGTGATGTTGGCCCCTTCACCCCAGCAGCATCCCCAGAAATATAAAGGCCATATCTTAGGAAACATGGCCATGGGATGACCCAGTGTTTGTGGGAATGAGTCCCACACCCAGCACAGAGGATTGCTGTGGGGAGCCCTTCTAAAACGCTGCTCCAAGCCTGCCAAGGGCATGTGGGAGGGAGCCAGCCTGGCACAACCAGCACCCAAAGTCCCACTGATCACACCTCAAACCCCTCTGAGATGGGCACCATTACATATTCAGATCAAGGGACAGCATATCAATGATGGATTTTCTTGCATGGACAAACACTTAAATCTCAGTGCACCTGCACTGATAGGTCAGCAAGATGCTGCCAGGGAGCGAGGGTTTCCCTCTTAACACCTCTGAAGAGCCTAGGAGGGAAGGCAGAGGGCCAAGCCAGGTTCTCAGCAGTACAGGTAGGATGATAATGGGTGCCAAAGCAATGGCCTGGCTGCCTTAGCACCTCCCTTCCCAAGGCATGGAAGGCAGCACGCATCAAAGCACCTTAGCCCTTGGGAGCAGGTGAGGGATTAAACCAAGGGCAGGAAGCTCTGGCAAACTGAGATTAGCCTAGGAAAGCCAGTGGCTTTCTGGGTATTAAAATGAGCTGTGAAAGCAGAGCTGCCTGCCAGCCTTTGGGGAGGCTGGGGTGCAGATGGGGAGCGAGAGCTTTTCCTTGCGTTACACCTCTGGGGCTGCTGCAAGTGCCTGGGTAAATAAACAGTTCCAGCTTCCTGTTAAGTCTTAAACCTTTGCAATAAGAAACTTTTTAAAATAAGCAAATACAGGGAATTCCTGCTGCTTGCTGTCTTGCCGCAGGAAGCGCTTGGCATAGGACGGAGCAGTAGCTGGTGCCAGGCCAAAGGCTGCCGCAGCATACATCTGGAGCGGCTCTGTTGAAAGGGCTGATGTTACTGCAGGGCAACGGAGCTCACCATGGCTGCCATGCTCTGCTTGTGCACGAGGCTTCAGAGCCCAGGATTTCTCTGTTGTGCAAGTGGGAGGCCAGGGAGCAGAAGTACCTTACCCCAGCAGCCATCCGGCTGGACCTGTGGAGATGGGGTCCTGTGCTGGGACAGAAAGGAGTTAAACGGGCTTTGGCCCAGCACCTCACATCAGTTCTCCCATTTGGAGCAATTTGATGTTGACCCATGGCTGCAGATACACTATAAAATTAGAGCAAGGGTGGAGGACAGCATCCCCTGAGCCCCCCACAGCATTTTCCTTCCAGAGCACAAACTCAGTTTTCTTTATTAGAGTTGGGGCTCTGTGGGAATAAGTCTGACGGTCCTGCTGAGAGCTCAGCACTGCACCAGGGGAGCAGGAGCCAGCCCTCTCAGGGCTGGGGGAACCTCTCTCCTGAGGTTGGCCTGATGGGGCATGGTGATTTTTTTTCAGCCCTTCAGAAACAGCCACCACTTAGGGCAACAGGCCAGTAAATGTCTCTTCTGGCAGGAGCCCCTCAGGGCACTAGCAGATTTGGATGGGGACAAAGGTCCTTGGGGGGTTCTTGGTTTTCATTGAGCTTGATCAACTCGCACGAGACAACAGCCTCGTGCAGCTGGAGTAACCCTGTTGATTTACACAAATTCTTCCAGACACATGCTGGGGTTTATGCTCTACTGGCATTTGCATTTCTACAGTCTGGACTCAGGCTGGGAACTTTTATTGGGTGGATTCTAGCAAAACAGAAGGCAAGGAATAAAAATAACTCTCTTTTTCTGGGCTGGGTTGATTGCTCTTACACTGGCATAAATCCAGGCCAGTTCTATTGATTTTTAAGGAGTAACTGGGTTTATGCTGGTGTAACTATGTCCCCAGAGCTGCATGAAATGTTCACAACAAAACCTGAAATTACGTGGAACTAGCAGAGCTTCACTGTTTTGGGGTTTCATTACAAATTTGAATCTCAGACCAAGATTGTCAAAAGATTCCTTAAGGTTCATGAACCTTTCAGTCAAGCCTTGGCCTAGAGTCAAGCCAAGCCTGAGCTGATTTATAGCTTTGCATGGAAATAATGTGAAATCAGTGGTTTTTGTTTGGTCTTGAAGCTGAAGCCTGATGCTTGCAGCCGAGCTTGGCTTTTGAGAGGTCAATTCTCTTTGAAAGTCAAGTTCAAACCCAAATCTGCAGTGGGAGCTGCAGGAGATGCTGTCTAGATTAAAAACACAGGCCAGATTTGCAAGGGTAATGAGGGTGGTGATTTTTTTGCACAGCCCTCTGAGTATGAAAGCAGCAAAGTCTGAGCTGCGATGCTGCTCTGTGCTCAGAGCTGGGTGAAAAATCAGACACGATTCATTAGGACATAAGGGTGTGTAAGGATCATTTGATTCAGCTGGCTGCTGAAGTGAGCTAAGTACTATTAGTCCTAATCTCTGACAGCCCCCATGACTGCCTCTCGGAGAGGCAGGAGATAGCAGTTGTCTTCCGATATTCCACTTTGCGCTTCAAAGATGGTGTTGTTCCCGCTGGTTATATATTGCCTGTGGGATTAAGATTCACAGGCAGCAGTGAAGCAGTTGACAATGTGGTTTGGCAGCACCGAGCCGGCAGCACATGCCTCCTCCCCAGCCAGCACCGAATACAAAGCACTCACGGCAGCCCCGGGAGGAGAGGGATATAAAGCTCCCTTAGCTGTGTGGGGCCGTGCTTGGAGCTAGCCCAGCCTGCTTGGCTTGTTTCTTTTTGTGGTCAGTTTGGGGTGGAAAAGGCCAGGAATGGTACCTTCCCCATCATCCATACTGTTGGTGTAGAAATGGCTATGGCTTGCTAGCATCTGGCTCTGTGAAATGCAGCGTGACACATGGCATGGGCAAAAGCCTACTGTGGTGTGACTCCACAGGAGGAAGAACTTTGCCTGGGCTCACGTTTGACCATCTGCATGAGAAGATGGGTGGTCACTTGGCAGCAGGTGAAAGAGCCTGGTGTGAAGCAGGGGAGGGAGGCATTTCTGCACCAGGAGGAGGATGACAGCAGCCCTGGACTCCATGCCACCTTCAGCCCTTTCCTCAAAGGTTTGTGGGGTGGGGAACACAGTCTCTCCTCTGAGAAGCTCCCAGTTAGGTGGCTGGGTTTTTCAGTGTGGTGTTGCTGTTATTTTAATGCTCTGGTGATGCCTGGAGCACCCAGATGCAATCAGAGCCTTGCTATGTCCCCAGCCCTTGCCAGAAAGAGTTGGCCTGGCTATGTCCCCTAGCTGGCCACCATGGAGGCACTCCTCAAACTGTGACACTAAATCAGGAGCTGAGGTCTGCCAGGATGCTCTGCTGTGGCCCTGTAGAAGACACTGCAATACTCCAGGTAGAGTCTGAAGACCCCCTAGACAAGGAGCTGTAGTTGCAGAGCTGGGCCGTCCTTGCCTGCCATGAAACTATGTCCTCAGCAACTGTCCTGCAATGATGGAGAAGATCCCCAGAAATGGGACCAAACCTTAGGGCACTAAACCTGAACCCTCCAATTTCCCAATCTTGTTTGAGCAGCATCACTAGCCTCCTTCCTGTGGGACTATTTAGTTGAACTTGGATGGCTGGATAAGTCCTCAATAACAGCTTGTTGAGCTCTTTCTTTGAATAATGTGATCACCGTGTCCTGGCTGCTTAGGCAGTCTTGTTCAAGCATTTTGGGGACTGAGATGCACTGGCAAAACTATGCTTATCTAATCTGAGACTAGAGAGTAACATGTAATCTTCCTGGGCAATCAGAGCTAATGAGTGCAGTTCAAATGTTAACTTTTGGCCAGCCATGCAGAGAGTAAACAAGCCAAAATGAGATTAATTGAAAATCAATTGAAGGACTTGACATGTGCTCACAGAGATGGCCCAAGCAAAACTAGAGACTAAATTCAATGGATAAATAACTCATTGTGAGTTATTTGCTCGGCTTTACTTAAGTGGTTGATTATGTGGGTCTTTGGTTAATTGACTTATTGAGTGGCTGGCGTGGGTTTTTGGCTGCTCACTCACTCCCTGCACGTTTTTGCTATTAACTCATCTGTTTGATGGAACAAGTAGTCTATTGTCTATTTTTTGCTGGCTAGGTTGGTGTTTGGTTGGATATTGGCTCTTGGGCTAATTGAACACATCTGCTGCTGGCTGTACAGTGGCTTGCTGGGTTCATCAGTGGCTCTTTGTTTCATTGCCTGTCTCATGTGTTGGTGGCCCAGGTTGTCACAGATCAGATGCTTGCCTACCTAATTTCCTGCTCCTTTGCACTTGCAGACCAGGTTCTTGCTCTTCCCAGTTGCCATTGCCTCTTCCATGATGCTTGGGCTCCTGAGCTGTGGTGAGGACTCCTCCTCCTTGGCAAGCTGCATTCAGTGTATCATCTCTAGGACATCTGAGGATTGTCATTGGGAAGGATGGACACTTTCTGGAAGTCCATTCCCAGCTGTAGCTGTGTTCTGCAGCCCTGGCATGGCTCCATCCTGACCTTTTACTTTTCTATTGAATTCCTCATTGCTTCTGCTGGGAAATGTGGCACAGGAGCTTTTGGGTTAGAAACAGGTGGGATGCTGGCTCAGATGCTTCAGCTTGAGCCAGGGAAAGGAAACAAGAGGAGAAGACCTGGGCAGGAAATATTCTCTGAATGTCTATTAAAAAGCTCTGATTTTGATGGGCACTCTTCATGCTTTTTTTGTTTGCTTTTGGCCCTGATTTAACTTTAATTTGGGGGTGAAAGCATATTTTTCCACTCTGGTCAGAAGCATTCCTTAGAAATGCATGCTGGGTAGCCTAGAAATTAGCATCATGCAGTGAAATGTATGTTTGAGATTAGAGCCAGGAGCCAGCTGAGGAAACTTCATGAGGGACAAGGGTGGGAAGGAGGGAGAGCCTTCCCTGTGCTCTTTCTCCATGCCTTGCTGGAGCACCTGAAATCCATTAGCACGCTGGTCCCTCAGGGCTGGGCTCTAGCTGATGTGAGAGGTGTTGACTGGACCTGAAGCTGACTTGACAAGGCCCCAGGGAGACACTCAAATTAGCTTATTTACAGCTCTCCTGCTCTTTCATTTCATCTGTCATGCTTGTAAAACACTCTCAGGGAGAAGACAGCAGAGCGTGTCCTGCTGTGCTTCCTGATTGTCTGGGGAGCCCAATGGGATGCTTGGCAGTGCTGGGCAGCTGTGGTATGTGCAGGGAATGCAGGTGTCCCCCACAGCCCCCTGAGTGGCTTTGAGTGACCCTTTCGTAGTGTACCCTTTCCCTCAGGCTGAGCACAGGGAATGAATTGGCTCCTGATGTACAAGACCTCCAGGTCAAGGTTAATGTCACAGCCAAGGTGGGAATGCAATGAAATCTGTTCTGGGAGTATTTGTCCCTCAGCCCTGCCCTGGGCTTGGCACTCCTCGGAGGCCTCATAACCAGACAGACCAGCCATGACTCAGTGGACCATCCTGAGGGATGCTTGTTGCTCCTCTCAGACACATTATGAAACCCATGGTGTCTGGGCAAAAGCTAGCTGCTTCCCTGGCTAGAGAATTGGAGAAAGAGCATCCTCCATGTCTGGGCAGTTTCTGTTGCCCCAGCCTCCTTCTGCAATGCCACACAAGACATCCTGTGACTTTTATCCTCTGCTCCAAGTGTGGGATTTTCCTGGTGAGCTGCAGCAGTGAGTTTGGCCCCAGTGCTGCAGAAGGAGCAGTCCCCTCTGCAGCGCTGCTCTCTGGCTCAGTGACAGGAGACAATTTTTTTGTCCTATGATATCCAGCCTTGATTCCCTGCAGGGGGCAAGGATGTCTGTGCCCTTGGGCAATTCCTTGGCAATGGGATGGAGGAAAGGGGTGTGATAATAAGGTACCACCAAGGTCAAGCCTTCTGGTTTAGACCTTATCTTGGATTTCTCCAGCTGTACAGTGGCCAAAACCTCCTCGGTGAATACGAAGAACATAAACCTAAAACTTGGGGGTCCTGTTGAGCAGCCAGACTCCCTCCACAGCTGGTGCATGCCCAAAGAGCAACAACTTGTGGCCCTGGAGTGTGAAGCTTCTGGCTCCCACCACAGACTTATCAGTAATGTGCATCTCTGCAGTGCCCTGGGCCGAGCAGGGTGGGAGCAGGGATGAGGAGCACACCTTGCACTGAAAGATCTTGCTCTAGCCATTTGGTTGCACAAGGAATGTGCATGGAAATAATTCTTACATTAGCAGTCAACTCATGCTTTTTTCTGCACCTGTCTCATTCTTTTTTTCCATTTTTGTGTCTTGTTCCCCAGCAGGCAGCCTGGGCTGGCAGGAGCTGTCCTGGGGCATGCCAGGGAGTGAGGGAAGATGCTGCCTGTCTAAAGCTCCCTGAAGGTCACTAAAAGGTAAGGGAACAGAATAGGCCAAATTCTACACATTTTTGGTGCTGTCTGAAGTTTCTCCTGTCTTGGAAAATACCTGCAGGGCTATCTTGCTGGAATCCTGCAGAAAAACATGGGGCTTTGGGAGGGCAGATGAAATGAAAGCGGTTTGTGGGTTTGAATTTGTTTGTTTAGCTTCTTGGAGAGGCAGTGAGGAAGAAAAAGGTGAGTGATGGGGTGATTCCCACTTAATGGCAGCTAAAACAAGGGAGAGAAAGACAAGAGTAGAGAAAATGGGAAGAGGCTAGACCAGCAAGGGATGATGATCTTTGGACTTCAGTGGGCCAGAGATGCCTCCTGCGGATCTGGTCCTTGTCTCCCACTTATGACCATGAGATACACCAGTACAGCATCCCTACAGGCTGCCCCATTGCTGTGATGTGAAAATCAGTCCTGGGAGTGATGCTCTTAGAAAGCAGCCCAGCCTGGGACTGGGGCCAACATGTGCCCATACCCTCTGGGACACCCAGCAGCTGCAGCAGGTTCTCCTTGCCCTTTCTGTGTGCCCTGATCCTGCTGAGATTGATGCAAATGCAATCTCTGCCATGTTTTGTCCCCTGCTGAGCTCACAGCTTGCTTTAGCCCCTCCACGGTAGCACTGGAAGAAGGGAAGGGAGACTCTACCCTGTTTCTGTTTTCCAAGCCAGGGAAGAAATAGTTCATCTTCCAGCAAGGCTGCTGGTGGATTTTTGTGTCTCAGCAGCATGGGCTGGGGTGGCAAGTGAGGGTGGCTGTGCAGGCGCTGAAAGGTGAGAGGTTTCATGCACTGGCACTGTTAGTACTGAGGCAGTAAAACAGTGATGCTTGTAATATGCTACATCATGTGTCTATATTTTTGCAGCCAGTATCCTGAGGAGTACATGGGTAACACGGAGTGTTCTGAAATGCTGCTGCAAGGGCTGGATCAGCTCCTTATGGGTAGGTGTCACAAACTGTGACAGTTTGCGTAAATCAAGTGATTAAAATCTACCCAAAGAAAGGGCTTGAATTCACATTGCCAAGCCAGCACCCCAGCTGCTGGGCCAGCTGAAATGCAACAGCTGGATCAGCTCCACCATGTTTCTGCAAGCTGGTGGCACCCAAGTTTCTCTGATGCTAGCACCTCTGTCCTCCCTGGCTCCTGTCAGCCCCTGCCAGGATGTTTTCTTTAGCTGTTTCCCCAGCACAGGCAGCATGTGGCTCTGCTCTACTGCAGCCCAGCCCAACTGGTCTGAATTAAGTGGTGAGCTTCCTTACAAAGTTAAGAGCCATCCAGAAAGATACTGTAAGGATGGGGATGCAGGGGGAGACCAAAGGAGCTCTGAGGTTTTCTGGAGCCAGCGGGGCTTGTGAGTGCTCAGCCTGGCACAAGTATAGTTACCCTGGGCCTCCAAACTGAGTTTTTTAGCCCCAGTGAAGTGAGGACAAGTATTAATGTATGGATTCTTGTCTTATAGCAAGGAAGAATTTTCTGGATGAAAGCTTTAATTAGATTTGTTTGGACCATGTTCACATGCCTCCTGGGTTCACTTTCTGTGAATACTTTAAATAACAGTTTTATTGGCAGGAACACTTGTGCAAACTGCAAATTTGGGGTCAGCATCTCAGCTGATATAAATCAGTGCAGACCTCTCCAAGGTGGTGGAGGTACACCAATTTACACCCACAGAAAAGCAGACTCCCTAAATGAATATTGAGAAATTAGTCTTGGAACATAAACTTGGAGTGAAAACCTCCAAGTGTTTGTACTGGAAACCTTATCCTGAGGCTGCAGCAGCTTTCAAACTGCAGCAGGGAGCATCAACCACTGGTCAGCGGGGATCCTGGCATCCTCCAGCATCTCCTCACCTCCTCTGTCTCCCCAGATTGCAGTGCTCTGCTCCCAGCCAGCCCTTCCCATACTGCTTACTCTCTTGTTACCACCATGCAGAGTGAGCTCCATGGTCTGGACTGGCTGTCCCAGGTGCATGCAGAGCCCTCACCCCTCTGGGGCTTGATCCAGCCCAGCTCGTGGGGGGGGGGGGGGGCTTTGGGGGTGTTGAGTTTGGAGGCTTTGAGGGATGGAAACTGGGGGGGATGGGGCTGAGCCTGGGGATGGCAGGAGAAAAAGGAGGCAAGGGGCCCTCTGATTGCTGTCTTCTGGAGGAACTGGAGCATGCCCAGAAACAATAAATGTCCAGCGATGATTTGATGTGAGTTAGGATGGAAAAGCATCACAGAGGGTGCGTCTGAGACAAGCTCTCACTTTAAACTTCAGTGAACTCTTGAACAAATTCTTGTGCAGTTGCAAAGCTGTGCTCCATATGGGCCAGGGCTCCCTGGAGAGGGGGTTGTTCCCTCCCTGGGGATGCAGAACCTGCTCAGGACACCTTTGGCCAGTGTTGCACATGGAGAGAGGTGAGGTCAGGGATGGCTGGGCTGGTGCAGGAGCATGGGGAGAGCAGAGGTGCTGGATGCTGTGCAGAGAGGATGTGCTGCCTCAGCTCCCTGTTATTCCAGGGGACACTCAGGACCACATCTGGCAGGGAGCAGGTCCAGGCCTGGCATTGCTGGCAGGATGCTTCACTGAGTACATCAGCCTTTGCATCCAAAATGTTCCTCAGAATATCAGTCTTGCATGATGAAGGCTGCAATATATTGTAAGAATGAGCTTTAAACCTAAAGGAGGAAGCAAAGCTATTCCCAGGTTACCACAGGTAACATTGGAGACACCAATCATGTTCCATGGACTCACCATCTATCACCTCTCTGGTCCCAGGCAGTGATGGGGACAGAGCTCCCTGTCCCAGCTGGCATGGCATGGGCCTTGAGCAGGACTGGAAGGGGCTTAGGTGGGATTTGGGGCACCTCCTGGGAGCATCAGCACTCACAACCTTTCAAAAAGCTTCCATTTTATTTCAGCATCCTTGGCTTGGCCGTGGGGGTGAGCTCTCCTGGGAAGCCCCAGCTCCCTCGTGGGTGGGTGGTTTTCCTTGTGCAGAAGCAGACAGAGCAGCAGGGCCAGCTGGGACTGAAGCCTCTGTCACAGGGGCATCACGGCTCACCGGTGCTCTCAGCCTTTTTTAGGCAAATTCCGCATGCCTGGCCAGAGCCCCTGGCTCCAAAACCCCCTCTGTGGGGCTGCAGGTGGACGGGTCAAAAGACTGAGAGGTTTTAATCCTTCCCTGACCTAAGCAGATTATTCTTGCTTCCCAGGCCAAGCATCTTGGAAAGGCAGGATGACATCGGGTGTGCAAAGCAGGCTGTGCCTGGCCGCAGGGCTCACAGCGTGCGGATGGATGGTGGCTCCTCGGCAGCAAGAGAGGTGAGGAGTGAAAGAATAACAAACAGCGAAGCAGGAAAACCTCTGAAGAAAATACATTTCCTGATGTTTGCATGGGTCAGATGTGGCCATTCCCCACCTTGCCTGGCCTGCTGAAGGCACTAGTGGGTAGGAGTTGGGGAGATGCTCTGACTTCCCATTCCCTGAACCACTGGACATCCCAAACACCTTCCACCCTAGCCACTCTCAGCCCAGTCATTTCTGGAGAGCTAGAGACTGCTGGTCCCGAGGTGGTGGTGGGATAGGGCAAGGTGTGTGGAGCACGCTTGGAGAACGCAGGTCTTTGTGGAGGTGCTTGCACTGCTGGGGAACCTCTGCCCACCAGATGTGACAGTGTGCAAAAGGCACCAGGGAGACTTGCTGGCATCGCAGGGCCTGACCTCGCCTGTGTTTGAGCCACTGGCACCACCCAGGGATTTTCCATCTTGGATCTCCCATTAAAGGTGCAGGGCTGAGCTGGGAGCCCTGATCCCACCAGGTCTCAGCAAACAGCACTGGTGGCAGCCAGCCCCAGGCATGGAGCTGTGCTAAAATCAGCAAATTGGTGAAATTACCCCCATGCCCATAAATATCACCCAAACCAATGAATTATCTTGCTGGTCACTGCTCTGTGTGTGGGGCCAAGGGGAGCTGCTCCCTGCATCCCCCAGGCATCCAGAAACACGGACAGTTATTTGCAGAAGGGAAATCCCTGTTTTGCTGCAGGACTGAGGTGAAGGGGGTTGAGAGGGACATGGGGAATCCAGGCTGGGACTTGTCCATCGCTATCCATCCCCAGAGCACAGGACCAGCCCTGGGGTCAGGCAGGTAAAGGGCTCTGGGCTCTGCTCAGTCACCTGGAATAAGAGGGGGAGGAATGTGCTGTGGTCTCGCTGAGGGGGTTTGGGGTGATGGGAGCTGAGAGGAGGGTGTGAGTACCTCCCAGGGGCTCCTTGGGGAACTGGGTGTCAGTCATCAAAATAATGATGCAGTGGAGGGAAGAAGTGGCAATGTCCTGATGAGCCCCAAAGCCACCTCACGGATCAATTTTGCTTTTTCCTGCGGTTTTCATGCAAGATTGCCACGGTGTGGGTGCGCCACGAGTACCTGTGTACGGATGGTCCCTGCATGCACAGTGAAAAGTATCTTAAACCAGCAGCCCAAGCCCTCCAAATCTACTCTGGTATTGTTTTGAGGAGGGAGCAGAGGAAGGCCGGATGCGGGTAGCCCTGCCCTCACACCCAATAAAACGTAGCTGCGTCTGGTTTGTATCTAGAGGGAGAGAGAAAAAGCCTCTCCGAAATGAGATTCCTTACATGACAGCGTGCTGACATGCTCTGGAGTAATTTTGGCAAGAAAGGGGAAAGCTAAGCAGGAGCTGGGGTTTGCAGGATTGTGCAGGCAGCCGAGGGGCTGGAGAGGGGGGGTGCTGCAGGGCTGCTGTGCTCCCTGGCCCTGCACCCACCTGGGAGCCCTCGCCCCAAAGCTGCCACCCATCTGCAGTCCTGGCTTTGCAGGGGCACTGCCCTGCTGAAAAGGGAGCTTTCTGTAATGGAGGGGTTTGGTTTATTTTTTCCCTCACCACTGTCCCTCCATCCCTGGCTAAGCCATCAGTGAGGGGGTGTCCAGCAGCCTGGAGCTTTGCGGATTTGGCGTGTGCAGGTGTGCATCCCCAGGCGGCGACAGGTCGAGTGGGATCGGTAACTCCCTCTGTGTTGTGGGGGAAAGGGAGCAGGGAAACATCAGGCTCCACTGCAAAAAAGCTTCCCTCTACCCATTGCCCCCTGGGCTCCGGGGGTGGATGGGGAGGGAGCAGACAGTGCATTGCGTCCCGGCACGCTCGAAGGAGCAAGCGCCCGTGAAACCCAAATTCCCAGGGAGCAGCTGCATCCCCATCGCCCTCTGAGGCTGTCCCTCTGGAGCCACCACTGCGGTGTAGGGCATCAGTTCCTGGCCCGCACCCCCCCCCCAAGCTGTTTTGCATCGTGGGCCTGGTACCCGCGCCCCAGGGGAGTGTGTTTCAGCATGGGGTTTGTTTATGAGCTGTTGGCTTTGGCCGCGGGCTCTCTCCCATGCACTAGCTGTGGGGCTGGATCCCGGCAGGATGGGGCCAGGGGCTGCAGGCGCTGCTCCCACCAACACGCGGGGGGCTGGCGGAAACTGCAGGCGCTTTTTTGAAGCATCTGGCGGTTGAATATTTATGAAGTAGGAGAGCAAACCAAACCTGATACTTGCAGTTCCTAAAAATGTCGGGAATGGGTTTCTTTCCCCCTGGCTGCAGGGCAGGAGCAGCGTGTGCCCTGGGCAACGGGGTAGGAGACAGCAGTCAAAACCACCCCAGCCAGCTCCATCCCAGCAGGGACAAGCTGGGCTGCTGTAACCTGGAGCTGATTTATGCCCCTGCTGCTGCTCCAGCCCCAAAATATTCATCTCCTTCAGCAGGATCCTGCTCCTAAGGTCTTTTTGGAAAATTCAATGCTGTCCCTGCATGGGTCTGGTGCAAAGAAATAGCTGTTGCTTCCCTGCCTGCAGACAGCTGGGGCTTGGGGAGAGGTAAATCCCTGCCGTCCTGATCCAGCCGGGAGAGGATAACATCTCGGGGTGACTGTTCCCAAATGGGCTCAGCGTTTCAGAAACATTGGTAGCTGCATCGGCACAGGCAGCACAGGAGGCTGGAGCTCGTGCAGCCAGGGTTTATTTCTTCAATCTCTCTGTGCTTATTTATTTTGTTTTAATTATTTTTAATAGTTTCTCTGAGTGCTCCCTGGAGGCTTTTTTATTATTTAGGGACTCAAGGAAAGCTGGAGCGGAAGGGAAATACTATCAGCCAAGCTGGGATTTCTACCACGTGCAGGACTTTTGTGGCAGGTCGTCCTTCATGCCCATCACCATCCTGCCCCAAACTCATATGCTGCCAAAGCCAAGAAAAGGGTTTTCTCTGGTCACTCAGCGCTGGGGAGCACAGCCCACGCTTTCCCTGGCCCGGCTGCTACCTCTGCATGACCACCAAAGCTCTGCAGTGACTTGCCCATGTCCTTGCTCTGGGGCCACCAAGAGCACACCGGTAAGGACCTGCCCACCTGTAGCAGGAGGCAGTGCAATGGGAAATGCTGAATTCATTCTTTTCTAAACCAGAAAGACAACCTCAAGCTCAAATATTCCACATTTACTGAGGCTGCGGTGTTCTCCAGGCTTCTCCACCCTGATGATTTCGGACCCATCCTGGTAATTCCCTGCTATCCCAAGGCTGACAAGCCTCATTCCCCGGTGATACGGCATCACTGTTGCCTTTGGACACGCTAAACCATCGCTGTCCCCCAAGGCTACTGGTCCACCTCCCCTGCTTGCTGAGCGGGGCCTTCCAAAAGGTTTTTGGAGTCACTTAGGGATGCGCCAGAAAGTTGCATCCTTGGGGATTTCGTTACTGAAAGGTGCTGTAGGAGCAGAGAATATCTATTAACGGTCCTTGTCTCTGGCAGCGTGGAGGGACGCCCAGAGCCGCTCGGCAGTGGTACCCATGGCGCTGGCAGGAGCTGGGTGCCAGGCTCGGCCGGGATGCCACAGCTCAGTAGCCAGCACTCTCAGAGTTTTAGTGGATCCAGCACAAACCCCGGCATTATCTCTTGGTGGGCTTTCCAGCTCCAAAGCCTCAGGATTTCCAGCCCATCTGGGGAGTGGTTTGCTGGGACAAGTTTCCAGGAGCACCCGTGAGCCTGCCCAGCCGCTGGTCCCAGGGGACGTGGGGGGGGAAAGACGGGCAAATCTTCCTTGTGCGGAGGGCACAGCTTGGGCTGCTTGCACCATCCCCAAAGGAGGCAATACCAAGGGGTTTGTGCGGCTCATCGTACCAAACATATGGGAAACATCTTCAGGCCTGAGGGCTGGGATTCATCCCTGGGCGGCTGCCTGGGAGGAGCGTGCGGGCAGGCGGTGCCTGCGGCGGGGGCTTCCCCAAGGCCGAGGGGTGTCTGAGCTGGAGGTGCTGCTTTTGGGGTGAGCAGCTCCCAGCAGCTTTTCTCCCGTGGACTTGCCAGAAGCAGGACTTGCCATTCCCTTTCCCCCTGCTCTCTATCTAAACAAGCTGTCAAGCGTTCAGCAACCAGTCCCACGTGGGTGGACAGCAGAGAAAAAGTCCCCCCTTCCTGGGGGCCAGGTGGGGCAGGGCCACTCCAACCCCCAGCCCCACGGACAGGGATTCCTCCGGAGCCACCCAGAGAGACCGGCCCTGGATAAATGGGAGCGGTTTGCAGATGCAGCTCGCTGGATGAAGGCGGTGGGGGGACCTGTGCCACCCCTCATGGTACACCCCATGGTTAGGAGCTCCCCCCCCCACTCCCTCCAGCACCCCTGGGGACCTCCAAAAGGCAGGGCTCCATATATCCCCCAAGGGGGGTGCCATGCTGGGTCACCCCCTCCAGCACAGCTTGAAGCCCAGGTGATGTTGAGGGATGAAACACCCTGGTCCAAGCAGCTGCTGTGCTGCCCGTGGGACTGGGCACGGGCTAAGGCTGGGCAAATGCAGGGGGAAACCTGGCATCTCCCAGGCAGGCAGGGTCCCCCACCACCCCCTCACAGCCACTCTGCCCATCCAGTGCCCCCAGATGGGTCGGGATACATTTTCCCTTTGATCACTCCAGATCCCCAGTTAGGTGGGTTTTACTGCTGGCCCCTTCTGCTGGGTTTTCACATGAGCCCCCTGCCCCGGCAGGGTCTGTGGGGGGCGAAGCTGCCAGGAAAACGCCTGGTATTGGCACGCCGGAGCCAACGGGAGCCAGGGAAAGCAGTGGGTCGAGCCAGCGGCATTTCACCTGTCTGCTTCACCTCATCTCTCATGTGATGGAGAGGGAGGTGTACGTCCCTGCTCCCGCTCCCACCTCCTTCACTCCCTCTCCCTCCCTGTGGTGGAGGGAATCTGGCCACGGAGCCCAAATCTGACATCATCCTGCAAAAACAGGAGAGTTTCAACATGTACAATGGGAACAGTACAAACACAACCCATCTGTTGGAGCCTTTCAACGAGTTCCCATCCCGCTCCCATCCATCCTCCCGCCTGGGGCTGGGCAGCGCCAGGATGCGGGTCACATCACGGGGGCGACAAGGAGGGGAGGGTCAGTAAATCACTTTGCCAATGGGAGATGATGCTGCAGGGGCTCACGTGGGGGCCATGCCCTGGGGATGCTGTCAGGAGGATGTGGGATGCTGGAGGCACTGCCAGCTCCTGCCAGTGTAGGGACTGGGCTGACTGGGAGAGCCCCGTAACAGGCAGGGCTCCCAGGGATGGGGTGCGAGGGCACCCCACAGATATGACACCCGGGGGAAGGACTGGGTTCGGGTCCAGGCAGCCCTTCATCCCCTCCTGCGAAGGGGGCCGGCGGGGCAGAGCAGGACAAGGAGGGGAGAATAAATGGCACTGCAGAAAAATACATATAAACAATTTAATAAGACCCCAAAAGAAAATGTCTCCCAGCTGGGATTCATCAGGGAGAGATTTCCAGGAGTAATAATATGGAAAGCAGACCCTGGCCAGCACAATAATACCTTCGTGCTGGCCGGGGCGAGGTGTGCTCCTGGGAACGCAGGGTGAGCAGCCGAGCTCCCGCAGAGCGGGGACCAGCGGTGCCTCCCCAGCGAGGCAGGAGCTGCCGGGCGGGCAGTGCCCTGAAGAAGGGCTGTCTGAAAAAGCCATTTGCAGGCAGCTGGCGCACGGGCTGTAGCCCTGCGGGCAGCCCCTTTGCTCAGAGCCACCCCAGCGGGGCTGGGGGCTGGGGAATGGGCTCCCGTTCCTTCCCGGGACTGGTGGTATTGAGCCTAAAAAGGGAATTGTTGGAGTCTTTACCAAAGAAGGCAGGCTGGCTGTGCTGCCGGCAGGCAGAACCAGGGGGAGGGATGCCACAGCACAGCTCACGGGTTTGGGGGCTTGTTCCCCTGCTTGTCCCAAGCTCCCCTTGAATGCACGGGGGTCAGATCCAGCCCAGAGGTTCTGGGAAGGCTGGTGCCATGCACTGCCCTCCTCGGGGCTGCTGCAGGGCTGAGCCGCCTGGATCCTGTGCATCCTGTGCAGGGGGTGTGGAGAGGCAGCGGGGGATGAGACCTGCAGTCCCCTCTGTAAATTCTCCCCTTTCCTTCCCTGCCCACACCTGCCCGTGTTTAAGCAAGGCTCCCATGGGGGCAGGAGAAGGAGCCGTACCCCAGCTTCCCACTCCTCTCAGGGCATTCCTCCTCGGTCCTCCACCCTCCATCCTGCATCTTCTATCAGATTGCCCAGGGAGTTGTTTGATGCCCCATCCCCGGAAACATCCAACGTCAGGTTGGACGGGGCTCTGAGCAACCTGATCTAGTTGAAGATGTCCCTGCTCATTGCAGGGCAGTTGGAATAGATGACCTTTAAAGGTCCTTTCCAACCCAACCCATTCTATGATTCTATGATCTTCCACCATCTATCCTCCACCCTGAACCCTCCACCCTCCATGCTCCCTCCTCCAAGCCCCTTTGCACCAGGTGGGGCAGCAGAGGAGACCTCTGCCCGGGGCATGCACAGACCTTCCACTGCCCTGCACCCATGGAGGGGTCCCGGCCCCTCTCCCCAACCTGGCAGATTTATTTTGCACCTCCCTATCCCTCTGTCCTTGTCACCATCACCAACTGAAGCTCAAACAGAGACGGGCAAAGCATCCTGCAGAGAGCTGCACCATGAGGCCAAGCCCTGCCCTGGGCAGCGAACGCTGCTGCGGTGCAAAGGTCCCAGCAAGGACCAGCCAGAGGCTCTGCCTGGGGCGAGGGCTGCCAAGCTGTTTTATAATGAGGGATTGCAGCTATTGATGGGCTACAGGTCAAATGCATGGTTATTAGAACTTAGTAAATGTGGTTTTAACAACCATCTGGCACTTCTTTTATATGCAATAACCATCCCATTACATCGAAATAAAATCCACATTTAAGGCACTTAATTGCACAAGTGGCCTTTAGCTTTTTCTCTCTCTCATCTCATAAAAAAAAAAAAAAACCTTCCCATTTCCATCTGTCACAGCAGAAGAGCTTGGCTGTGGGACTCCAGCCTCCTCTCGAGGCTGATCTGGTGAACGTGGGGTGTTTCAGCCCCAGGGGAAGATGTCGGAGCCAGTGCCTTCCCCCAGGGCAGTGGTGGGGTCAGCCACCCTGCAGCCTCTCGGAGGGGTCCCCAGCATCCCTGGGGATTGCGCGGTCATCCCCTGACAGGGGCTACAGCAGGGCTAGAGCAAGGTGACAGACTCATCTGATAGCTTGAGCAGAAGAGAAATGCCATCTCACAAGGGATCTCGAGATCATTTTAGTTTGGCCTCACTCCAGTCCTGGGGGAAAAAAAAATCTTCCCCCCTGCTCCAGTTTCACTCCAGGAAGGGCAATGGGATGGGAAACACCATCGCAGCTGGCCAAAATATGTTGGTTACTACAGAATGTAAGGTGATGCAAACCCAACTCAGCAAAGCAAAATCCCTTTCTGGGAGAGAATATCAAAATCAGACACTCTGATGCCGAACATTTTTCCTTCCCCCAGGAAAACTGCAGCAACAGGATTTTGCAACACACTTCAAAGGAGCTACATCTGCCAAGGGAAAATGGGAGAGGAATAACCCAGTGCAAGGGGGCATCCTCAGCGACAGAGGTGCTCACTGCACAGATGGGTGCCTGTATCCTCATACGGGTGCCCATCGGTGCCGTGAGCATCTCCACATTGAGGTGGTCGAACACGTTCAGGCTCAGTAATTGGCGGATTTATGTGAGATCGGTGGTTTGGCGCTGTTGAAATCGAGCTGACGGGCAGCGCGTCTCATCTGGGCTCTATAAAGCCACCAACCCCACCTGGGTGTCACCCAAAGAGGAGCTGACTTCCCGTCACAGCTCCGGTGCAGACGGAGAAGCAAGGGCGGCCAGGCAGAGCGGGGAGCAAGCTGCCTTCTCGGTGGGGCTTTCCACACCTAAGCAGCTCCGCGGCTCTTGGGTCCTTGGTTTCCCCCAGCGAGGCCGAGAGCTTTGTCCACGTTACACGCAGCGAACACCCCAAAACGGGGGGAGACTGGAGGGGCGGCGGGCAGGCGGGAGCCGCTCCGGCTCCATGGGATCTTCCCTGGAAAGCAAAAAGCACAAGTTCCCAGTGCCCTCTGCAGGAGGAATCACAGCCCTTTTCCCCAAATGTTGGGGCCTTCCAGGAGGACAGCGAGCAGCGGGACAGGCGTCTGTCACACACGGGGTGCTGTGTCCCCTGTGGGACAGCCCAGCGTGGGACAGGGACCCGGAGCACGCCTGCCCGTCCCCAGGGGCTCGCGGGGAAGAAGTCATTCTGTACGTTGATGTGCGTGTTGCTTCGCTGCAGGAACTTGGGGTCCCCAATAGCGTGGCCGTGGCCGTTCCCAAGAGTCACCTGAAATAATCGAAACAGGGCAAATAGGGGGTGCTAGTTACACACCGGGGGGAAGGCAGCTTGGCTAACTGGGAGGATTGGGTTTTGCGCAGCAGAGCTGGGGCTTAACCTTACATTTGCTTTTTTAATTTCTTTTTTATTATTATTTGGTACTTAAGAGAAAACCAAGGGAAAAAATGAAGAGGTGGAAAATGAGGCTCCCCTAGATGGGGGATCAGTGAAATGATCCCTTAAACCTCGCACGCCTCCATCGAGGAATCTGAGCGAGCAGCGTTGCACAGATTTACTTGTTCACTTCCAAACGCCCCTCCCGAAGCCCCGCTGCTGCCCCGGGAGCTCCGTCCTCCCCACGAACCCCTCGCCAGGAACGAGGGCACCATCCCGGGGTCTCGCCCACGAAGCTCAGGACAAATCCCACGCCCCTGGGAAGCGTGCAGCCCTTTCGGGCCCTGCTTTCCTGGGAAGAGGGAGCCGTTCGGCAAGCGGCGGCCGAGCAGCGGTGGCTTTGCGGGAGGCTGGCCGTGGCGGTCGGCTGTAATTAAGAGCAGGAGGTTACTGCGGGGGTGACCGGGGAGGCCGAAACCCACCGCCTGGCACCGGGGGCGGCAGAGGTTAACTCGGCATCGCGGGTGGATGAGCGGCCCCGCATCGCTGGGCGAGTCCCGGGGCGTTCGGGGTCTGCTGACAGCCCAGGGGAGCGCTGCCCTTCCCGGGGCGCGGGCAAGGTGCTGAGACACACGCGGAGCTGCTGGGCCAGCGGGGTATCGGTGCGCCGGGGCTCCCAGGCCGGCGGCGGGGGGAAGCTCCCACGGGCGTGGGCTGACACCGCGCGCGCGGCGCCTGGCCCGGCATCGGACGTAACGTGGTGTGACGCAACAGCGTGGCGTGGCACGAGCACGGCACCCGCCGCTTCCCCTTTAAGGCGCGTGGCGCGCTGAGCGCCGCGGGAGGCTCGGCCAATCAGCGCAGCCCACATCTTCGCCAGGGACCGCCCCCGCCCGCCGCCGGGAGGCCCGTACCACTGCCGCCGCCCAGGGGAGCCGCCGTTGTCTCTTCAGGGGCGGCTCCGCCACCGCCCGCCTCCCGCCTCCTTCCCGGCCGTCCCCTGCGCTCCGCTCTTTCTCACAGCTCCGTGGCGTCCGCGGCGGGCGCTCGTGGGGTCGGGGCCCCCCGCGCAAAATCCGCCGTCCCTCCCGCCTCCCCCGTAGCACGGGCGCGGTGGTGCGGGCCGCGGGGCGGAAGCGGCGCCGTGGCCCAGGCGGCGGGCGGCATCATGGCGGCGCCGGGTGAGGCGCGGGCCGCGGCGGGGTGGGCGCTGGGGGAGGGCGACGCGGCGGGCAGTGGGCCGCGGTGTAACTCGCTTGTCTCTCCGTAGGCCTCCAGCTGCGCCTGGCGGCGGCCTTCAGCCTCCTCCTCCTCCTCGCCGGTGCCCAGGCCCTGGCCCCCAGCCACCGCCTCACCGCCCGCGACCTGGCCCGGCTGAGGGCGGCGCTGGAGCGGCCCTTCGCCGACCTGCAGGCCGCCTTCTACTCCATCGTGGGCCTCGACAGCCTGGGCGTGCGGGTGGCGGACGAAAAGGTGAGCGTTGAGGGCCCGGCGGTGCTGCCGCTCCTCACCCCTCGCCCCGCCGGTTGCCCTGCGCGCCCGAGGCCGTGCGGCCCCAGCAGCAAAAGACGAGGCATCGTGGGTTTATCTAGCGAGCTCCGCTTTGACAGGAGCGTGAGGAGAACGTAAAGCAAGTGTGCGTTGTGTTCTTAGCAAGTGTCAGAGCAAATCACTGGTAATTAGTGGCAATCTTTCAGGTGTGCTATTTGAATAAACTGTGTTTTTGTGTGGGCAGTAACATGCCACGGGATCTCTTATGCTTACTGCCTCTAAGTGGTGGTTTCAGGGCTTGCTCCTCCATAGCCTGTTGGGTTATTAATGTAGCTATCAATGTGTTACACTGTTTTGTGGAAAAGACTTCTGCCTGTGGCATGTTTGCTTCACTGTCCTGTTACACAGAGCTCTCATCATTTCATTTCAGTTCCAACACCAAATTCAACCAGGTCACTTGATCTTGCTACTTTTGTATATAAAATATGTTCCCTTGTGTGCAGACAAGAAACAAAGACTTGTGGTATCAGCATGATGCTTACTGACCTTTCATGTCTTTAAGCATTTCTATTTTAAATGCTGCAGATTGTCCTTATAACAATCGATTTACATAAGCGTACCCGCTTACATGCACATGCGTGCTTATCTGTGTACCTAAGCTGTAAACGTAAGTTTGTTTTTTCCTCATAATTCAGCTAGTTCAGTGTCTGTAAACCTTTTGGCCTTTGTTTCTCTTTGAGCGTTGTGCCTTTGCACCACAAACTCTTCGCTGTGAGGCTCCTGACGATGTGGTTCACACACTGCACACCTTGCTGTGGTCACTTACTGTCATCTGCGGGCTAGGCTGGGAATTCCTGCTTTTGTTTATGTCAGTGTGGCTGGGTTTTTTAATAGTTCCTAGTTTTGGCAATGATAATACAGCCTTTGCTTCTGCAGGTAAACAGTAATTATTTACTTGTTCCTTGAGGCTTGTGATGACTCTCTTTTTCTACCTCTTTGTGGGGTAAGACTATTGAAAAGGTAGAGGTAGTAAAATACCAACTATGCATAACACTTGAACACGTATCAATATCCCTAGGTAACTGTAGCGTTAAAATCCTGTCCTGCTTGTAAAGGCCTGTTCTCCACATACATAAATCATGGGTCTTTGAGTATGAGCAGTTAAATTCTTGGTTGTTTTCTGGTTAAAATGGAATCTTAATGATCTATCTAGTTGTCAGTTAATAATAAACTGCTTACAGATTAATGAGCAGTCTTATTGCTTGACTTCTCTTTCTATATGCTTTGAATTTCTGTCTTCTGCATCCATTAATGATTGTGTGTGATACACAGCTGGGAAGGAAGCTTGCCCACAGAATTTCTGCTCATCTGTTCTCTATCCTCGGAGATTTTTCCCTGCTAAATATATGCATGGGACTTATATTTTGACAGATTGTATAATTATACTCAATTTAAATTTGAATTCTGGTTGCAGTAGAGTTTATGTGGAAATCACTTCTCTCTTTTAGCAGGAACCACCTTTGTTTCTGTGCAGCACTGAGTAGAGTAGGATCTGGGGGGGTTCCAGGCTCTGTTGCATCACAAATATTACTGGGGATTTCATTTGCCTTTTTTTGGTATAAAAATGCACAACGGAGTACAGGAAACTGTCTTAGAGTGTCATTTAGATCTCTCCGTGGCTTAAGTCAAGAGTGCTGCTGTAAGTTAAGTTCTGTTTCTTCACAGGCTGCATGCATTTTCATCAAATCTCACGTGGACTCCAGCAGCGTTGATTCCCTCTTCTACGCTGCACAGTCCATCCGGGTCCTGTCTGGCTGTGAGGTGAGTTTGGAGCCCTGAGCTCTGGAGACAGGCGTTACCAAGGATGTATTTACCTTGGTCTTTTTCTTGGTTTTATTTTATGCATAGCTTCTACTTTTGCTTTCTTTTAGTGGGTTGTATTCTGTTGTGTCTTAGGTAGATAACTTATGAAGTGTCTGGGAGTACTCTATACAAGGCAAAGTGTAAAGTTATAAAGTGAGTATTTGGTCCACTGTAATTCTGAGGGGCTGTTTCTTGATTAAACGTTGGTGGCTAAGGAAAAAGGAGCCAGCACATTTTAATAGAATTCACAGCAGCTGTGTCAATTACACGTTTTGGGCAGGTGATAAACTGTTTAGATGTAAACCTTGTGTTGAAACAGTGCATTGACACAAACGCAGCCCATCCTTGCTGAGTTGTGGGTGGGTTTTCCAAGCCCCATTTTTCATCGGTACCGCAAGCTGCTGCACAATGATGTGATGTCAAATGAAAAACAGTAGCAGGTTACCAGGATAAATTTGAATCATGGATTATCCCGACTCATTGATAGTTGACATCAAAACTTAGGGATTTAATTAAACTAAAAGGTAACAGGGCTTTTTAAAAGAATAAGAGCTTTTTCCCAAAAGCTTGTAGGAGTAGTTCACCAGTCAGGTGTGTTGCTCCAGGAAGAAGTCAGTGGTGACAAAGGCCTTGTTTTCTCAAGTGTGAATCGGCGTGTTCCCTGTGTTCTTCCTCAGGTTACCATTTCAAATGAGACCAGGGAGCTGCTGCTTGCAGCTGTCAGTGAGGACTCCTCAGTCACCCAGATCTTCCACGCCGTTGGGGCCCTGAGTGGCTTTGGCCTCCCTTTGGCATCTCAGGAAGCACTCACTGCTCTCACTGCTCGACTTAGCAAAGAAGAAAATGTGCTGGCGTAAGTCTTTCAGACGGAATGATTCACTATATATAGCCTCCAGGCACTTGGATTTTGGAGTAAAGGGTATTTTGACACTTAATTTTTGTAACACAGATGTAGTAGAGTAGGTGCTGTGTTTTCATTTGATGTATTTTTCCAGTTCATTATTGTCCCTCTGGTGGAATGAAAAATACGGGCTTGAGCTATTTTCTGTGTGATTTTGCAAATGAGCTTACGTATTCGGTTTAGTTCAAGAATAATGGTCGGTAAAGTGGGCGCATGCCAAAGGAGACTTCTCTTTTAAAAAGACTCACAACAAACTTTTGACTTAAAACCCAGCTAGGGTTCCATGTCATTTATGTTGCAATAGACGTGATGCTCTTCCACAGCCCTGGTTTGTGGGTAGGGATCCCTGTACTGCGAGGTTAAAAAAATGTTTCAGTAAGCAGAAGGAATTTTGGCATTTGTCGCCAAAGAATTCAGTAATTTTACCGTGAAAGAAAAGAATAAAGATTTCTTTAAAAGCCAGGGAAGAAGGGGGAACTTTAAAACTTGCTTTGTTGATGAAAAAAATAGATTCCTGGAAACCTTGTTAGCAAGTCTGGGGATCTGTGCTGGGCAGAGATCAAAGTTTTGTTTCTTCTCTGCCTTTGAATCTGAGTTTATTGCGGCACTGATGCAGCTAAAGTGGCATTCCCTAATGAATTTTAAGTTTCCACTAAATCACTTCAGATTCATTGCCTTGAGTCAGCTGAATGCAGTTACAGCTGTTCTACACTTCATTCAGAATAGAAACTGTGGTTGCTTTGATTTGAATGATGTTTGGCTTTTAAGGGAGGAAAAATCATACAATTGTTTGGTTTTGTTTGTTCTTGTTTAAGAACCATCCAGGCTTTGGAGACGGCATCTTACTTGTCCCAGCAGGCAGATCTAAGTGGGATCGTTGAGGAGATAGAGGTAGGAACACGCTATGCTCTAATTATTCAGCAATTTGTTAGATCTGTGTAGTACTAAAAGATGTATTAATGTGAAACACAAAATGAAAAACCAACCTGACTGATTGTTTGCCTGCGTGATGTGGGTTGGCTTGGCTCTTTCTTTCAAGCAGATATTTCTTCTGGGCTTTTGACTCTTTCATGATGGACTGAGACACAAAGTCAGGACTTTTAAATATAATTAAATACACTAAAGGCTGAAGGTTTCTTTTTCTTCATGTTTCTAAATGGCTATTACAAAATATCTCAGTGATCCCATACAGATACTCTTGGTTATAGACCTAACAGGCTTAACTTCTGTGGATCTACTAGCATGCAATTTAAATTTTAATAACTCTTTCTGTCAGGATCTTGTTGCTCGCCTGGATGATTTGGGTGGAGTTTATCTGCAGTTTGAAGAAGGAATTGAGACTACCGCACTGTTTGTTGCTGCTGCCTATAAGCTGTCAGACCATGTGGGTACAGAGCCAGCAGTGAAGGAGGTCTGTATCTGCCTTTTCCTCCCTTGCGCACCGTAGCTCACAAAAAGGATCTGCCTTGTTCCTGGTGTGCAGTGCAAGAGGCCGGTATAACTGTGTAGAGTTTCTACTGGGAAAAAATGAGCACACTGATTGAAAAGGGACGTCCCAGAGGGAATGCTAAGTAACAGAATGTAGGAGGAAATTCCACCTTCAAGATCACAGGCTGAATTTGGTTTGGTTTTTTACTTTTTCAAATGTACAGAAGGAAATTGCAAGTGAGGCTTAGTTTTTCTTTATTGAGACAAGCTGCTGAACAAAAACCCTCTTGTTTCAGAGTTTGTTCTGGTATTTAGCACTTGTCGAGCACTTTCCAGCATTTCAAAGTGTTTTGCAAATGTTATTTACCTGTGAGGAAATGCAGGCACCCTAATTTGGGTGCCCAAAAGTGAAACAACGTTAGTACCATACACCTACAGGAATCCAGATGCAAAAACTTGTTGTCTAAAATGAAAGACTGTTGGAAATTCCTTTTGAGCTTGATTAAGCTAGAAGTAGTTACTGCAAGCTATCCACTTAGTATTCTTTCTTTTTTTTTCCCCACAACAAGCTGAGTGAGATGTACTTTTGATTGAGAATGGCAGCTCCCTAAAGCACAAGCCAAAGTGGCAGTGTTGAGACAGAAGCCAGTGTAAGACATCTGAGTTCATTCCTGGCTCTCTTCCATGCCACTGCCAAACAGACTAATGCAAAGTAATTTTGATGTCATTTTTGAGGTGGTGATTCTGTTACACACAATTCAAACTGTCAGCATCCAAATGATGTTTGAAAAAAAGACCAATTAAGGAAAATTGTTTAGTGTTGTTTGAGAATTGTGCTGTCAGAAGTGCTATTGTTTGGGCTTAACGCTTTATCTCGTGTGAATGGCGAGAGTGCCTCCAGAATGCCACAAAACTCTCTTTAAAAATTAACATGTAGTATTTGAAGGAAAAAAAAAACCTCTCCCTTTTTTCCCCTCCGCAATTTAAATGCGAGTGTCAGTTGCTGATTAAGGTCTGGATCTGTGCCATGCCCTCCGTATAAATGAAAAACACTGCAGGATTGGCACTGCGCAGGAGTTTTGTAGCATCTGTCTGGATGCTTTCTCTAGTTATGTCATGTACATTGGTGCTCATTAATACAAGTAGGAGGGTGAAAATTTGAGATGTAGTGGATTTAATTTAGAAGTGTTCTTTGTGCTAAATTGTATGCCTATTCCTTTATTTGGGATTGTCTTCGATTATTCTCATTTCTGATTAGAATTTAGCCCACAATCCTTTGCTTGGATCAAAGTACAGGTAACCAAACTCTCTGTTTTCCAGACTAGCAGGGACTAATGGAAGAATCTGAATAATAGGGCATACCCTGCGGAGTGTGGACCAGATGCACTAACCCTACAAAGTCAGACTGCAAAACCAGCTGGGGGACTCCGTCCTGCTCCTCCTTTGGCGAGAACGAATTAGCCTTGGCACATCCAGAGCCAGAGCTGGCTCTGTGCTCCTGGTGGTACTGCTTTAAAGCTAATCCTCTTAGCT